>NW_023596818.1:22380984-22560984 GCF_011947565.3 Pollicipes pollicipes
CCCTACGCATTTCCTCGTCCCCCGCTCTCGCACTGGCCATTAAATCCCTGGTTCGTTGGGAGAGCTCAGATAAAAGCGCATCTACTTATTGATCCTGTTTTTTTAAGTGACTGAAGCTGTGTCAGCCGGCGCGTCGTTGCCATCTTAGCGTTGACTTTGTTGGCATGGCTTCCAGTGACTACTACCGGAAACCAAGGCAGCATTGTGTTTAGTGCCCTGTGGTAGTATGGGCCATCCACGTTTTGAAGGTCATGCTAAACTGCATCACCTTTATGACTGAGCACACGTTCCTAAATATCGTAGATGATTTCGCACTGCTCACGCACTGCTCTGGAGTTTTTTTTTTTTTTGCTTTTCATTCTTAACGCGCTCTGATGTGTTTGTAGACAACGGACAATTCTGCTTTTATTTCTTAGAAACAGTCTGGGACCGGCTGACTGGCTGGCGCATTGCTGCTTTTACCGCAGTCACTATAAAGTTTAAAGCACTCTTCCCATCCACGTAACAGCACCCTCGTTTACTCCCCCCCCCCTCACCCCTCTCCCCAACGGCCGTTTAAAATCTTCGACCAAGCGGATATTCATATTATGGTGGATCTCTACCCGCTCCATCACTGTGCGCTCCTCATCTGGCATAGCCAGCAGCGCATGGTAGTGAGCTGCCAGCGCGTGTCGATCCGGCACCTCTCGGTTCAGGCCTCGGCCTTGGCTGCTGTTTCTGCAGTGCAGGGGGGACTGGGCGTTTGGCGACAGCACGAAAATCAAAACACCAACGGCCATGACAGACGTCAGGTGGCGGACAAAATGTACCTAACTCTGGCGCCGCGTGCTGTGAGCATGAAGGTACGGTTTAGTTTTCTAGATCTGTTTTTGTGGCACTCACGGTGCACGTGACACATCACACACTTGAGTAAAACACTGCGACGTCTTGTTACGTATCTATAGTACCTCTGTTAAAGTGCTGAAAACACAAACGACAAAAATGGCGCATGTAAAATGACTCGTAATTACCTGACTTTTTGTGCAATGGCACTATCGTGGGCCATTCTGGCCATCAGTGTTCGTTTGTCTGTTGATGATCTATTGGCCGCTCGGCAGCCCATTTGGTCTTCAGTGTATACGTCTATCTTCACGACCCTGTGAGCATTTAAGTCTGAGGGCATCGAGAGGCCCACTCTTTCACCTATAACCATTCTGGATGTTCGTGGGCCCCTCCGACCGCTCAAGGGCCCCCTGGACGCCAGGACTCTTGGGAATCTCCCAGAGCTTTTTGGTCTACTCAGTGCCCTTTTGGCTCCGAATTTTGCCATGTATACAGCCAACCCTGGCCGTCAAGATCCTTTGTCGTTTCTTTAGTAGTTGAGGAAAACAAACTTATCCGTAGATCAAGTTTAAACGTGAGGTCCGGGCAGTGCCGATGGTGGAAGAAAACTGCATTGGTGATTATACTATCCATAGTCTAGGTTCGGTGTGCTCGCATTCTTAGCAGTACCAGCTATCCTAATATTAGTTGGATGACACCGTACAAGCGAGCGTCTTGGTTGTGTGCATGGCACCGAAAATTGCAGTGATAGAAGAGGCTTTCGGTGATACGCCGATTCCCAGTGGCGCTACTGTGCTATTGGCATGGACTTCATTGCCATTTTCTTATGCTTTTGGGCACAATTTTGCCGACAAAAATTCGACAGTATAAAATCTAGCGTCGATCTTGAGATAGTGTTCATAACAATATGCTGCTGTTCTCAGCGAGCTCTATCTTTATAAGCTTGGAAGCACTGGGGGATGGTGGCATCAACCCCTTCTCTCCCATCAGTCCGAGTAATGCAAAACGGCGAATCAGGGCGATAGTTGAGACATACAGCGAGCATAGGTACTTGAATAAACGTACAACGCACATTTAGAAGGGATATTACTATTAACCACATATTTCCTGAGCGCAACATTACATGAATCCACACATTCGCGCTCCGATCTGCGGGTGCCAAAACTCTCCCGTTATGTCACTCTGGTCATAATTCGGCCAGATATTCCGCAAGCTAGACTATGCCGCAGGCTAGACAATCTTCACAAGAAACAGAAAATTGCACGATATGCTGTCATTTCCACCGAAATAGTCATATAAACAACTTGTTACCGTCAATCACGAAAACATATATGATGCATGTGAGCATTTGGCGTGGCAGTGTTCTTGAGACAAAAGTATTTTTGAAGGTGTATTCGCATTGCCCTGCCATGAGACTATCGTTAGTGAACGGGGACACGCACTAAAGCCAATTTTCCATCACAAATCCGATCGACTTAGCCTACAATGGCCCTTTGTCTTGGCCGATGCTGGGCCACTATCTGGCGCCAAATATGATGCATGACTTAACCGCATGTCTCGACTGAGCGGCCAGAGGGGGTCCACAAGTTTACCAGATAGGGCTTCTTTGGACTGCTAGACGCTGGTACGGTATTGTCATAATTTTTCTGACGCCGAAGGCCCTCTGACCGGGATGGTTGACCCTTGATCGACACAGGGCCACTCACCGTTTCAAAAAGGTTCCAAGGGTAGCGGGTTTAATAAATAGCACAGGAATCCCAGTTCGACGCATCTATGCTCTGGAAAAACGGGAGAGGGACCCTGTCCGGTGCTGGTTACTACTTGACATGAGGCTCTTCCCTTGGGATGCCCGTCAAGGAGGAGAGGGCGGGGGGGGGGGGGGTTGGCTCCGGTCCAGCACGAGCGAGATCCCGAGATGTCCGACACGTCCAGATGTCCGGTCCGCCGGGATGTGTACCGCGGCGAACCGAGTGAAACCGAGTCAGGGGCCTCAGGCCCTGACGTGAAGATGGCGGCGTGCCCGACTGAGCTGGCAGCGTTTCGGCCGCGGTCGGGTTTCCCCACGGATAGGCCTCGCGCTCGTGTGGCAGGGTTCGGTTCTTGGGCGACGGATGGCGCGCGCGTGAATGCGTCCTTTTTTTGGCGGCCGGGCGGCCTCGTGCGCCGGCCCGCCGCGAGCGGGGCTACCGATCAGACCGTCGAGCTAGGTAGCCTCTGGGCAGGCCTGTGTGTCCGAGCTCCGCGTCCAACTGATTGCTAGGTATTATTTCCACGTATTTACAGTGATTGAGTGGAAGCACTGTCTGCAAATTTGGCGGGCGGCGGTTTGTTTGTCGGGACGGGCTGTAATACGGTTTGGGGCTTTACGTCTCACCGGCTGCTATGGCTATTTCCAGGCGGAACGCCTCTATTACGCATTTATCAGGCATAAGGTGCTTGGGATGCGGTAGTGGTGTGGCCAAGACTCCATCCCAGGATAGAAAAGTCCAGAGATAAGCGCCCTAACCACTAACTACCATGCCACCATCGCCCCTCTGCGGCGCAAACCATACCCGTCTCGAAAAACGCCGGACTGTTGTTGCTGGACCCCAAATTCCATACTTAGAAGGTTCTGAAGCGTAAAAGGCGCTGTTCAGATGGTGAATCAGCAGCGCCTTTAAGTGCAGCACATGCGTAGTGTTTTGCGTGACGTTTGGCAGGCAGTTGAATGCATTCGTAGTCAACGTTTGCTTTTTACTTCCTTTTTACTTGCAACCGGGAGTACGGTTCCCTTTTCGGTTGCAGGGGTTTCACCCCCATCCCCCCCCCGCCGTAACTTGGGTTGCAGCCTGCAGATTTCATCGCTCAGCCAACCAACTTGTTTTGGTAAACCAGTCCCGCTTAAAACGTGCTTAATCGAAAAAACGAGTAGGCTGGGCCATTGAACATGTCTCACCAGGGAGTAGTATCCAGATTCAGCTGATGAGACAGCCCCCATCCCCTCTCTTTAATAGTAAAGACATGTATAATTCAGAATAATTTCCCTTTGCAGGAGCGTGTGAAAGAATTTGCAATTGGAGGAGTGAGGGGAATAAGTCAAATAAGATCACTAACAAGATAGTTTAGCGTGCCAGGAGCTGAAGATCTATATGGGCGCCTACCTGGAGCAGACATCAAATCAGTCAGCCTTACACATCAGTCATTAATTCCTTCCAAAAATGAGAAATATCACCAACACGTACAGTAAATAACGGAACCAAATACCGCGGAGAATCTTATCCATAGCCCACAATACCAAACAGCAGGCAACCCGACAAGTGCTTTCCGCGATTACCGTGCAGCTACTGCCGAATAACCAGCTATTTCCGATGTCACAAGCCAGAGATCAAAGTTTTGAATTCTTTCATGCGCCTGCTGCCAAGGGCGTGTTGACACGGTTAAGTTTGTGCGCTCAAACAAAACGTTGTCCATATCCATGCACAATGGTTTAACTGGGCAGCACTATACCGCATGACGTCGCTCGTCGGCTGAGGCGGGCGAAATCAGCTCCGGTAGCTCTCTATCGGACAATGCCCGAACCATTAGCTGAAGAATTGCGACAAATTGGGACAAATCTCAAATCGCGGATCTCACGCACGCTGGATTTTATAAACACTAGACTTCGTGAACATTTGACTTTATGAACACCGGACTTTATGATTCTCCCATGTCCAAGGGTTTTGAAAGATTTCTGGATCTTATGAACGCTGGACGCTGCGATTCTGGAAATTTTGACCCCTGTACTTTATGAACTCTGGACGTTTCAATACACATCCGAATAAAAGGGAAAAACCCCAAAAATGAATTAACATGCAGGTCACACCACTTGCGAATTTGGAACTTTTGCCTATCTTCGTTGTTATATCAGGGGGTCGAATTGACTCTCCCCCCCCCCCCCCCCCACCCAAGCGAAGGCATTTAAGCGGTCACCTGTGCACACGTCAAACCTAAAACGAGCAATCTTAAAAGCATGTACACACTTAACTTCACCTCTTTAGAAGGTGCGTTTACGTCTCTCACGTAGGTTATTTGCGTTCTGTTTTGTGATCAAGTGATGATTTTAGGAGGCATACATTTTCCCACCTGTCATTTTACGCGCCACCCGTCCGGGATCGATGGAGCTTTTTGGTGGAGCGTGGGGCAGCGAGCACGCCAGCCACCCCATCCCCCCCGCGCCGAACCGGGTCGAGCGGTGCCTGACAGGTGAATGCGGATCCGCGCGACGCTCCGCCGACTGACCCGCGTTATTGACCGGGTCTACGGGGGAAAACAATGTGTGTCACCCGGCCAGTTGGGGTAAGCCGTCGTTTCCCCCGGAACGGTATCACGGTGGCCTTTTCTTCCGCAATGGACCATCATGTCCAAGGGGAACAAAAACAATGGATGTGGGACGCCCGATCACTGGTGAAACAACATAGCACGTTTTGGAGATGCTTACTGTTCAGCTCAAGAACAGCGCCGCGCTCCGAAAATAATGTCAAAGGGAAAGAGCCTTAAATGAGAGGGGAGGGCCTCTCAGCATGGAGTGTCTCCGTGCCATACCTCATGTGAGCTCCAGCAACAACACAAGGCCGCTCGAGCAAGTGGAAAGAACCCGATACTAATACGGTGGGCCGCTGAGCAACTGAGTGTATCCCGGCCCGGAAAAACCGCACAGAGTCCTTCGGGAAGGCGGGAAAAATCTGTGGAGGAAAACCTGATCGATCAAGAGTGCTCAAGCCTGGAAACAGATAGCGTCCCAACAGCAGCATTGAGCCCTACGAGAAAATGCAGAGATATCAAGGGCAACGTGGAAAGCTCTTTAGCGATTACACTGACATGGCAAGTGGACATGTGAGGGTCCGGGCAACAGCGTTATGTCTCTGGACAGCGTAATGAACCCAAAACTTTCCCCCAAACATTACCTCCTCAGTCAGCAACGAATTAACTCTATCTGCTTATGAACTCTTTATTTTTGCCAGCAGTTGTTCTTGGTGCTCTGTGAGCCCAAAGGCCTCCAGTTGTGTTGTGTGTAATATTTTGCTACAAAACTGCGTCCGTTCGGCCAGTTATGGGCCCCTTTGGAGCCCATAGGTCCCCTCGGCATGGTTCATGGGAGGCATGGTCCTGTGCCTTCCTCTCCCCGTCTGTATCCGCCGCCGGCCCGAGCAGCTTAGTAGATGGGGCCCGCCAAGAACAGAAGGCCATCCATTCAAATAAGTAACCAAAACACAGCATGGAGAGCCTCGGAACGATCGAGCGTGCCCGAGCAGGTAACAGATCGCGCCCCCGACAAGAGCGCAGGGACCTCCATTCAAATAGGAAATCCCCCAGACACGAAGAGGGCCCCAGACATGAAGAGGGCCTCCGAATGATCGAGTGTGTCCGAGCAGGTTAACAGATAGGGCTTCTAACAAGAGCGTAGGGCCCTCCACTCAAATAGGATGCACCCAAGACCCAATGTAAATAGCCCCCGAACGATGGAATGCACCCCAGCAGCTTATCAGAAGAGACGCGACAAGAGCGTAGGGCTCTCCATTGAAACAAAGTGTCCAAAACCCTATGCAGAGTGCCCCCGAAATATGGGGTGTACACGAGCATATTACCAGACGACCCCGACAGGAGTACAGGACCCTAAACTCAAAGGAGGTGAGCAGATAGAGCTATAGCTACACACCCGACAAGTGTGTAGGGCCTTTCGTTCAAATATGAAACACCCAAGACATGATGTAGAGAGACCCCGAATGATCGAGTGCGCCAGAGCATGTTAGCAGGTAAGGCCCTCGTTACGAGCGCAGGGCCCTCCATTCAAATCAAAGGTACTCAAGACCCGACGCAGAGGTCTCGTAACAATCGAATGTGCCCGAACAGCTTAGCAGAAGGGGCCGCGACAAGAGCGTAGGACCCTCCAATGAAATAAGAAGTGCCCAAAACCCAGTGCGGAGGGCCCCGAAAGATGGAGTGTACCCGAGCAGGTTATCAGATAGCCCCGATAGGAGCGCAGGGCCCTAAATTCAAACACCAAGACCTAATGTGCAGGGCCCTCGAACAGCCCTGTTTGGCCGAAGAGATGAACAGAGGGGGCTCCCGACAAATGCGTAGGGCCCCATTCAAATACGAAGTCCCCAAGACTCAATGTAGAGGGCCCCCGAACGACGGAATGTGCCCGAGCATCTTATCAGATGGGTCCCCGAGTAGGACGTAGGATATGCAAATAAAATATACCCAAGACCTCGTGTGGAGGACCCCTAAATATCGGGTGTATCCGAGCAGGCTATCAGACGACCCCGTTAAGAGCGTAGGCCCCTACTTTAAAATACCCAATGTGCAGGACCGCTAAGCAATCCAGTGTGCGGGAGCAGGCTAGCAGGTGGGGCCACAAGTGTGCGAGGCCCTCCATTCAAATAGAAAGTAACCAAGACCCAATTTGGAGGGTCCCGAACGGCTGAGTGCGGATAAGCAGGTCCACAGATGGACCCCGGAAAAAAGCGTAGGGCCCTCAGTAAGTAACACAGAATTGGAAACGCCCTAGAGTAATGCAGAGGGTCCATGGCCATATCGCGAGTGTGTCGGTAGGTGAACCGAAACCAATGTAAAGGGCCCCCGAGCAACCGAGAAAATCACGGCAGGTTAACATTTGTGTCCCCGGTTATAGCCCACAGAGCCTTTCTGGCGAATGGAAAGAATCCGTGGAAGGCCCCTGATTGACAAAAGCGCCCCGGCACACTATCAGGAGCAGCACAGCAACAGTGCAGGGCCCTCCGGGCAAACAGAAGGAAGTGAAGGTGTGTAGCCCCCCCCCCCCCCTAGCCGATCTGGAAAGTTCCTTAACGATCGGAATAATTTTTTAAGTGGGCATTTAGGTCCCCGGAAACATCATAGGACCCTGGACAGCGTAATGAGGTTTAAAATTTCCAGTGACAACTTTTTCAATCACTGAATATTTTTTCCCCTCTTCTCGTAGGTCGTTCACTTTTGTTTGCAATTGCTCTTGGTGGCCTGGAAACCCAAATACACTTTATTGAGTTTTGCGCTAAAAAGTGCCCCTTTGGAGCCTATGGGCCGCTTCGGGACCCAAGGGGGGGGAGGGCATGGCCCCGTGGCCACCCCCTTTGGATCCGCCCCCGCTTACAGCGAGCCCTTCATGCCTTCCAATCATGCACTTGATCAAAGGCCCTTGTGCGGGCACCTCGAACAATGCTCCATACCGATTCTTGGCTCCTTGCCACACATAACCCTTGTTGTGCACTGTAGTCCCCAGATCGAGACCCTTCACTGTCTCAGGGGCCCCGACCGATGTAATTCGTGGGCCCGGGCTTGTCTCTACTTTGGAAATGGACCCTGAATCACAGACCTGATGCTGGAGTAACCTGGTCACGAATCCGTCACGTGTCATGGTTCTTAGGCCTCGATCACAAGGGTGCAGTTTCGCAAAATAGGCTAGGGGCGGGGGCTGAGCGGGGAAGACATAGCTTTGACTACAATACAGTTTTTCCAGATTTGACCCACTTTCCTCGTAACGTAATGGGGTCTGATTCCCACCCAATTGAGTAGAAAACCACAGCACTTTTCTGATACGTTTCCTTCGCTCTACCTTGGCGGCAGATGTCGTTGTGTATCATTATCGTTTTGTTTGGCGTCGATCGTCGAAATCATGTTCGGTAATTGACGCAGGGTTAGTGTCATCTGCCTCCAGACATTTTAGGACAGGTACGGCTCCGAGAGTGAAGAGCGTAAGTTAACTTGCGCGACTATTAAAAGCTGTCACGGAACCTTCCGGGTGGCAGCCATAAGGCGGGCTGCAGACCGCAAAGCCGCACTCGCACGAGGCATGCTCAACTCGGCTAAAACTGTTTTGGTGGTCATTGTCGGACGACTGCCGCTACCGGTTTTGTCGGCTGGCGTCGATTGTCAAGTTTTCATAACTGCTCCATCGAATATCCACGTCGAATTGGAGGTTGCCACGTTGCAAGCGCTCTTTCAAACGTCACCGGCTAAGAATTTCTTCACGTTTGTGGGTGTCATCAACATTTGACGGGTTTGTTTTCTAATTTCCGATAAAACACTCCACCTTATCCTGAAAACTAAAAAAATAACGCAACTTGCTGCAGTCTGTGAGCATTTAAACATCATTAAGTAATACCAAAACACTCAAACAATCCCACGAAACGATATCACAGTCAACAAGACATATTAAAGGATATGCTTCACATTTGGCGATGTTGAAGCGATCATCAGGTATGTGAAACAAGCTCACTTATAAGCTATTGAGATACTATCAAATGGAAGGGACTGCTCTAGACGGCACTGTTCTCTGTTCCGTAGCTATGCGGCTCAATGCGTCGTAGTTTGATTACGTCATCGTACCTTGGACAACATTGACTGAGAGCGAATTAACGACCGTAATATCTGGAAATTGCGTTCACGAACGCCCGATATGAACACCTAGACCATGACATTTTCTTGGCATAGATCGCCGCATGGCTTACGGAATAACATGATTTTAATGACGTTATTACGATGTGATGAATGCCAGGGTGACTTTGAAATGTTCGGTACCTGGAAGGGTTTAAGTCTTACGAAGAGTAGGGTCGCGAACAGCACCGAAAAGACTTCAAGATGGCTAGCTTAGGTAAAATCCCCATATAAATATGGAACACTCCCTTTAATCATGTTATAAAAGGCATGTATCATGCAAGAAAAAAACAGACAATTCTCAAGCAAACACGGTGCAAACGCGGAGCTTTTACAGCATGACTAGCTCTGTCAGCTGCACTCAACTGAGCATCACATCACGGCTCTCATTTTCGTTGTTCGTTTAATGGTGAAACATTTAGTGGAAAATCTCTATAAAATGGATGCAATATTGATTTCCCATTTCTACTGCCCTGCTTGTGCCTTGGCTCTAGGTTGGGCGAGCCAAACCCAACGTCGGGTGGGCTAAGTCAGACAATGGTGTGGGGGGGGGGGGAGGGGGCAGTGGCCCACCGAAACTAATGCAAATCGACAGTCGTGGTTGGAAGCAGGGTGTAGTTTCTCGAATGATTCTTTTTTTTTGGGGGGGGGGCTTAACCCCGAAAGCTATGATTAATTAGAAAAAATGCTTAAAAATGATGACTAAAATTAAGAACCTCCATCCATGCCTAGGAGGCATAATCCCCTCCAGCTAAGTGAATACAAAAATACATACCTCTAGACTGCTTATGTTAAGTATGTCTTTATCTGGTCATTTTATTAGTTTAGTCTCAATCGTCATGCAATATTTGATGGCTGGCAAATGACACTTAGGTGCGCGTAAATTCTCGACAAAAAATGTCCGATGGTTAAATTGCACTGCAATAAAGTTGTCCGTGTATTGTGGTTTATTGCATTCAGAGTTGTATTGCAACAGTTTTTGTAAGACGTGGCTCCAGGTGACAACTTAGATGGTTCAAACTTTTGTGGGTGACAGAAAATCCCTTTTCTTACCCCCGACTAGTGTGGCCGTGTTTCCGGTACAGGAGGGGCTGCGTGTGCGGCATGGAGGAGGCCGCGTGCCTGATACAGGGGCTGCTGTCCAGCATTGGAGCAGGTGTACTTTCGGCGCAGGAAAGGCCGGAAGTCTGGCACAGTGCCGGGAAGCGCAGGTGCCGGCTGCAGAGCGCTGAACCTCGCCCCCATTAGCTTGTTTCATAACATAGAGTGATGGGGAGGGGGGGGGGGGCGGACAATGCGACCTCTGGCGTTTCCGAACTGAGAAAGATAGTGCCTCGCCGAAAAATAACAGTGGATGGGCTTCAGCATTTCAGCATTTCGCGAAGGCCAAAAAGTTGCATGTTACTATGTCAATATTCACTACTATTATACCACGGCAAGCACCAGATTTTCCTGGAATTTTAACTTCATAACATTTGCAAGCTTTAATGTACGAGGCCAGATCGAGATCGATCGATCGATCGATCGATCATCGAGATCCGTGCCATGCAAAGCTCACTCGGGCAGGTGGAACACGAAGGCGCAAAACCGCCAGAGGCGACGTCCCCGCTCTGAACGAGACGCTGCCTGAAGCGCATGCGCAGCAGTGGGAAGCTGCGAGCGCCGGGCGTGTGACCAAGGGAGAGTTGAGCCGCCCAATCGTGGACAAGACGCGAGGAGGCGTTGTCCAAAAAGGGAACCGTCGCCATGGAGGTCAGGCGAGCGAACGCCTCGTCGTCGAGCTTTGGTACACCAGAGCCAGCCCAGTAGGCGCGTCGGTGCCAAGCAGATAACAAATTGACCTGATATGCGTTAAGTAGGGCGTAGGCGCGACTTCATTAAATGTTTGAAATGCGGTAAATAAAATTTAGTTTAGCTCAACAGGGACTCGCATAGACGTGCCATTTAAATTGTAATGCGCTGAATAAGCGGACAAAGGGAGGAAGAGGTCCTACCCGTGTTCGAACCAAGAGTGAGTGGGATGGCGTGGGCGCCAGCGGATGTGTATGCTTGGAGCGAATGTGGTGGGGCGCCGAATGCATAAGGTCTGTGTGAATTAGAAAAGAGTGAGGGGGCTGTTAGAGTTGATATTCAGAGGGCTCTTGTCAATGTAATACGCCGTTCGCGTCCGGTGCTTGCTAATTTGGACGAACGATGGGTTTCGTGAGGGGTAATTTTTGTCAATGAATATTGTTCCGTTTTTGCCCCGTTTAAATATTTTTACTAGCCAAGCGGGGGAAGTGGGATACGATCGTTTTCAGAGCGTAAACATGAGGGGATAGGCAGCCCTTCATAATACCTGACAGGACTTACCATCCCGCCAGTATGCTGGTCACCCGACTCATCCGAGCCCTGTGGCTCACACTTGTCTTGATGTCGAGTGTACCGGAGTCATAACGTGCCGAGTCGTGCGCGCAACATCACCTGGCTCGTGTGCTGACCAATGGACTCCTCAATGCTCATGTGATGACGTGTGGCGGCGGTAGCCGGCGACGCACAATATTGGTGGCAGCCGAGCAGCTATCCAGCGCACGCACCCAACTACCGACCCCCTCCCCCATATCAGCAGGGGTATAACATGGATTGTAATATGCTTCTATCATCTGCTAAAAATTATCCTGATAAAAGCGACTATCTTCGGAAGTATGCCTTTGCTCACATGGCTCATACGGTGAAAAGTCAATGTTTTGATACGTGCTCTACACACACTCACGCTGCAAGCGTTAGCAAATTAAGACCAATACTAAACTTTAAGGTTTTTTATTGGGATGGTCTCATGTAGTTTGTTTTCATGTTCCCAATTTTGCCACCAAATAGCTCACAATAGTGTACCATTTAGTCACCAATCATATCCTATAAATCGATAGCTTTTCACCCTTGGTTCCCCGACCCCTGCAAGCGCATGTTTGTCGCTCATAGCAAAAGACCTGTCAGTGCTTAAGTACCTTACGACACAACGGAGCGGTTGTAATGGGATGAGCAAACCTGCAAAACAACATGCCGAACATAATGTTTTTTTACCCCGACGGTATGGTAAACTAATATCACTCTCATCTACAGTTAGAAATCATAACAGCTGGAGTTGACACGAAGTGGCAAACTCCATGGCTTTTCCGCGTTCTGCTACGGCACTAATGCTTCAATGTACGTGCTATTACTATGTAAAATTCACGTATCAGTTACTGCTCCCACTTTCAGTATTCACTGTGAGGTCATCGACCTACAAAATACAGTTTTCGGCTGGTTTCGACGCACGCAAGTTACCGGTAACCGTCATTACCATACGAACATTAATTGGACATGTTTATACACATTTTTGACCGCATTTCGATTTAGATTTTAGGTTACAGGGCCTTCAATATCTTTGCAGAGCTCAAAAACGTAACTGATAACACTTATGATCTCTATCGATTTAGAAGGCGTCCACTTACCCATTGCATAATGACCAGTGCCGGCGGTTCACTCCATGCAGTCGTTTGTCGTCCGCTTCCTCTAGTTAGTTGACTTCAAAACGCCAACATAAGTGCATTTCATCGTTGCCTCTGACTTGTGTTTCATCAAAAATAAGTCAAAACTAAAAATACGACAAAAAAGATCGTGTAACATCGAGAGCGATTGAGACAAATCCGGCAGACAACGATGCCAGGCCCGTTTCGTTCCCGGAATTGCGCAAATTTTATGCGACGACAAACACAGAGACATTTGCAATTGGTATCTAATAAGGTGGTTTGGTTTGGAAAAACGATTCAGTAGAGCCCATCAATAGCGCCATGGAGACGCATTGCCGGACATGACGAGTACTGGAAGTGCTGAAAACCGTAAGTATGCCATTGCGTGAGCTTCCATTTAAATGACGACCATCCTTGTCAGCCTGGAATAAAGCGACATCCCGGAACCACTAGCATGTGCGACCAATCAGCAGGCACAATATTTCTTACTGCCCAGCTGATCTCGAGGAGAGATAAGATCGTTCGGCGAGCGATTTGGCGGCGCGACGGCCGCATTGTTTGACGTGGTTCCGGGAGCGCCTTGTTCGGAGTCCAAGGCCCTGCCATGGTTCGGCGCTGGCAGCCAGAAAGAACGAAAAGACGAACCGGCTGAAATGCACATGCACAACGTTGGCTTGCCACCTCGTCTGCATGTCCGGGTTGGCAGTGCCTGGTCTGCATGTCCGGGTTGGCAGTAGATTGTTTTGCCTGCACGTTCGCCCGTGACGTGAAAATAAAAACTTTGCCCTGACCCTACGCACCAGGTTTCGTTGGATGGATGGAGCGATAGCTAGATGAATCACTAAATACTTATGGACCTCAGTTATACCGTAGAAGATGTTTAGCATACGCTTGCATTGAGCTTTCGTTTGCGCGAGTAACCTCACCTTTTTGACTCAACGCACTGGCAATAGCGGCGAGCATCCTGGCGAGATCTGTACACAAGGGTGGTGGTGGGGGGCCTCCGTGATGGTCCAGGACATATCGGCATCTAGTGGTGGATGATCGTGACGGACAACTGTAGACGTAGCGGGAACCGGGCTTCTAGCGGTCATGCTTCCGAGAGTACGTAAGGTGTCTCGACACATTAAGCATGGATGTCTTAACGCGGGTATTTCATCTTAAGCATGAATATCTGACACAATACGATGGGCAGCACACACGGTGCATTACTAGCAACTGTGAGCAAACGTAAGAGAAGCACCAGCCATTGAAAGACATAGGCTTGAAGACAACTTTGAAACACTACGGCAAGACAGGAAACACCACGAGCGACGCACCGTTAACGAAAGAAAGCACTGGAAAAAGTAAGCCAACCAATGGCGATTCTCTAGTCTACAAATGTAAAATGCCTTAGGTCACCTTAGGTGCATGGTGTGGAAGCTCCTGGACGGTGTTATGTGGTTTACTCATGGTCCTACCTGGGAGAAGGGGGCAGGGGCCGGGGGCCAAGCTGACCTTCATCTCTAACATTTGCTCCGATGCAGCGGGAGCATCGGACACGGTTTACTGCCACCACTGCCCTATTCAGACCAATGCAATGTCGTGTCATTTCAGGTCACGGATTTCATGACGTCCGCCGACACGGTAGCGCATCACTGTCCCATTGAGACCAATGCGGTGCCGTGTCATTTCAGGTCACATATTTCATGATGTCCGCCGATGGCAGGTCCAGGTTATTTGCGAAAGCCTGTACGAAGCATAGGCCGTTGTCCTAGCGGCCCCGAGTGTGTAATCCATGGAAATCCGTCATGGATGTGGGCCACGCTTCGGTGAACAGACTGATATATAGATAGCGCAATAGAGATTAGCTACGCGTCTGGAAAACCAAAGGTATGGGGTTCGATTCCATGTGGTGCCGTCCCGCTGCCAAGGTGAGAGGCACGCGACGCCAAATTGCTCCACATTTCTACATTTTCACATTTTAGGTGGTTTTGAGCGGAATATTGAGGATCATTTGATACAGTTCACAGTCTTACCCTTCTTAAGACTTAAGCCCTACTTTCTTTACATCCCAAGACCTAAACTTAATTTTTGAGCTACACGCCCACGAAGATATGCAGACTTTTTCGGGAATAGCATTTGAAGGCCACTAAGTCACCCATGACGCCAAAATAATGTCATTTAAATCTGGCCCTGTGCGAATCTGCACAAGGTCACACACATCTACAACACATCTCGCTCTGTTTATTATGCAACACGCAGACTTACACGGCGCCTCGTTGGCAAAAACGCGCAGTGGTCGACACAACTAAATGGTGCTGCGGAGTCGTGCTCGCACACCTCCATGGGCGAGCCGATGGACAATGGCATTGCACGAATCGCTTGCAGACGGCGTGCTATGCCCACTCTGGTTTTATTGAACACCCGACCGTACCCTTCCTTTCTTTATGGTGGTTATTGGAGCTTTACGACACACTCAGCTGTTGAGGCTTTGCGACTTCATCTGCCTCTCACCCTGGCAGGAAGAGCGGACACCGCGAGGAATCGAACCCGTAACCCAGCACGTCAGCCATTGCACTACCGGCGTCTGCCCCTTTCACTGCATATACTTATCAGCGTTGTTTTTAATCAAAGCGTCGTGATTATAGCTGGAAATTGTCTCTAAAATCGGAAGCTAATGTGGCTGGTACGATGTCGAACCAGACAAGCGAAAATTTACATCTTATTTTATCTGAATCGACGGCAATTCGGGCTAAGATAGCTCATACACGAAATATAAGACACATTTTGATGGCTCCCAGAATCACCTCAAGCTTGACGGTCACTGTCCTGGCAACAGGACGCACAATTCGACGCCACTACAAATGTACGAAGTACGACAAAGGTCACGTGACGGCTTTGGGAAACTGGCTAATGTGTAGGTCGTCAAGTCGAAAGTGCACATTAGCACTTGATGTAAGACTGTACTTTCGTTTTGAGCAACTGGCTTCTAGTGTACGGCAACCTACTCCACATTTGTCTACAATGAAAATCAACAAATTTATTGTCCTAAAGATCCTCAGATGCACCAGATTAGCCGTCGAAGTTTCAAACAAGTCGTGAATGTGGAAGCGGATTGGCGCGGATTCATATGGCTATTTTTTTCTGGCATGGCGGACGGGGCTGGACTGGATTGAAAAATTGCGGAAAAGCAGATTGGCGGGCCGATTGGATCTGGACTGCCCGGACTGAACTGGACCGGATTGGATCTGGACTAGCCGGACTGAACTGGACGGGCTTCTGAAAATTAAATCTTCACAAAGTGCTCTGGAGGCTACGCATAAGAGCTTTCAGAAATGTGTAAAATGCAGTGTAGATGTACACATGCATAATGGATTATGGCGGCTACCAAGAGGCTGGGTCCCAATCATTTTGGGAAATAAACGCCTATGCATTTGACATGGTCGCAGATAAAGCATGCTTTCACCAATTTGAGTTGTACGTGAGTTGTTTGGTGTAGCTGCGAGAAACATAACACATGCACATAAGCGGGCTCCTCCCCTTTCTTCCTTTTTAGTTCATGAGAAGCTGATAATTTGTAATACATTTATATTTTGTCCCGACTGCTTTGTCGAAACGGTGTATATACACGCACCCAACGGCCGGTTCAATGCTCCGCGCTTGGTGGCGGGGAGGGGGAACTTGAGCCTTCATGAGCTCTCAAAACTGAGAAAGCTTAATACAGCATTGGGTGACGTAGAATGGTTCACGTGTGACCTCATTTATATAAACTTTTTACGGTTTTAGGGTGGTGCGGTGAAAGGCGGTAAATTCTATGTCATCATCTGATACCTGATTCCTTCACTTTGCTAGCTTCCTTATACAGACATAGCTGGACTCTCTGGTGGTTTCTGACTTTTGTTTTGGTTAAAAGACAAAACAAACTCTAAAACAAAGAAAATAGAGCCTATTTAGACTGAAATGTACGAAAGCCGGTGATTTTGTGTGGGGTGGGAGGAGCTTTTTTCTCTAACAAAGACCCTTCGTCAACCCACTTAAGAGTCAAACCGCCGCCCTCGTCACCTCCACTGGAAGTTAAAAGGCCTGGGTAGCATGGGGCTATATTTAGTTCAAATATCCATTGCGCAAATCAAACAAAAACAATTAATTACCATTGAAACCACTCGAGCAGGTTGTCTTGCGCTGGTCGTATCCTGACATTGGGCGCGCGAGGACGACACCGAAAGGGCTGCGGGCTGCTCGTAACCAGCCGCTCCTGGCCACGCCACGTTTCTAACCTTCACAGAACCACCCGCTCCCATCGCCATTAAACTGCTGTCTGCAGCCCACCGCTGGCAGCGCTGTTTACGCCAGCGGGTGTTGTTTATCAGACTATGCGGATTCGCTGGAATACTCTTCGCCTGGAATAGCAAGATATTATGAATTACCGGCATTCCTGTAGAGTTCAACTGCCACCAGACCGGCGGAATTTCCACTTGTAGCTATGATGAGCATGTTAAAGGCGTTTCTGTAGTCATTTATTGCTTTATTCAGCTAGTGTGGCGACACTCCCAAAACTTTTTTGTGACTTGTTTAACATGCTGATTCGGAGAAAGGATGGACGTCCTTTTCATTTTTGACCTCATTTGATCGACCCTATTGAACACTGAGGAACTCCAAGACCTTTTCTGTTCCAGGAACCCAGCGGGTGAAACACTAAAGGACGCGTTATGCTTCCCAGTCAGGGACCAAAGGGCTATTGCGTTACAGCGCAGGGTTCCCGCCGGGTACCGTGCCAGCGGCAGGGTTCCTGCCGGATACCATGCCAGCGACAACGTTCCTGCCGGATACCGTGCCAGCGACAGGGTTCCTGCCGGATGCCATGCCAGCAAAACGGGGCGGGTTCCGCTGGTCGATACGGGAGCTCTCAGAGGGTTCAGTCATACAGTGGCTGCCTTCCTGACGCCGCAGGCCCCCTGACCCGGATGCTTGGCCCCGATTTACCTGACCTGATACTAGGGTAAACTGGTGGTGAATCCGTCGTGTATTACAGTCGGTAAGCCTCTGCCACTTGAGCGTGGCCTTGCTTAATAGGCTTCTGGAGCTGAACGAGCAAAACACGGTAATATTATGATACATGATGGTAGCATTCAAGCTAATATCATCCTAACCAAAAAGCAAATACTGAAGCCTGCTTCATCGCAATGTTGTGGTAAGTTGCTTAATCGCCGTAACTATCGAACATTTTTATCGTCTGATGTATGACCGCGTCTTGGCCTGCACCGTTCTGCTAACATCCGCGATGTCCGACGGCCTGATCACGGACATCTTGTTTAACGTAAGTTGCGTTAGTTAGTCATCAAAGAACAACTTCGAAGTAAGTTTACTTGCTTAAACTCACCTACGTTTCGATTGCATTGTATTAACAAATAAGGTGAAAATTACACCCACCTACCAATTAGTTTATGAATTAGCCGTACAATTGTAGACACTGGAAATGAGAGGAAAGGCTTTATAAACCTCTGCTGTGCACACTGGCGCCAATGTTCTTCCTGGAGTTTCATGACACATTCAATGACACGGGCCATTTAGCGTCGAAATTTCTCATGCTGATTGCCGCCAGGAGCAATGAAGCTTAAGGCCGGGAGCCAGATGTGAGCCCCACACCGTGCGGTTGTGAAGCGAACACCCGCTCAACGGAGCTACTGCCTCGGTCCTTCCCCGCCCCTGCCCCTCGCTACAGCCAATCAACGACGGCAACACAATGGATCAGACGAAACTAATTGCCAGATGGTCAACACATGGTCAACTATCAGAGCTTCGACATAATTTACCATGCATGTATATTAACTGCTCTTAATTCGAGGCCTCAAGTTTCAATATGAATTTTTTGAACATCATTTCAAATGTAAAAATGGCCGGAGTTTTTGAAGGTGATGCTCATTTTTGTGGTCAACAATATGTTATCACAGATATTTGCTTTCAAAAACACATGCCAGCATGACAGGTAAAACAAGAGCTGGCCCACTGAGCGCATGGAATATCTTGCCTTGAATGTCTTCACTGTTCAAAGGCATGCTTATGCCAGTGGTGTAACAAAGTATTGCAGTCATGGGATTTTGATCTGTCAAACACTGGCGGGATGCCACCCGCGTAATGAAGCAAGCGCCGGAGCGGCATTTCTCATCTCAATATCAACCCGATTCAGATTCGCCGCTAGACCTTGGTGGATTTTTCAAAGCTGTTCTTTTTAAGCATCTCCTTTATAGCTTTTGTACATTGTGTGGCCCACAGTCGGTTCATGACAAATCGTGGGTGGCCATCCGATGTGTACATGCTCTGGGTGCTTTTATCTACGCTGTCATTTCTAAGTAGGTGGTCAGGAGTGCTTGCGGCCAGCGTCGCAAAACACCGCACGTTGGCGACCACTTAAACCCTCAAGCTGCAAAAGTGCAACTCGTGGCAGTACATAAAAGTTTTGCAATGCTGCGAGATCTGAGTTTAAAGGGGCCTCAAGAGGCAAGCGACAAGAGACAGCAAGAGGCAGGCGACAATCAGCGAACTACGCACGGTTAAATACTTACTCCTACTGAGAGCAGAAACATCATTCTGTTTTATTGGCAACACAACTATTAGCATATCAAAGCATGACAAAATACATGGCTGTGGCAAGAGACAGGCATTGCCGGAATAAATGTAATGCGTTGATTTCATGCAGTTGCATACATACCCTTAACCGCTCGACATGGTCTGGTGAAAACCATTATGTCCCAAGTGGTAGTTTATTTACCAACTTGCACTAACCATCTTGCATTATACTGCCTATCATATCTCCTGTTGCCTTCTTTTTTATTGCGCGGAATCATTACCGATGAAAGTCGAAGCACACTAACCACCCGCGCAAGCTATTGTGGAATCACAAAGTCCCCCTCCTAGATTAAGTTGAATGCATTTTGATGGGCAATGATTACGGGTAACGCATAGACGCGCAATGAAATGATTGTGAGAAGCGCCTAACTTTTCAGCATTCATTCCAGAACAATCGACAACCAATATAAAGCTTGTCACCCCCCCCCCCCCCTCCTCCCCCGCACTGTGACCCAGATATTTGTGCGCTTGTGACCGGTACCGAAGGCTGCCTTTGGGTACCGGTCACAAGCAGCGGCAAGTTCAGGTCCCACTGGCGGTGGTTGTCATTCAGATGCTTGAGTAATATGCTCAAAATAGTTCTCATTATCGGCTCACACTGGCTTTTTTCCCTGCGGATGAAGACTGATCGTGCTGGTTTTGCGGATCACCCTAAGCCGACATACTTCGGCAATTCGCTTACCCTTGAAATTGTCGCACAATCTGAGTGCAAATTCCTAGGACACCAGCACTGAGCGAATAACGCAGCGGTGAGGACGTGCATCACCGCACGCGCAGACATATCTGGAAGAGGGAATGCCCCCACTCCATGAGTAAAGTGACGGCAGCACACTAACGTGATCGCAGTACACTAGCAGGTGTTTCTTTCCGTGTGGCGTGGGAGTAAGTGGGTTACAAAATCAATGGATACAGTTTGCCACGGCTCCGACGCATGCAGCTCTCTCATCGCTGCACGGGCTGGGGAACAGGTGATTGATGTGAACTACATCTGTCATACTCTGGAATCCTGTCTATGTCAGTGGTCATTAACACGCGCTCCGTTGGGAGGGGGTCAAATTGACCCCCCGAAGGTTTTTCCAGAATGGCTACCGAACGGCGCGGCGTTGCCGCACCAAATTTTGCATAGCTGTAGACAATTGAATAGTGGGTCGTCTGACATAACAAATTTAGATGTGCCTTGTAAGGTCGCTGACCTATTGCAGGTCAAAGTCAGGCCATGGTTTCAGTGAAGGCAATTTCTAGGGAATCGTCCAATTTGATACAATAGCGGAGTGTTTGACGAAGCCATGCTTCTCTGAAATGGTTTCTTAGGCAACAAAAATAGTGAATGAGCAAATTAAGTTGGCCTAATGCCAGGTATGAAGGTCAGATGAAGGTCAAAACCAGCCCGATGTATTACTCTAGGGCTTGCCGTATGGGATAGTTTGTGGTGCTCATATTGAATATATTGACTGCAGGACTTCCTCCATTGACTTATTAGAGGTCAGAACAGGTTACTGACTTAAGATGACCTGGGTCAACATTTTGTTTTAGGAACATACTGCCTAGCGTAATCTTTGTCGCTTATTAAAATGCAAAACTCAGAGCAGTCTTGTATGATTTTGGTTACCATGACCCTCAAAAGGTCAAACAAGTTCATTGACATCAAATGGGCTGGTGCCCTTTTGCTTAGAAACAGTTACCTAGGTTCTGGAGGCACTTTGGAGACCAACCGGAATTTGACCTTGTTTGACCTCATTTGACCTAAAGTCATGGTCTAGGAGGCTCAAACTTTGATCTAAGTGAGTTCACGTACAGGTTAACACACCCTGCAAATTTGGTGTCTCCAGCTTTCTTAGTTTCTGAGATCTTACGGGGGTCAAATTGACCCTCACACGAAGCGAACAGTATCTAGCCGGCCACCCGGGCGCGCGTTAAAGACCACCAAAAACGAAGCCGCGCCTGTGCCATCAGGTTTTCAGAGCTGAAGTGACCCCCTAGGATCTGGATGCATCGATGTCAAAATTCCAAGGACTAGAGACTACGGAGCGACTACCTACAGCTGTTCAGGGCCACAGGGCCACGCTACGCTCCCTCGAAATAGCACACCCTCCAATGGGCGAAGCCGATCCCCCAGTCGTAGCAGAGGCCGCGCCTCGAACGAGAGGTGACGCTTCTGCGGCGGTTTGCCTGGGACAGGAAGTCTCAGCGATTGCCATTCTCACGCTCGAGCTAAATGAAGATCATGGACCAGTCATCACTAAACACATGGCGACACTCAGCAGCAGGCTCAGTCTGACACGACGCGTTCCTGACCTCAGCTGTAGGCCGACTCAAGGTGAAAACAATGCCAAACTGAAAGTTGTCCAATGTCCAATGTCCAAACTGAAAGAAACATGTCCAACCACCTAAGCAACATTCCTGGTGTATTTTTGAACTTCAGAAGCCACTGGAGGCTGTTGTGGTTCGCCCTTAGCCGGAACCTTCTTCCTTACAAATAAACTGCAAACTCCTGGGAAAAGATAACACAGGCGAGCAGCTCTTCCTTTGTGCTTGAAGGCTTTTTTTGTGCCTTCGACAAGCAATGGCTTCAAAACGACAACACGTTTCATGCCGTCCTGCTCCTGAAGAAGGTCGGCGCCAGCCCCGTCATCACAAGCATTGCAGTCCAACGTGGACGTGCCGGCATTGTCACCAGAACAAGGAAACGCCACCAGTGGAGCTTCGCCGAAGGCCCGTTCTAAGCTCTCGAAAGCGTACTGACCCCCTTGGTCCTCTGAAATCGGTTGTCTTGGGAGGTCAGACAGAATATGGGGTCGACATGTGGGCAAGATCCTTCACATATTTCCGGAAGTACAACGCTAGTCCTAAAAAAACAGACCGTGACCTTGCTATGAGCGGTTCCGGCAACTCAGGCACCTCTGAATTTTTTCGGGGCCTATGCCTAGCCCCTGAAACCACATCACCAAAAAATGTGACCTGTTTGCAACATAATCTGCAGTTACGCAAATCCAGAGTCAGACCAGCCGAGTTGTGGCGACAGAGAACATAGTCCAAGCCGTCTAACAGCTTAGCAAACTCCTTTTCGTGCACAATTATGTCATCGAAGTAAGTGACCCGGGTCTTTAAGGACAGGTATCCAGAGGCTATGTTTAATAATTTTGTGTATGAATACGACACCGAATTGAGCCCAAAATAAACTCTGGTGTACCTTAGGCTGCCGAACGTGGCAGTGGTTGTAGTTTTGTCCCTGTCAATGGGGCTTATTGGTATCTTATGGTAGGTTGCATTCATGTCAAGCGTGCAGTACAGTGACGAGCCATCTAGCGACTCCAGCGAGTCATCGATGAGAGAGATTGGGTTGACCGGTAGCCTGGTGATTAAGTTCAACTTACGCAGGTCTCCACAGGTTTTATGTTCATTGTTTTTCCTTTATGCCAAACGGATTGGCGACGCCCGACTGCTGTTATATTCCTACCAAATACCATCACGGACGAGCTCATCCAGCTACGCGCGCATCTGGAAAAAACGAAAAAAACAACTTTGTGCTGCCCGCAAAATTTGGGGCATTGGAAATATCTGGTCACCGGAAGAGCATCTGAGAGCAAATGACACCAGCTGATGGAAGTAGAAATTCCTTACAATCGTGCATAATGAAAAAAATCCCAATTTGACTAGACACACTCCCTTCAGAGATCCAGAGATTATTCCAGAAAAAAACAACTTGGGATGACCTTCACTACCTGAAGAATCACCATCTGCGTATGCTGCATGACCCCCAGGTCAAATTTGTGGGATACCACGGTCGAAGTCCATGATGCCCAGGTCCAACTAACGCTGTAAGAACACAAGGCGGGCTGGCACTGGCCGTACGCTTCTGGGTGCTGCAGGCGGGTATTGGACTTGCAGTAGAAGCCTGCATCCGTCCCGTCGCCTCCCGGAATTGTGTGGCGCCACGGCTCGCGACTGTCGTGAGGCCTGTAGTGGCTGGTCACTTCGACCTTGGCCACACACCCCAAGTCTGACAGACGGGGGACCGTTACATTTCTGTACTTTTCCGTAGCTTGCCGACATGTTTGGTGCGCCATTGTATGTCGTCCGACTCCGGGCGGGACTGAAGCCTAGCAAGGGACGGTGGCTGGAACCAGGGAGGGGGGCTTCGGGACCTGGTCAGGACTAGGCTTGGTAATCCACGGTGACGCCGCCACGGGACGCCCAAGTGCCTTTGCGTGCTGAAGGGCATCACAATACGGATTTTTCAATAATCATCGTTTTTAAATAGTGCTAAGCCGTCCTCTTCCATAAAATATGCCTGAAGACATTCGCCAGTATGTCTCCTAGCCATAACAGGAGTTAAAACAGCTGTGGCTAGCCATATATTTCAACACGGACTGGTGTTGAAATATTCAACTTAGCATCATACTTTGCATCCATTAAGGGCGACTTTACTTACATATCCCAACACCATGCTTTGCATCCATTAAGGGCGACTTAATTTGTGTATCCCTACACCATGCTTTGTATCCATCAAGGGCGACTTTTACCAATCTTTTGAGATGACTGTCGCCTGAACTCTTACCGACCGTTTCGGACTTTCTGTCCGGATACGAGCTACGTCAAAGTGGCGAGATGTATACGCGAACAGCTGGCTCGACTGGTGGAAATTATTCGAGTGTGCACCCACTGGGAAGGCGGCAACGGTTGCATTCAGTGTTATGAAGGGACACTAGCAGTTTTTACACAGAAGACTTCAGAAAGATATCTGCTGGCTGGCCGATGCAGATTTGAGAGTTGGCACGTGGAGAGCAGGTTGCCACCTTTCACTATATAAGATCAGAGGAAAATGGCAGTTCTAGTGGGCAAGCAGCGCCAACTAACTCCGTAGAACCTAACAGGAATTAGGGACAGGATAAATAATCCATGCATCGTACAGCACTGATAGGTGCAGGCAGTCAGTTTCCAACAGCATAAGGAGCTGCATGGGTGAAGAATGACATTTTAGATTTCCAGAGTTCCTGCGCCATGGCATAATGCTATTTTTTTAGTGCTTTAAAAATGCCAATTGAACCACGACTGGATGTAACTAAATGCCGTGATGATCATTTCAATAGACAATGGTACAATGGTAAATGGCACGATCATTTCAATAGACACGTTGTATCTAACCTAAAACTACGCCTGTAAGGCGAGTGAGACTTCTAGAGGCCAAACCCCCTAGTGACCAAATATGGCCAATAAATTACGTAAGCACTGAACCTGAAGGCCCCAGTGTTCACCATATGCTAACTAAAGCAAACAAATATGGACAAGTGCAACATCTGAGACACTGGAGGAAAGCTTGAAGGAGTAACATAATATGAGGACCAAGCGGAATACCTTGGCTATTGCACTGCTTACCAAGATGTCGACATAGTGCCACTCAACATGCGCTGACTGGTTTCCCCAAAACATTTCATGATAGCTACAGAACGACACTAACCAATCGTAAAAGGGTTTGCTAAAATGCTTTACGGTTTGGGTGCTGTGATTGGTTGACTTTCGTGTCATTCTTTAATATAAATATTGTTATGATGTCTACCTATGATTGCTATTTTTGACAACCTGTTTCAGCATGGATGCAGATGTTGCTCCTCAATTGTTATGCCACAGTTTGAGAAAACCAGCGTTGGCATCTTGAGAAGAACGCTGAACATCTTGGTAAACATCTTGCACTATTTACAGTCCCGGCACTTGTGGCTCGGTGCACTGATTATCATCCAACATAATTTTTGCTCCACACAACATACCGTATTGGCAAAACAGAATGGACGAAAAAATGTAATAAATTCTCGATTGAGGAAGGGAGTTAGACACTTCATCTTTGCAAATAATTTACTCAATTCCGCGTGTCATGTCGAGGTGTGAGATGGTGGAAGGAGCACAGCATAAAGATGTTTTGATTTCTTGCACTCATGTAGCAGAATGTTGACTTTTCTTAACTACTTCAGCTGAACTCCTTCAGTTTTTTTTTAATGCACGGCTCAACAAAACACAGGTTTAAAATTTCATGGAACAATTTATTGTCTACAGTAAGACATGAGGCATATTCAACAAAACGTTGTATTCATTTACTTCTTGATGATCATCAACGGTTGATGACGTTGAACGACAATCTGCGACCCCTGTCTTCGATCATTTGTTTCAACAAGGGGTGCTGGTGTTGTGTTTATTTGTATTTGTAAATATTTTGGGAAACCAGCATTCGAGTATTAAGCGCAGCATTATGCGCATGATGGTAAACAAGCCATACAGTGTCCAGTTTTCACATCTTCCTCAAGTATATCGTCAACCTGCACAATTCATGGTGAATTTAGCCATATTCGCCAGAGCTCGTAAAAATAGACGAAATAGCAACGCTAGTGCACATAATTTAATCCAGCATCTCGGTTTTTATTTTGCTGTGATGGCAACTACACAACATGACGATTTTGAAATTCCTTTATTCATGATTGGCATCCTTTCCTGTTCATCAATTCAGCTACACCTCGGCAGCGTTTCTCTTGCAGAACTTTACCAAAACGCAGCGGAGAAGTAGGCACCTCATATTTTATTAGTATCAATGGCACACAACGGGTACGGAACAGCGCACCCTATTTCTTTACTATCAATATGCCACCAACACGTTGACGTATATAAATAATCAACACTTCTGATAGTTGTATCTGAGTAGGTAATCCGACTAGAGCTGAAATGTCATTCTGCCATAAAAAATATGCAGTATTTTGGAAAAACATCACATGTTCAACGGGGCTGTTTTTGCACCCTTAATGCCTTCACCCGCAGTTTAGAAAATCCAAAAGAGTGTGTAAAATCCAAAACCACCCAAAGGATTATAAACTTCAATGCATGCAATGTGGTTCGGTTTCAGTTCTCAAAATATGCCCATGGCCAGACACGATCAGTGGAGCTCAATAAATAGTGCACGTACTTTTCCTCACTGATTGCCGAGTAGCTTACTCAACCGGCATTGACCACTGCTTAAAGTAGGATTCTCAAGGTTAAACGGAGCTTAGCCTTGTTTGAAGATCTCCTCAGGCGGGTCCCTCGTGCCCCGCGTTGTTGGATCCCACCAGATGTCGGCAGATGAATTCATAAGGCGCATATCAGTAAGACAATTTTCCTGGCTTGCTTTTTCAGCACATGATCGCCGTTTACGGACGCCCGTCGGGCTGTGGTTTGTCAGTCCAGGATTCTCGCTCATTCTTCGTGGAATGTAGTGAAGCTTTAGATACTGGCTACAAATCGCTCTGCACTGTGATTGATTGAGGCAATGGTACAGCAGTTTAATCTGCTGCTCGCTGGCCACAATTTTGTCTCTGTCTTAATGCACCCCATCCAGCCCAAGCCTCGCATCACTGCGTGCTGGGTAGACGACGCTGCGGCGTCATCATGGAACTAAATCATACGGTTCTGATGCTACGGCGGCGTGAAAACGCCGTTAGTTGAGGGCTGGTCTAAACAAAAATATTTCTATAAACTGGATTTTCGGTCAAGTACATTCAATGAAGCATTTTCCGCAAGGAAATTTGGTTTGTTTGCGCCAGAATTGTACAATTATTGCTGAAATGCACTCTCAACCTACCCCCAACAGGAGAGGTGGGGTACCGCATCCACCAGTGATCTATTTCGAAGAACAGTAGCCGGGAACGCTTAGTAACAGTCTGTGTAAAAGAGTACGGCATACATAAGCACCACCAAAGTTTGTGTTTGTTGGATATAGCATGGAACATACACAACAGCACAACATACAGAAGCACCATACTGTTTATGCGTGCATGCGTTCGCATGTGTTTTTGGCCCTTGTCATTTCCCGTTGTTTTTGAATATGCGGTTTTAGTCCCTTGGCAAATGATACTTACAAGCCACGTATGTTTATGGAGTGTCGGCTGATGTCATAACAATAATAACAAATACAATAGTGTTCTTGGGGTGGAGGTTGGCGGGAGTGCACCAATGACTTCCCTGACTAGAATGGGGGACGTACGCGCGGAAGACCCTCCCCCTGAAAAACGAGACTCCGCACGCAGACCACTCTGAATTCACTTACAAGGTATCTCTCTATGTCTAACCAGGTGTAATACTTTTCTATCTTTTCAAGATCACTGGAGGTTGGGGATGAGTGAGAGCGGGCCAAACGGGCCCGCAACACCATGGGATACAAATTGAGAAGTTGGAATAAGCATCCTGTAGCCTCAGGACGGGCATTGCCAGGGTGGATGCCGGATTGGCCTGCTCTGATGGCGGTAGTAAGTGGTGAACGCTGTGAGGCCCAATGCAGCCCACGCCATTCTGGTTCACGACAGCTCTGGCAAGTTTTGCAATTTCCGCCAGTCAAAGAGCAGTGGTCCATATGTGAGCTCTGAAGTAGTCTCGGGGATAGGCGAAGGTGGTCGAGATATTATTCCATACACACTTTTTCGCCTAAACCATCCGATATTATGAATCTTCAAGGTAACCAATGCCTGGGAGAATTCTGGCACAGCGGTAGCGAGATTCTTGGCACCTGCCCTCCTCACGCTACTTTGTTTTCACATTTCATCCGAAAGCTACTGCCGTACGAATATGAATGAGCAATGTGCAATAGCAAAAACTCAGATCGCATATCTATTTCGGGGTGTGTTGACTGCGATGAATGTGGCGCGTGTGCTGGAGCTAGAAAATGCGGTTTAGTAGGACTTATTGACAATACATCCTGGTACCGATTTGTCCCTAGAACATTTGAAGCCCAAAAAGTACGATATTTATTCACGCCAAATTTAATCAAAGACGTGGAACAGAATTTCAATCCAGCTCAAAATCTCCATTTGTAATTATGTTGCCAGTGTGTACCAACCTTTTTGTAATATCAGCCAAAACCCGTGCTAGCGGAAACCAGCCTTAAGTCCCATGGTGACGTCACGCCTACGAGACCTTTTACTCAAGTGCCTTGATCCAGCCCACCTGCGGCTGCGCCAGAGAAGATGCCAAGTTGACGACAGGGGGCAATGGGGACCACCGCCGGCTACTCTTAGAGCAGGAATCCGCCGGCCTTCGACCTGGCCAACACATCTGCCGCGAGACACTGACACAAATCACGGCATCGACTTTGAAGCATCCGTTGACAAAAACGTGCAAGAGGTCTACTTGCTCTTTAAAACGTCCTATTGCAATCGCATCACAGTCGATTCAAGGCTTCTCTCGCCCGGTCTCCCGGCCGACTGACACAATCTTCCAGCCTTAAGACGGCTATGTGCAGACGATTTATTGCGGTTGAAAACCATAAGCGCCGCGTACAACGCGGTGCCACGTTACGTGGCGTGACTACATCCCCTAAGCACGCGAGGTCGTCTGACGCCGTCGAGCTCTGCAGCGAACAACCGGTAGGCCTGGACAGCCCAGCCCGATACCAATCTGACCACGCGGGTGAGGCGCATGCTGGGAACCGTCGGGGTAGTCCCGCACTCTTTTGCTCCCGCACTGGGCTAGCCCACTGTGGGAGCTATGTTTGAAGGGAGGAACCATTGTGAGATGGAATTTCTAGCCCGGCGTGAACAAAGCAACATTTACCTCAACATTTCAGCACGTGAACCATTGGGAGTGCTCTGCGTCTCTGTCCATGTGTTGCCATGCAAGGCGAGATTAATAGCTTTGGTGCGGACGGCTACAAAGGAGGCAGTTATCTACCGGGTCGCATGAGTAATATTATTACATAATATCACACGGGGTTGGCGAATTATCTTCCAGGATATCGACTTCGACATTATTCCGCGCCATGCGCAGCATACCAGTGACCAACTATGTGATGGAAGGAGAGGAAGTTAAAGCCATCCCTCCAACTATATATATTTTTGATGGCACGAGGGCAGCAACGATTTTATCTAGGCTTTCACATTTTGCATAGCGCGTAAGACGTTATGAGTGTCTAAAATGAAATCATTCACAGGTGTTTACGGTTGGAGTGAACACTTAATTCATTGTTCTTTCTCAAGTGTGAGCCGGATCTAACAACTAAATTTGTGAAAATGACAGAAAAAACTACCTTAGAACACCATTTAACTTGATCCTTTGTAGCGTCATATCGTTGAAACGTCATGTCGTGTTCTGCGTGTACGTCATACGTCAACGTCATACGTCAAACGTCATATCGTGTTCATTCCGGTATCTGCGTGTACGTGTCACACACGTACACGCAGGGTCGGTAACACCCCTAGTATGCCTACAAATTGTCTTGTACCACCATTTGTTCCCTTGTTTAACAGATGAAACCACCTGGCAGCCTGGCTGTGCAGAAAACAGCCTTTCTACACACACAGCTTTTGAGTCTCACACAAAGCTCATTGATTTGATCAGCACCCCCAGGTAGAGCCTTGTCAAACGGCTGTTCATGCGAACATTCAACGGACTACTATTCTCGCTTACAAAACCTTATCAGATTAAACACGGTTTAACCCTATTTCGGGCGGATGACAACCTCGCGCTTTTCCCTTGTTTGTTCGTGGTGGTTAAGAATAAGTCTTTTGATATTGACTGACTTTTTCGGAATGTCTCTTTTACCTATTGTGTCAGACTCGCTGGGATTCGGCAAGCGCAGAGGTGAAGTCAGGGACCGGTATCGGGAGGGACCTTTCGCAAAATTTGATGATCATACCAATACAGTTTATTTGCGCAAATACACGCGCGGCTTCGCATTTAGAGGAGTAACTGCCACTTTCGACGAACAAGGCAAGCTCAATGAGATACTTGAAATAGTTGTTATATAGGCGGTTATTCCTAGCACCGAAGCGTCCACCGGGAATAAAGTTCTGACACAAAACCCGATGAGCTATTACAAAGGAATGTTGGTGAGCAAGCTTCTTATATAGATGCTGATAAAGAGCAGAAAGGATAGTTTCCTGAATACAGAAGCCATAACTGCTTCTAGCTCACGAACCGGAGAACCGTAAATGACCAAGATTGGTCAGAACGATACAATGGCCTAGTGAAGGCAATCAGTAATCAAAAATGAAGAGATGCTCTTGTCTTTGATCCGTTGGTATACCAAGCGGTTCGAATTGGACAAAAGCCGACAGATTTTGATTTGTGTCGGCGGCGCGGGCTCTCCGGCTCATCAGAGCCGCCGTGCTTCGGCAGGATATTGTACAGGTAGATATTAGATCAGCTGCATTATCGCGGCAGAATCCATCATTTCGTGGCGATATAAGTTTGAAAGTGCCATGAGGTCTCGTGTTCAGTTATCGTAAGGTATGTTAGCGTTATTCGTTGGAATAAAGTAAGTATAAGGTACTATACAACCGTAGAAACAAGAGATAAAACGCCAAAGAGAGTGTTCCACATTTGTATCGGAATTTGAACTAAAATAGCCATTTTGAAGATCATTCGGTGCAGCCCACAGCCCTGTCCGTCGGTGCAGTCCACAGCCCCACAGCCCTGTCCGTCGGTGCAGTCCACAGTCCCACAGCCCTGTCCGTCGGTGCAGTCCACAGCCCCACAGCCCTGTCCGTCGGTGCAGTCCACAGCCCCACAGCCCTGTCCGTCGGTGCAGTCCACAGTCCCACAGCCCTGTCCGTCGGTGCAGTCCACAGCCCCACAGCCCTGTCCGTCGGTGCAGTCCACAGGCCCACAGCCCTGTCCGTCGGTGCAGTCCACAGCCCCACAGCCCTATCCGCTTTAAGACCCAAACCCTTCTAGTTTCTGGGCTACACGCCTGCGAAGACGGGTAAACTTTTTCGTGGAGACTTGTTCAAGGTCACCCAGGCATCCCTGACGTCATAATAGCGTCGTTTGAATTCTGCCATTCCGGTGGCGATGAGGTGATCAAGACAAAGGAAAGTATCATTTTCAAGTCGTTCGTAGCTGGCTTTCGAGAGCACAATTTCCAGAAATAAAGTCTATCAACTGGCTCTTGATCAGTGCTGTGTGAGGAACGACGACGTGATTTAGCAGTGACATGTTGAGCAGCAGTTTTGCTCAGCAGAGAAAATATATTGTCTAGAGCAGCCTTTTCCACTTAAAAGCATACCAATAGTTATGAGTGAGCTTAGTTCATGACATATGAGGCATATGCTCAGCATATGACATAGACAACATTAGACATATGTTCAACATTTTTCAAATGTGGAACATTCCCCGTAACCAAAAATCCGCATGCTAGCGGCCAGCGAATGATAGCAAATGATGCGTCTTGCTTTATATGACGATATGTTTGTCTTTTGTATGACGTGTTTGTGATAGCGAAAACTCAACCCTGTTTGGGAGGCGTTGTCGTCGTTCTCGTGTGTGGCTAGTATTGGCAAAACCGACAGCAAATGGACAATACTATCTTTGAATTTGAAGGATATAGTGTCTGCTCCCGTCTGTGTCTTCGACGAAGGATATGATGCCTGAAGCAGCGCGCGTGGCACAAGAGAAGATCGTTCGCTTTGAATGCTAATGGAGGGTATTCTCGGCTAAGGAGAAACAAACAACCGGATGTTTTGGGGGCGGGGAAAAGGACCCTCTCTGCATTAGGTCAAGCAGCATCATTGTTTATCGCCCACGTTTGGTATCTGAGATCCGCAGTCTGTACAGCCTTGGGGTTTTAAAGACCTCCGAAGAGTCAGCACTTTTTTAATTCGTGCCTGCGATTTTAATCCCCTGCTCGGGAGGGAGGGGGGGAGGAGGCTAAGAACATAGTCGCCGGGTGGGCTGCGGGTAGTCTGGGATGCAAGCACGCCATGAAAATACGAAAGATTGGACAAAGAGGCGCTGGAACTAGAGGTCGCATTTGTATTGGCATGGAACGATACGTCCCTGGTTCGACACTGATTAATGTCTGACTGTTGCAATCAATGCAGGTCGTGCCATCACCAAACCGACACCGGACTATGCTGGCAGCATGGCTCGAGCTCGCATTACCAGTACCACTCTGGTTGCGTCACATTCTCGCTGCTGAGTCGGCAAACTTTTGCAGGACTGCAGCGAACAGTGCGATCTGCCAGTCACGAAATGAGAGGAGACAGAAGAAGCGGTCAATCCAGTCTCTACAAAGCTCCCGTTGAATTTGTCGAAGCACGTGTGCAGCACTTCCGCTGGTTTGGCGGAGTTGCTGCATGTTGTTGTCTGTCTTAGGATGAGAGTTAATGGCAGATTGCTCATGGTTGAGTTATTTGGCCACACGTTTGTATACGTCTTGATTTTGTGTGTCCAAACATTCGCGCGGGAGCGGGGTCGGGGACGGCGGGGTCATGTTTCCAACTTTCCATAATGTTAAGCCATGCTGTTTTCCAGGACATCAATGATCGCCACCATTGATGCACGGACATGCTGCACGCCTTTCCGAATTTGAAGACAACATTACACCTGTATTTATAAGCCGCGTATTTAATACATTCCTGTGTCACTGACGCATTCCAGTAAGCGACTGCTGAGGAAACGCGGAAGAATGTCCCCATCCGTACCAATTATCCGTGCAGCCGAAGTGTGTGTGGGGGGGGGGGGAGGGGGATACATTCTGTCAGTGGGTCTTCTCTGTCCAGCTCGGCGGGCTTCAGTCGGGCGTAACTTTTTTGCGCGCAGGGAGATGCGTGCAAATACCACTCGCTGCTTGATCTGTCCCGCCGGGGAACTCGCGTGCCCCAGCTTCAGCGAACCGCCCGAGAAGCTAGCTTTCCGCCACGCCCACCCAGCCAATAGCCTCCCGTCTTTCGTTTTCGCAAAACTTGGGCACACGCACGGGGATATTCCACTTTCAGGTTGTTGCACATTGAGGCACCGACGTTGTCAGCGTAATGTGCATAATGCGGTCTAAGCTCAACGTTTCTATGAAGAAAATGCAGCAGGACTGTTAGGTCTGGAATTGGGCGCCGAAGTACTCCGTGATAGCATCACCAACTGTCCTGACTGCGCACATGCGGACAAGGCCATAATCGACCCTGCCAGCTGCAGGTCCGTTGGCCCATCATCGCTGCACGTCTCTGTCCCCCACGTCAACTGAGCCTCGCTCGCAGTCCATACTCGGTTTCCGAAGGCCGTGGTGAAGGTCTCGAGCAGGTGTACTTTCAACAGGAAAACCATGCAGTGACATCGGAATGCCCGAAATCGCACGTGTGTCGTATAGAAATCACAGGGACCGCTGCGTACGCCAGAGAGCGGTCAACTTATTTTTGAAAATGTCTGCATGTTGGCGATGTATATCATTAACGAATGGCATCGCAAGTGTATCAATACGCGTGTTTGCGTGCATAATGAGACGCACCTTTACACTGTAGACCAATTATTCTGGTTGCCCTTTGCGTGGATAATCAATCAAGTCCTGTTGCAACGACGAAGAGTTTCCATGATGAAAACACCGCGCGACCTGTTCATGTTTTGTAACACACAAAAAGTCAAAGCCAACCAAAGCCTTGACACAGTCACTTCACAAAGCGTGTAAGCTCTACAAATTTGCTGACATACGCAAACACGAGGACGGAAAAATGGCTAAAACTGACAATTGACATACTGAATTCAGAGATGTGACTACTTGAAGTAAATATCTGGTCCACCGATCTCGTGAGTCGAGACATGATGCCCCTTCATGGTTTAATACCCTTACATCGTCTGTGTCGGAGCACCAACCCGCAGCATATTTGCGAAAACAATTACATGACAGGTTCCAGTTTGGAGGCCACTTAATATGACCCGATGCAGTGGGGTTCATTCCGGAGGTACAGAACCCCGACTTCGGTTTCCCCGCGCAGGCGCTTGTGATGAATTTCTGGTCTTTTGGGCCAGTGCTTTGTAAAACAGCGCTGACGGGAATTGTCATTTTGAGGCAGTGAAACACAGTGGTCGCCGAATATCATAGATGTGCTACGAATTCCGATCGGGAAGAGAACTAACGAAAACCTGGAGAAAGAAAACTGTAGAAATAGCTAGATTCTCAGAAAGAGAACTTGCGCGATGAGGCACTCTACGCGTGATGAGCTCCTCCTGCCCGTTGTCAACTGCATACATAAATAAACTCAAACCGTGGCCTGATAGGGGGAGAGAGGGGTCTAATGCACTCCTTAAATTTTTTTGAGGATACCTCTCCAGTACGTTGTGCAATCGTCCCTAAATTTTCAGGAGCTTATAGGGCATTCATGGCGCGTCTTTAGCCCGGGAAAGGTGTTTCCACAAAATTGTGTAGACACATGCCTCCTTAATTTTGCATGTTGCCGGAAGTGAGGATCTCGTAAGTATTACGTTGTAAAACTGAAAAATGCGATGCACTGGAAAATTTGATGTTCGACCGGCCATAATGGGTCAATTATTGACCCAACCGCATGCACACTAGTACTAATCGCGAGATCCCATTGAGACCAATCTTCTGTTATTTTCTGCAGAGGTCGAATATCGATTGATATGGAAGTGTCATAGGGGTTGTATCAACCGCCTGTCGGTACGCGTCATGAAAAACTGCGAATCAGGGCAAAGGTAAGTATCGTCCTGGGGCCAGGAAGTTTCATATGTTGCTTGGGAGTTTTGAGGTACGGTTTAGAAATGTTAGATAGCTGAGTTTTCGATTTTGCACCGGGAAAATTTCACATGTTCTGAAAGTTTTCCATTTGATATTTTTTTGAGACATTGGCGTGATTTGGCTCTGAGACAGAGTTAATTCATGTTTCACGCAGGAAGTGCACTGCAAAGATTTTTCCTGGCTGTTTTTTGGAACCATGTCATTATCTCGTTGATTATGATCTTTACTGTTGTTTTAAATGACCAGGCCATCCAAAGCCACACCAGGTTTAACATTGACACTTGTCACGGGGCTTTACCTTTGAAAGGCCATGCGGTTTAAAGTCATCCGAAGTTTAAACTTTTTAATGGAGCATGTTGCACAGTATGGAAAGGCCTTTCAACGCTCTTTTCCCCATTGTAGTGGATTATTTACCTCTTGATATAGCAGGATGTGCTAATGCAACAACAGCCTTTGTTTTTATCATTTTAGCTTCGTGACGGACTCGGCTGCCGAGCCTTTATGGCGTCTCCTGCCTCACAGCCCGACAGGAAGAGCGGGCACCACGGGAAACCGAACCCGCACTTCTGGTGACCCACGTGCCCAGCTGGCTTCAAAGCTTCCGAGTGGAAAATATTAACATTGTCGCTGACGTCTGAGGCCCCAGCCCAGTCCACACGACTGTGCATCCCATGCGTCCGGGCGTTCAGTTCAATATGCAAGAGTGTGGTGTGGCAAGGATGTGGTGGGTGGGTGCGCAACGGGGCACTCTGACTCCCCCGATACATACAGAGGGAGGAGCTTCCGATAAAAAACTACACGGATGGGTAGGAACGTATTTAAGCTCATCTGCATCAAATTTGCATGCCCCTACATTGCGATTATCGGGTCAAATTAGGTCAAACAAGATCAAACTCAAGATGAGCAGATGAAGCCTCATTAACTCCTTCCACCACATTCATATTGATATGTGTTGTAAACGGAAGGTCACCCATGCTCATATTGGAACGGTGACTTTCTTTCATCTAAATAAGATCAACATGTCCAAAAGCCTTTAAGATCATACTAATATTTGAATTTTCATTCCGCGGATATGGTGGCAATTTTCACAAAGCAAAAAGCCAGTCAAGGTCGATTCAGGTAAGTGACATTCCCATGCCATGATGAAGTTGAAATGATATCTGTATGGATCGACGTCCTTATAATCAAAGCATCCAGCATGAGAAACCCACCACATGACGCAAGTTGTCCGGTGATGAAGTGGTTTGATAAAGTCGCACGTCAGCTTTCACGGCAACCGTGGAGTGGATACGACAGCGGAACATCGGTGGTCGCATTTCCACTGATCTTCATGTCATGATCTTCAGGTCAAATGATATCAAACAATCTCAAATTCCAAGTTGGCGTCAAAAGTGACCCCAGAACCTAGACACCTGTTCTAAGAAAAAGGTGACAGGCTCATTCAAGATGAGTGAGGCTGTTCAATCTTTCGAAGGTCACGGTGACCAAAATCATATAAGACTGTCTTAAGTTTTGCATTTGAAAAACGACAAAGATCACGCTATGCACTATGCTCCTGAAAAAACTGTATTATTTTCCCAGAAAATGCTGACCTGATACATTTTAGGTGAATGGCCTATGCTGAAGTTCAAGACGTCCATGAAAGGTGTATAATGCGGCTCCTGTTAACAATAAATTCAAAATGAGCATCTGAAACTACCCCATGCATAAAACACCAGAGAAACAAAACAAGTTGGTTTTGACCTTGGTATGAGCTTCACACTCGACCCTAGGTTAATGGAAACTTGTTCATTTAATTGCTGTGTTGCCTAAAAAAGTACGGCAGAGATTCATGGCTCCGTCTAACACTTCGTTGTTGAACCAGATTGAACGATCCATAGAAACTGACTTCACTAAATCCATGGCCTGAATTTGATCTGCCGTAGGTCAGCGATCTTACAAGATAAATCCATTTGTTTACACCAAACGATGCGCCATTTAATTGTCGACAGTTGTACAAAATAACACCGTGCTGTTTGGAAACCATTCCGGAAAACCTTCGGAGGGGGGCACATTGACCCCCCCCCCTCCCCCACCTGGGCCCGTGTTAAACTCAGGAACTGAAAGGCTTTAGTTCTTAAAAAGGGCATAGTCATGAGCTACATTAAAAGACATTTAATATGGCTATTCCATCACTAAACCTCATACAAACTGGAACACTCCCTTTAAATGAGACGCCCTGGAGAATTACTTTGGTGTGGTGTGTCGGATGAACGGCGGAAACAACAAACCAGGTCCCATTTAGTTGCACTTTGCCGAGGGTGTGCACCGAAAGTGAGCTGGCGAAGGCGTGTTTAAACTGGACTGTCAAATTCCATTTCAGTTCAGTTCAAAACTTAACTGAAACTAAACAGCCGAAGCCGTGCTAAAATTGCACGCTTGTCGAAGGAGTACCGAAGTGAACAGTTTGCCACTGCTATTGGAAAACGCTAACTGTGAATCAGACATGGACCACACGGTCCATATCTGACCGTCATTGCTGGCGGCAATTATGTCGCTGGTGGCATGTCCCACTGAGTTAGCTCCTGTTGCGACAATGACCTCTCAGGGCCATCCTCCACCGCCAGCCATATGCCTGCTTGCCGAACGGGCGACAGCAAGCGCGCTGACCTACATCGCCTGATTTCTGCGATTGATAAGGATAATGCCGAACACTCGTTAGACGGGTGTAGGTCTGTTCCGATCAAGGACACGCGCATCACCACGTGCAACCGCGAAGCCTTGATTGGCTTAGAAAGCTTCACCAGCCTAACAGATGTGAACGCAGTCAGCCTAAAACACCCATCTCAAACCCGGTGTTGTCGGTAACTAGTTTATTTACGATGGAACTGTGTTACGGACATTAACTGGGAGGACGTGTCGGGCACCGCCTTGCGGTAAGTACCGCGCACGTGTGCGACACGAACGCCGCCTGCCGGAAGTACTGTGCGCGCGCGCGCGACGCGGACGCTGCCTGCTGGAAGTACTGTGCGCGGGTGCGACGCGGGCGCCGCCTGGTCGCGAGTACTGTGCGCGAGTGCGACACGGACGCCACCTGCCGAATATGGAGCTGGCAGCACTACCGGGAGAAGATTACTTACGAAATTGCCTCGATAACGCAAGACGATGCTGCAGATGACCCACAACAGACAACACAGTTCGTGGTGGAGTTAAATTGGCCAAGTTTTCTCACGTGTGAGCTGCCATTACTACCATCCGAAACAAAATTGTGTTTCGGCGGAGAGAGTGGTGCAAACAGCCGCTCTCCGACGAAGAACCCTGCAGGCACCAATCTATCCACGAGCACAACAGCCCTTCCTTCTGCCTGTGAAAGCATGCAAGACGTGGTGGCAGGCTGCACGTGCATAAGCGCACGTGCCGGATACTGCTTCATCTGTCTGCAAAACATCCATTGCTCGATCTGTTTGCACAACACCGACCTACTTTCTCTGTGTGCTTCGCTGTTACTACATCACATGCCCAGTACGCCCTGGTCTCGGTGACCTGAAAGTGTCTGGTACAGAATGAGTTGAGTTCATTAGCTGAAAGTATTTCACCTTCAGTGGCCGTCATGAAATAAAAATGAAACATTATGGTTTGGATAGTTATCAACGCCTTATTTCGAGGGCCGAAGAAGCAAACGATATGCTACACAAAGTCTAAAACATAAAATTGTACAACTGGGCATGCAGTAAAGCAGAGGAGACGGCGCTTGCCGCCTGCCCGGATGTTGTGCGGTGCTGTGGCATTACGGGTCCGCTATCGCGTCGAAAGCCTCCCCGCCAGCCGTTAGTCCGAATCAGGGGCCACTCATTTTACGAAAAGGGAATCAACCACGGGTCTGGCCGGTACTTAGGATGGCGGGCACGGACAGCTGCTCATCCACGTTCATGAAAACCCGCGGTCAAGGACGACACAGAAAAACGTCCCCGTGTTCCAAGCACCACTCTGAACCAGTAGCGAAATCATAGAATTCAAGATGAAATATTGCGTTCGCGTGTAAAGAACTGCTTTAAAGAAATGTATGACCCGTAAGACGTACTGTAAGCAGGAAGAAGCAAATTAAAGCGTAGAGCTAGGTATAAGATATGGTTACATGGCTAAGACGTGACTAAGACGTTTGCGTAGGAGTAAAACTAATAGACTGCGATATATGCACAATTTCAGGGCCCCAGTAGCACTGACAGCGCCAGGATAAAATAGTCCACACGCCTGGTAGTGGATGCCATGCTTCGCGTCAAAAAGCCACCGCCAGAGCGCCTGCAGAACATGGAAAGTGTATAGCAGCAGCCGGGCTTACGGCCAGGTTCTGGCCAAGGCGCTGCGTGCATTCCGTGAGTCGTCGGTGATGATGACAGCCAGACTGCGGCGGTCACGACCGCCGAACGCACCTGCGGAAAATTTTTGGATCTGTGACGCATCATGCACGGCAGGAGCGGAATACAGGGCTGACGAGCAGTGCGAAGGGGGACTCTCGGGTATCTCTGAACCGAGGATGATTTCAGCACAATTCAAAGAGCAAATAATCTTAGAATATGAATTCCAAGCTGCATGACATCTTTGACCACAGTCACCAGCCCGTCAAAGTCACGTCGACTGTGCAGTGGAGAGACGCGAAAACTGCATGAGGATGCCTCAGTCTCATATAACACGTCAAGGTGGGAAGTGTTTTTCATATGAATGATCCCAAATATGGCTTATGAAGGAACGAGTGATGGCTTGAGTGATGAAAACCATCGTTATTGGTTATTTAAGGTGTGTGACTCGATAAAAAGTGTTATAAATGATTTACGGGACAGAAATTGGCGAATTTCACGCCCTTCCAGCTTCGCTCGGCCCACGCTGCACAGCGCCTTATGGTGTGTGTAACATCACTGTTGGTTGACAATGTCGATGTAACATGTGCCCTAAACGACTCATGGCAAATCGGTGAACCCATCGGGAGCCTGGATACACCTACCGCTTGGAAGAATGTCCAGTAGAGTTCCGAAGCCTCGTGCGACAACGTCTTCCGTTTCCGACGTCGAAAGAAGGACGCTCAGCGGGACGCCGCCAGCAGGACTCCGACGCACCACCAGGAGCACGTGGACACCTTCTCCGCCCATCCCTCTCGAAGTGTCGATGAACACCACATCTGCTCCATCACTCAGCGTGTGAGCATGCTCCATGAGTGGGCTGATCGCCGCGGTGAGGGTTTCGCCCTGTTCCTGAACGACTACCGTGTGGGCACCTTGCATCTCCTCTAGTGGTTTGATCCCATTCTCTCTCGATGCACTGCCAAACTGAGCATGGGACGTGGTGTAGTACGGCCTGGGAGCAGAGTAAGTAGCATGAGCTCTATCATAGTAAACTCAGTTGATATTTCGACTACCTGAATTCGGAATGCATTTATACGTGATTCGCTGTGTGCTCATTCGCATACGTCTTCCGATGTGGTGGTGGTTTTCAGAACGTACATTTACCATCATGTGTTGCATGCACTCACCTAATGCGACTCGAACCAGACATAGGAGGAGATGTAAGACGCAGCAGAGCAGTGCTGTAATCAATTATCCACCTAGCCAACATTAAAAAACAAAAGTGACGGATACACTAGTCGCGGAAACTTCAATGGGAGTGTTAACGTGTTTATCAAAAGCGCACATAAAGATAAGTCAGAAGTGCTCACACACATGCTCATATTTGCGATATTCTCGGACATGTCCAATCGTTCGCATAGAAAAAACTCTGTCCAACTTTGGTAACCACAGAGCTTTCATCCTGTCGGTAAATATAGCTTTGTCAGGAACATGGCACACCCCTCCCCCGCCCCACTTCCATCCTTAAATTCCAAGGCCCCCAAGGGACCGACGATTAGGGGCCGACTGAGGGCCCGCGGGCTGGAGGTCGTACTCGGACCCCGGCCGACAAGGCCGTATATTCAGATGTCGGTCAGGGGGCCATTTGCGACGATCGGAGGCTCTGAATCGATAAGGGCCTTTATGTTGGTCAGGCAGCACCAGCACCACACAGTTGGCTCGGTGATCTGCCTTATGGCCCATTTCCCAAGCAGAGATAAAGTCGGGGCCAGCGACTTCCATTAGTCGGGGCCCCTGAGCATGTCAGGGGCTCACAGTGCCTGACATGGGTCCTGTGCCAGTAAGGGACACAGAGTCAGCCAGGGTCAGGTCAGTTCAGTAAAACCCGTAGATTGGCCTGCTCCCCTATAGATGTACAATCTACGTTCACGGCGTCCTAAACATTGCTGCAGAACTCAAAAATAGTTTGGCGAAGCTCCGAGTGAGCTAACAGTTCAGTGGGAATTCATTAAACCATTGAAAAATGAATAGCGCCGGTGGTTTATTCCATGCAGTCATCAGCAGCCGGCTTCTTCTGTATATTGACTTTTAAAAATCCCTCTTCGGGATACTCCCGGCTGCTGTTTCAGTTAAATAAAAATGAAAATAGATATGCGACGTGAAAAATAGTTTGCAATTAAAATCCAGGACACTTAGCATGCATTATGGCATGCTAATAGTGCGGAGCATACTCGCACTGAGTACGTATACTGCAAAATGGACACTTTGTATCGGTATGACCAACATATTGACCACGGCACTTCCGAAAACCTCAGAATTTGGTGCTCAGAGGAAAGTTATCTTCCACAGCGGCCAGCGACATAATAGTCGTAATTTAGTACTGGACTAACGGGTAGCCAATTGAGTCTACACAGTACACGGCTGAAACAATTATCTAACCCTCGCCTGATTCGCCGCTTTTCATAACGAGGGCTGGTAGGGAGGGGGGATGCGACCAGCCTGCCATTTCCAAATTTTAAAAGATAAAAAGGGACATCCTGACGCCTATGTTTTCCTTACTACTGTGATCCATGATTCAAGCCCACATCGTTGTCAGCCTAGGACTTAGTTCCAGCCCAGCCCCAAATCAGGACCAGTGGGATCCAAAGCAGAAGCCCACGCTTCATCGGGCTTTATGAATGACGAAACAAAATTTTCTCACCGTGCCCAGCATCTTCGCGATCTTTCGGCTAATTCAAGTGCGCATGAAAGAAACCACGTGGACCGCGCGTACGCAGCAGCATTCCTTGGTGTGTATGAGTGTTCTGATGCGCAAGTTTGGTATTTCACGCGCAGGCAAGAAATATTTTCTAATCTGGTAGCTTTCCAACACAGTTTCGCTAGCAGTGTAATTTTCATATGTGCTGGAATGAATGCGCCTGGGGGACTTCTCGCCGTCCTGAATTGTCTAGACTGCATTTTACGACATAACCTATGTCGTGCACAGTATTTACTGACTCGCTCAGCTCGCTTTCATATATCCAGAACGCTCGGCGGCAGACACGTATTTAGCGCCGCTGATCGAAAGCAAACTCACCAGCCTGCGGCACAGATGCCAGCAGATAGGGCTGGTTTGGATCCCCAACCCCGTCGTTCTGGCCGGAAGCGAGTCGGCTGACCAGGGTGCGAAGGCAGCCACCCTTCTGCCGCTCAGCGGCACACTGCGAATTCCTACGAGTGACCTGTACGCATCAACAAAACACTACTTGACGAGAGAATGACAGACAAGGTGAGGTCACGAGAGCAGCCAGAACAGGCTCAAATTCATTAAACCTAGATAAATGCGCTGGTCGTCTTCACTTCGCAGGTCGATGAACGAAAAAGTCATACTGACTCGCTCATGTATTGGCCATCGTTAATGCACACGCTTATTCCGACTGAGCAACGCAGCAAACGTCCCTACATGTGGTATGTGCGGTGAGACCCTCACTGTCGGGCACGCGCTGGTTGAATGTGCCCTTCTAGTTGCCAAGAGGCAGCATTTCTTCGGCCGTTAAGTCATCCTGACTTCACTTATAGGTGAATATGCAGAGACCGACCAACGAGACGTGGTATTGTTGTTGACCGCTGTTGGAATCCACGTGACATACTCGCCTCAATAGCACCTTAAATTCGCCGTGTAATTAAAATGTGGGGAGAGCGCAAAATGCCCTAAGCAGCCGACGTGCTTCATAATGCCAATCACTATCAAACAGCACCGGGCCACACTCAGCATCACTACGCCGTGTTGAACAGCATCGGGCCGCGTTAAACAGCGTCGGGCCGCGTTGAACAGCATCGGGCCACGCTGAACAGTATCCAGTCGCGTCGCGTGGCGCAGGTCTACATGAATATGCACAGGGCGAGGCGGCACATACCGCGGCCGGGTAAGCCCCGGGAAACAAATTTACGATGCATGTGACCGCTTTGTTAGCTATGGCTACAGGGGGGGGGGGGGGGGTCATCCGTATCGTTTGACACTATCAAAAAGTGGCAACATCGAGCTGCGTGGGAAAAGAGGTAGTCCGGACACAAAGCCCGCATGACGTCATGTACACCATAGTTCATAACGACAATGGCACTGAAGCCCCTCAGTTAGCCAGCTGACTGCTACATAACCCATTAGTTTGAATGGGGAGTATGTTTAGCCTCATCAGAATTTTGTATTCTTTCGTGGGGTGTACATAACTAGGGTTTAAACGTCATGCGGCGTTTGTAGCGCATCGCGTATCGTGGTTGCTTGGCGTTTCATATCAGTGGGTTTCGATCAGTTGCCATGACTACGCCTTGCACGAGAGGTCTCCTGTGCAGTTTGTTTTGAACGATTGGTAGCATTAAAAATGCTCGGCCTGTGAATATTGTATTATGCATATGTGCACTAGCTCTGAAGAAACTGGCAAACATTCACCCATTACACCAGCACACGCATTTAATCCGGTTGGCGGATGGACAAACAGGGGGTGAGAAAGCTGACCGAACCAATTCGTGTTTCAACCCACTTTGGTTTTGCCATGCCAAAGAAACCTTAGGATTGTATTTTTTGAAAACTGATGTCATCTTTGCACACAAAACCTCATCCACACGTGGTAAGGTAAGATAGCCGTCCTTGTCTTCATCTCAGTGGCGTCGAGGGCGTGCTTGCTGATCTTGACGATCTTCTTGTTGATGTTGATGACGATGTTCCTGCTGCTTTTGTTTGTCTCGGCGTTGTTTTTCCAGTCGGTAGTGTTGTGTGGGTTCTCGCTGAAGGCGACTTGTAAGGTGTTTTGAGTAGCTATTTTCTTCGAACAGATTTTGTATTTTTTGATATGAGTTATTATTTGCAGCAGCGTTTGAAGATATTTTCATGGCATGTCGAAATTCTGAACGGATGGCGGCCTTTTTGTCGACATAGGATGGGCTTATGTGTTCTGCATGATGATCCCGGAATGATTGAGCTTGAGGAGTACTACTAAAATTTGAAGTTTTGGTTAACCGTCGCTAGCGTATCCATAGATGCAAGCTATCCGGATGTAGGTGTGTCTTCCAAGGTAAACTTGATGCTGTTATGGAGAGAATTAAGATATTTGATGAGGTCCAGCAGCTCATCGTGAGAGTGAGTCCAGACGCCTATAGAATCGTCGATGTATTTGGCGTAAAAATGAGGTTTCAGACTCGCGTTGTTAATGGCAGATTGTTCCAGTCTGTGCAAGCTGCCAACAAGCTCAACAAACATGGCGTATATAATTATTGTAGAGAGGTCATCTTAATTCCGTTTTAATACTTGCCATGTCTTACATTGCACAAACACGGTACCATCTTATGGATTTTCCGCCATTTCGGCGATGAAATGGCATGCGTTTCCACCAACATGACAACAACCAACTATTGCCTATCTCAGCTGTCTCTGCCTATCTCTGCTCATCTATTACCCTCTGCATATAGAGGCTTAACATCGCTTGCATCGAACTCAACCTACGCTCGTGCAGTGAACCCATCTGGGCGATGCAGCAGCAATATCCGCCTGGCAGCAACCACAGCTCAAACATAAGCCATTTATCCTCATAGCAAGCCAGATAAAAATCATTGGGACCAGTTCGGAAAAAGTAGACCGCTTTTCCTATGTCCATTAGCAAAACCGTTCGAAAATGTTGTTGTTTGTCTCGTTCGCGGCCGCTCTGATGCGGTCAGGCCTCACCACAATAACGGGGCCCCGCCGGGCGCAGCTGGCATAAAGGAAGCCCGCACGCCACCAGCGTTCAGAGGCCACTCTGGTGTTTAGCGACAGGCGGAACAGGGCCTCACGGGTGAGCGCACACTTTCTATTAGTCATCAGATGGCACGGAGCGTCACTGTCGATCAATTAACCGTGCATGATGGGTTGATGACCTGCATCCGTTTGGCGGTGACTGTTGCTACGCCACCGCACCGCTACAATGGCCAGACGTGCCCAAGATGTATAGAGGACCATTCGCTGATTGATGTCCTGTCAAAACAGTATCTTAGTGAAGACAGTGACGTCCGTTCTTTGCAGATGTTGCTGCTTTGCTGGTGACGGGGCTGGTACTGGTGGCGCCACCTCTGACCGACATGGCAGCCAACTGCAGCTTTGAGGATACCCGCGGCCCTGGACATTCCAAGGGGACCCGCGCATGGGCGACAGTGCCTGTCATTGGCCGATTCACAGCGAGGGTCTAGGTGCCTCGCCTGAGTACGCCATGGGCGTCATATGGCCAGGGCAGTCGGCGCACTCTGAAGGCCAAATCATCATCACATATGTCTGCTAGCTCCAAACATCACCTGTCTTACAGCCGCATTTTGTATTACTCAACTGAATGTTTGTGACTTTCCATGCAATGACATGCAATGATGGGAGAGGAACATCGTACACAGAATTACCCGAACGTAGGCAGTTTTACACTTCGCCACGCGTGGCAGGCGATGTCGGACTGCGATCGACCGTAAGATGGCTCCACTCTACTTTTCGTACGCTCAGGTAATGAAAACAACTGCGACGGCCTTTCTCTCTGGCCCTCGTATGCTTGGTGCGGAATTGTGGCACGTGGCATGGCGTATGAGACATTCTATAACTCATAGTTGATCGCATCTAAAATTAGCACTGGAAAAAAGTGGTCTACACCGACCCCAACATCAACGAATTTTATAATGGGAGAAGACAACAGGTTTATTAACGTATCGAGTGTGCATATTTTGTGTCAGGACGTCTGGAGGTGATCATGAGGGCAAATCACGTCAAAATGAAGCGGCCCGGTTGTAACGAAATGCAGTTCATTTGCGGGGGAGTCTGGCGATGTTCTTCGATTATTCATTGTCTTTTATGCTGCGTTTATGGCAGAGGAGTATTGTATGTCACTGTAGCGAAATAAACCACAATTCAACTGGCAACGAAGCTTTTATGCTCACATGCCCGTGAGTAAAAGTTTATCATCTTGTTTGTAAGAGCCAGGGCCGACTCGTTTGCGTCAATCAATAATGTGGAAAGCCAAGGCAATTTTGAGTTCGGATGTGTCCGACGACATCAGTAAACTCTGCTTCAATTTGTGGCGTGGGGGATGCTGGCTCTCCCGCCGCCGGTTCACCGTCTGTTCATCGCTTGTTCACCGTCCGTTCGCCTGTTCATCGTCCGCGCCTGCTCCGCAAGACGCCTTTTAATAAAAAGCTCACTGTGCTCCTGGAGTACCCGGGCTCAGCCAAGGACCACTTCGGCAACGTTGGCACCTGGACCACCATCTACAACCAGGTAACGGCTACCACTCTTTTACAGCCTGATAAAAGCTATGCCAATGCACGGGTAATGCTGAGGAGTTGACAGTTCAGAAAGTGTTTTGTGGTTACTTTTTCCGCTTTCAGAACAATTCAAGGGGTTTAACAAGGTGGGACTTGGAGCTCTGCCAGCCTTCTATTACAATGCTTCCTTTTTCCAGCGTGCACAGTTGGGTATTTTCTTTACTAGCAAAGCTTTACAGCACACTGTATTAACTATGCTATTTGCATATATATTTCCCGGTGCAGTCAATAATTAGTAAAAGCAGACATAGTTGCAATGCATATAAAAAACATTGCCATGTTCCAGACACAACACCAGCGTGGCTAACCAGATGTTCAGATCCATGTCCTCCCTCTGGGACAACTGTTATGTCGATGCACGTTAACACCGTTTGAGATGCTTCTTGAGGCCTCTTAACATTAATTAAACATCATGAAATATATAACATCATTACCATCATCGCTATCGTCATCGTTGCCATCAGGCATGCATTAGCTTATTGTTTGACGCCCTTCTGACGTTCCGTTCCAGGGTTTCGAGGTGCGCCTGATGGGTCGCGTCTTCTTCGCCTTCAACGACCACAGCAAGAACGGTGACGGTAGCGTCCGCAGCCTCTGCCATCGGACAGAGACGGGCTGGTTGCACGATTTCATGACCCAAAGCTGGACCTGCTTCCGCAGCCAGAAGCTGATGCAAGTCGAGCTGACACCGGCCTCGCACCAGGCGCGTCCGCCGTGACAGGCATCGGGTCTCGGACACGGGACGAGCTAAAGGTCATCACCGGTCGGGCCGGTTCTGACCTTGTCACGACCTGGTAAAAGGCTGTCGAAGTGCTGGTCACAGATGACTAGCGGTTTCGCAGGCTTGCAATATGATTTCGCGTGGTGTGAAAAAAAGTGCTGGAGTGCGCTTCATGCGCGCTTAGAGCTGTCGGCCGACAAAATATCGTAGGAAGGGTGCCGTTTGAACACCTGCACTTCGGAGATGGTGGGCTCGACGAACAATCTTGTCGAAGCGGTCGCTCGGTTGAATATGAAGCTGTCAACGCGGAGACTATGAATTTGGCACATGCAACGCGTCAGTCGTGGACACCGCTGCAACTGCATGTGCCGTATAAGTCTTGCATGAGCATCTGTTAGGCTCCCAAGCCGGAGATATTGGGTGCCTTTCTAAGAGAGGTCAACTTGTTGCCATTGCATACTATTCCGTGGCAGTGACCAGGCACGCATGTCCATCTCTCGTAATCTTTGACACTTTGATGAACCCCTTACCACGTGCACCAGACACCAGACACCTCCGCTGACACCAGATGTTTTCCTCACATTGTGCAGCAAGTGCCTCCTGATGTGCAGATGGTGCGCGAGATAAGTAGCAACGTGATGTGCAGGAACAACCGGAACCAAGTCGTCTTCATCAACAGCGGCGACATCGGCTGGACAGCAGCGGCCTATCGCGAACACGTTCACACACCGAGCTGAGGGGCCAGGCCGCTTCGATTCGATCCGGTTTGAGGTCGTAATACTTCGGTTAATCCATGGTTCAGCCGTGGCTTAACTCCATGCGGGAAAGTACATGTGATTAAGTCCGAGGCTCTCTTGCAGCTTATATATCTAATGACCGTCTTAGAAAAGCCAAATCGTGCGTCCTTAAAGAAGATAGAACCTATAATATCGTAGTTCAATTGGATCCAGATCGTACACTTAGTACAGCCCAAACTCTCAGGAGCAAACATATTGGCCAAAGCCAGAGAGAACAACACTGATATGAACTACACTAACAACACTAACACTGATATGATATGATCCAGTCCAAACACTTACTGTGTTCGCCATCCGGCTGTGCTTGCTATTGGGCAAGCATTGCACATGGTAGTGTCGCAATGCGTCGTGTGAGCTATACAGCCGAGGCTTCTCCGGGTTTATTCAAAGATACTCCGGTGCAGAGAGGCATACGGCTGTGAGCACCATTACAATCCACACTTACAACCAGACGTGATCTGCGATCTTGGAGAGCCCGGTTGTGCATTCACCTGAGTGAGCATCACGTTAGCGGATGGACACTTGTATCGTGTGGATGAGGCAGCCAGGGATAAAATGCCGTTTGGACCGGGCAAATTACCATTGGTGTTCGATTGCGTATGCGCATGAGGAAGTGCGTTATTGTGTGTATGCCATCGTTCTGCATGCTATCATTACCAGTGTTGATTCTCCACCGTGGCCGTCTGGCTCAGCCCCTCACAGGAAGCTGTGTGGCCAGGCTGCCCGCTGGGAGTGTGGCTGACTGTCCCGCCCTGCTGCCTGGCGGAGTCCACAGCTGGCCGGCTCGCGCGCTAGCGCGGCCGGCGGGCGGCGGCGGACGTCGATCCGCAGTGGTCCGCCCTGCCGCCTGGCCGAGTCTACAGCTGGCCGGTCTGCGCGCTCGTGCGGCCGGCAGGCGGCGGACGTCGCTCCGCGGTGGTCCGCCCTGCCGCCTGGCCGAGTCTACAGATGGCCGGCCTGCGCGCTCGTGCGGCCGGCAGGCGGCGGACGTCGCTCCGCGGTGGTCCGCCCTGCCGCCTGGCCGAGTCTACAGCTGGCCGGCCTGCGCGCTCACGTGGCCGGTGGGCGGCAGTTGTCGCTCCGCGGTGGCTGCCGCGGTGGCTCGCGGGGCGGCACCCGCGGCGGGATGGGGCGTTGTCTCGATCCAGGACGGTATGCATGGCATTGTGTGATTGTTCAAATACGAAGCAGGCAGACATTTAAACGTCATGATGTTCGAGAATTGATAAAATATGATCACGCTGAAAAACTGACACGCATTCGATGGAGATTCAAGATACTATAGCATGAAGCCCCATTTTGCACAATCGATGGCCACTATTGAACCATCGAGATATTGTGCAAATTGCCTAGGAAGTTTGCAAACTCCGTAGTGAGTTTGCCAGTTGCCTAGCCACTCAGGGAGTTAGCAAACTCTCTAGGGACTTATCAAACTACTTGGCCTGTCAAGCAGCTCACAAATTCCCACGGCAGTTTGTAAACTCCCGGGTTTTTCATTGTGCCTGTAACATTAACATATGCTTTAACCGCATGTATGAAACGGTCGTTCCATGTCCTTTTGTTCCTCTGGTAACCTCATATTTGACTCAAGCCCACATATTTGATGTGATTTCTTCATGAGCTGACGAGACCTTCACAACGGCATCTTTGTTTTCCTCGTACGTCTGAAAGTCAGAGCGCCCAGGGAGAAGTCAACTGCTCCAGCTACAGCCCGGTTGCCTCAGAGCCCCGGCCGGGTGCTGGTTTAGGAAATAAGAGTATTGTGTCAGCCACGTGTGTGCCGTCTGGAGTCCAGCAGCATTCTGGTTCGGTGTTAAATCTCATGGAATGTGGAGGAATGTTCAAAACGACTGAACACCGGTTTACTCATCCTTGTAGTTAGGCATCATTTTTAAACATACCGAGTGCGGTAACAGGCAGAGCTGTTCACCGGCCGCAATTAACAGCTGTGTGCGACACGTGGTGGCATCGGTGTTGCCAACTGGTAGCCCGACCTGGTGCTTGCGAATGAAACAGTGACAAGCAGGAGTCGGGATCAACCGTTTTCTGAGTGAACTGGTGGAAGCCAGGAGCCACGGCCTGATGCTTGTGAGGGACTTATTGGAACAAGCGAGCCGTATTTTTAAGTTGTGGTGAAAAATAGTGAGAACAAGGAGCCAAGGCCAGGTGTTTGCAAAATAATTACCGGCATCCAGGCTCCAGAGGCTAATCTTTATTGAGGATCCAACCGGAAGCAATCTTGGGGCTCATTTTGACGAGGGGAAGTGGAACCGGAGGTCATCGCGTAGAGACAGGCACAGATCTGCTAGTAACGTATCTGTAAAGACAATTTCAAATGCAAATTTAGGGGCAATGTCAACCGTGCTGTTTTATATTTCAAATTCGCGGAATCAGACAAATGGTTAAGCTATCTGCAACTGCAAACAAGGATAAATTATTTCCCAAATAAGCATGAGTTTACTATAGCCTAGTATGATCTAGCTATACTGTGGCATGCTAAACAATGTTTATTAGAATGGTAAGCGGATTTACGTTTCGTTGAAAATGCTTATCAGGTTGAATGTTAGCTCTTTCAGCGCGACTCATAAAAATTAATGTCCAAACCTAACCGGACCACTGACGTTCGAAATATAGTATCACCTTTGCAATTTGTCCTCTCTGTAATGCTATGGAAAGTTGTGGCATAGGCTTTCTATCTAGAGTTTGGTCTCATAGCTGCCTGGCATGGGTCGAAACCCTGAGGAGTTTAGGGACGAAAATTTACACACTGCTGGCAAGAAGATGGATACTGCGTAAAATGAAAAAAACTGTGCTATATGTGACCTAGAGGTGTTATGATTTTTGCAAACATCAAATGCGGTCAAATCTGTTCCCCCGCTCCAACTTTGGTGATAATTCGAAAACTCCGTGAGAGATTGTTGCAATATTTCCAACAGCTGTAAATCGACAACGTGTACGCGTTTTGTCAAAATGACAACCATGAAACCATGATAGATCAACCTTACGTGACGTCGGAGTGACGTCATTTTGCCGATTTTTTATGAAAGCGCATAGCCGCGGACAACTTGACCCAGAAGCCGAACGAAGCATATTTTACATCTTTAACGGGAAAGGCGAGACAATTAGCACATCATTCATATGCCTTCTCATTGTGTTGTTTCAATTTTGCGCACTGAAATATTGGTTTGTCAAACATAGAAAAATATTCATAAAAATTACACCCAACATTTGTTGTTTCCAGCTCAGAGTCGAGCTGGATTCAGACCTCTCCGACTCTGAGCCTCCAGCTCAGAGTCGACACGGGGCCACGAGACGTAACTCCTGGCCAGATGCTTCATTTTTACAGATCCTGCATGACCAGCATGCAACTCATGCAACAATATGTTGCGCAAATTAAGAGGTGCCACAACTTGTCCACCCTAGATCAGTCTCCGTCAGTTAACAGCTCATCCTGACGCTGTCTAAACGGTTTGAAATCTGGCTCTACCACGGATGGCCAACCTGAACGGACGTACAACACCCTACCCAGGGCCGCGCCTCGTCGAGTGGCCGTCTACACCTTACGTACAAACAAAGCTGGGTCTTCGTCCTCCCAGTGGCGCACATCCGCTTCTGTTCTGCGACGGAAAAACACACCTGTGTCCTTGCACACGCAGTCTTCTCAATAATTGATCAACCTCTTCTCCCGATTGCAGGCACGTGCTATGAAATATCGTACCCGAAGCGACCACATTACGACTCGGCGACAAGTAAGCTGTCAGTTTCTGCTCACATCGGTCAAAAGCGTCAGGCAGGAGTCAGACGGTGCAAGCAACGTATCATGCACATCTGCACTGTCTGAACACAACAAGTGCAACATCAAGGTACATTTACGTCGATTGTCAGTGATATCTATGGCCACCATATGTTGGCTAACACTCTCAGACCATTTCTCGAAGTCCTCACCAGTTCGGTATGAGTCGAGGGCAGCTAGCTGTCACGCCATATTGCACCAATCTCCGCACCACCAAACGACCCGTAGGTTTTCACAAAAGCTACCTTCCAAATCTGCTCACCGGTGGGCAGGGTCAACTTGACCTCGAGTCGTCATTCACCGACGCCTCAGGGGCCGCGCACCACCGTCGCTCCACTGTTCACTGGCGCCCGAAAGCTCCGTTCAGCTGCACCCCGGCCGGCCGGTCTCGTGTGGGACAGGTCAGCTCCCGCTCCCAGGCGCCGATCCGCCGAACAGAACGGCTGAATGCTGACCCAAATAGCTGCTCCTGACTGGTCGAATCCCGACAGAGGCCACCACCGGCTCCACCGGCACGCCGGTGGATGACAGAATCCGTGGGTCCTGTCTGATCTCCAGACCTCGCGCCGACGACTCCACGTCGCCACGCTGCAAGACGGCTGCACTCGACGGCTGCAGCAGCTCCTTGCAGTCACCAACGGCCAGACGGTACCCGTCCTCCGACCTCGCCGTCCACCGTCCGCTTCTCCACCACCGCTGCTACATCTCCCGGGACTTGTGACCGAGTTCGGTGACGTGCTGGTCCTCGCTGGTCCAAAAGCTCGTCGCCAGGTGTTCCATCTTCACTGCCTCTAACGAGCACCTCTCATAGGAGGAACGCAACAGCTCACACGAAACGATTTTTAATGCCCACTCGCTGCAAGACGTGACCAACCACTCCCTGCTAGCTCTCGGGCTACAGCCCGGATCAACTAGCACAGGTCAGCAGTAGTCAAGACCCGACAAACCACCTATTCACCACGGAGGTTATTCGTTTGACCTTGACCTCAGACGGGTTAATGACAAGTAACAGCCCTTGCTCTCGTGTCTGATATCCCTATATGCGGCTACGCTCTTCCACTTCGCGTTTAGATGGTTCAAATATGACGAAAATAAATAGACCAAAGTGGACGTAAAGGCCAAGGTTTCAGCTTTCATTTACACGGCGCGTGACCTTGGTTCTAGATCTAGTGCGGCGCGCGTAGCGTTGGATACCTTCCTATGTAACATGCTTGATCAGGGTGCAATGATTTACACCATGAGATACGTTTCTAAATGGAATGCGTCGTGGGAGCGGTCAGATATTACAAAGGAACATTTCTATAATTTGACTGTAATCTGTGACCTCGTTAGACTCTTAAACGTATGCTTGTTGTGTGGTCTGAGACCGTTTGGCACGGCGTTATAGATTGCAATTTTAATTTTTGAATTCGGTCCAGCCGTTCTTGAGATAAGCTGGGGGAGGGGAAATATGCCCCTCCCCTCCGGTCAGTGGTGTACCGCTGAGGGGCCCCGATCAATGCCGGCTTTACTTACATCGATATGCCTCCATGTTATGCAACCGCACATCCACGATCCCGTACTGGACTCGCGCACTTGGCGTCCAGATTGCAAACAATGATTCCTGTTCTCCTCGGCGCTTCATTGCAACATGCACCAGCATAGGTTGATGGACATTGTAAGCATGCCATTTTTAACGTAACATTAGAAGTATAGCACTCATTTTCCTTTTCATTCCCATGCTTCTGTTCTCTGAACATTTTTTACACCATGTTCCTGTACCATGTGCAGATCTTGATTATCATAGTCAGCTGTCATTCCGTGTCGGATTGACCTTCACAAAAGGACGACTCCTTACCTTAAAACCATCCGCCCTGAACAGCACCATTTGTGAGTAAATGATGCTTGTCAATATAACACCTGGGGCTGCACGATTATTCACGTTTACAATTTTGTTTCTACCTGAGGATCCTAGAATATGAAGTAACACACACCAGAACCAACACTTAAACACACTAACGCAATGCAAAATCTGGGGTTCATTACCACGGAAACCGGGGGACATCTGTAACGATCTGACTTCCTTGCCCAGTCAAAAAAATGAACATGATGCCCGACTTTGCGGCCCCTTTCAAAACTTCAGGCTTTACATTTATGGAGACAGGAGCGTTCCACCTTATTGTTTTTGTTTTTTTACTCTTCGTTGGATCATTGCAATGTTGCGCCACAACTTATAAAATCGACAAGCTTGCACCCAACTGCGTCAGGAATCTAGTTGGTGACTAACGTAAAACACTGTACTTTTTTTCTTTTTTTTGCTGACAACTGCATGGATCTGCCAGCTTGCTGAGATGTAAGCTTTCAGACACTGTTGCGGTCCACCCGTATTGGGCCGGGATGGGCCTACGCCGGTGGTTTAATAACTCATCTACACCCTTCCCATCACTGTTCCGGTCTGTTGTCCCCGTGGTCACACATCTTGCTGTCACGATTCTTCATGCCTTTGTTGTCCAGCCTCTGGCCGTCTGCCAACCAACGCCGCCAGCCGGCTGGAGGTGGTGGTAACCTAACCAGGTCGGTTCTCTCAGCAGCGGTGAACTGAAGCTAGCAGTGCAGCAGCTGCGTTACAAAAACTCCGGCGAGCTGAGGCCGCCACTGGCGGGCGCGCCTCGGCACAAGTGCCAGTTACCGCGTCCGGACAGATTCTTTCATTGATAAGTAGTCACGGTCCGTTAAGATGGATATATTTCAATGTAAATTAGGTCCATTGTCAGAACAGCAGCTTAAGTGCAGTCCGTTTTTCGCTGCTCAGCTCGGACGATGAGCGGATTTCGAGCCCATTTCCAGAATGAGAACCGCTCTGCACGCCGGTGCACTGCCTGGTCACGCCGTGTCACCGCACCGGAGAGCATTATGCAATGCCGAATAGCAGCACTGGATTTGTCACAGGGAAATCAGTGCAGAAAAGGCCTACTGAGCTTTGTGAAAGCCTGCAAATCCCCGGATCCCGTTGTTGTTGTTGACAGACATCGTAAATCATGATGCCTATCGCTGTGTTGATCTCTTCCTGGTACATATCCCGCTTAGTTTCTGGACGACCCCTGAGAACTGCTGCCAGTCACGACACAAATGCCGTTAGAGGAGCCATGGAAAATGTGCGACAAGCAAAGTCGCATAAGCAATAACGTTTTTTTCTGCAGGCGCGTTTAATTGTCCGGGCTTGTGATGTTATCGTCCTGCTAAAGCCGCTCTGATTAAAGCTGATATGCTTGACATCTTGTGGTTCAGATTCATATATATATATATATATATATATATATATATATATATATATATATATATATATACAGGATAACATAGGACCGCCGAATAGAGGGGTCCGCTGGCTGGTACGTAGAGTTGGTTGTCATATTCGCACAGCCAAGACACAAAGAATCGTTCTGACAGCCATCGTATGGGGCCGGGATTGCCGGGGATGATCGCGGAAGCAAATCTGAAAGCTGGGATGGACATTAAAGGCGTTTTTGTCATAGGGACATGTATGAACGATCCAGAAAATCCATTCCTTGCATTTCCCTGTTTAACAAATTACGCGCATGGGCAAATTCCCGCCGTCTACCTCCACGACCGCCGTCTGCGCGGATGACCAACCGTGCTCACACCGAGCGACGGTGGAGCCGTCATCTTCCTGTCTACCTGACGCTCTAGAACCCCGCCAGGGTCATCTACAGTCGTATCCGACGTGCATGGGCGACATCCGTCCGGAAAGCCTGTGGGGCGTGGGCCCGCCGCCGATGACGACCGCCGCGGCGGCGCCACTGGCCCGAATGGCTCAGCCGCGCCCAAGCCAAGCATCGGCGGGGCTGGCGTTCTGTCTGGCGTTCGTGGACAAGTGCCGCAGGGTTGAAAGGGAACCATGCGGCCTGACTGCCGTCTCTGACTGGCGCTGTCACCAGCATAACCTATTGACACGAGACAAAAACTCCAATCTATGGTCAATTGGGTGTATCTGGGGCTTGCAGGGACCATGTCACGACTAGATATATCGAACGAAAGTCACGAAACCACGATGTATTTGCCAGCGACATCAAACCGACCCACTCCAACGAATCAAGTAACCCACGTAGACAGCTGAATAGATGTGCCAAGATGGTGGTCGCTTTTGCGAACTGGGAGACAGGTGTTGTCCTTTCTAGTCCTTTATATTTATGTTCAACTTGCCCATACAGTGGAGCATCAATATTTCAACATGTGATCTTCACAAGCTCACGTAGCTTCACAAGCTGCGAGTGTAATGGAGTATAAACCATCAGTAAGCTGGGAGTTTCTTTGAACTGGGATGGTTTGTTGCAATTTTTCCAGCTGTGTGATGTTTCCCGCCAAATAGCTCGCAAAAGTGTTCGTTATAGTATTAGGTATACTATATAGTAATACTTTGTATATAACGATTTTGTGAATTATTATCTATTTTTGTCCGCTAAATCTTGAACTGTTTTCACATCCGACACTAATACCAATGTTACGAAAATTGTGGCGACTTAAGTCTTGTTTTAACGATTATGATGTATTCAGCATTGTCATACCAGATTCGCAGGAATCGCCAACAGGAAGGAAGATCATTATAATCCAGCTTGCTAGGCGTTGGTGAGAGCAGTTGATCCTATTGCAAACCTGCTGAGCGGGCGTCCAGCCTGCTGGCCAATATAAGCCGGCTGGTCAAGCGCTCATTGGTAGCAGCAGTGCGGCCGCCACATCATGCGGGTGCTCCGGGTGAGTGCAGCCTCCACCACAACTGCCGATCATTCACGCCGTGTCCCTGAGGGAATCGTCCGACGCTTGATACCAACGGCGGATCGGTAGCGCCCGTTGTCGTAGGAGGCAAATGACAAAAAACGGTAACGTGGACGACTGGAGTTTTGCCAGCTGCATTAGGGGTTCAAAAGTGAAATTTATGGGTTTGAAAGATAACATCACTTAAGAAATATATATATATATATATATATATATATATATATATATATATATATATATATATGAGTATTTTGGCAGCATCCGTTCTTTTATGCATGTTAGATTAAGAATTACTGCTGACTCAGCACTGACGAGCTTTTTGATGCATTGTTCTAGTTTCCGAGCTTTTGACTTGGCATTATCATTAAAAACCACTCATATACTCGTCACTTTTTACATTCTTACCTTTCGAGATCTTATCTCATCGTCGGGAAGACTGAATGGCACAATAAATAAGTTTGAGCTTCAAAGGATAAAAATTGTGCACCACTATTAAAAAATATATTTTGGTAAGGAGAACACAAATGAAGCGTGTCTAATCGAGGTAAGCAAGAATCCTATTTTTCACTTTCATACATATAAAATATGTTCATAATGAGAACACCGCAAAGACACAAACGTATTGCCACAATCACGTCAATAGTGCTCACCGCACACCACCTAATAGCTCGAGGATTTCGATAATAGATAATAGAAAAGAATTTGTTTGTCCGTTTAGGGCTGAAGAGATTTCGTTAATAACTATGCTCTCCCAACTTTGGAGTCGCCTTCTAGCTTTGCACGTCCGTGAAATGTCCGTAGTGTCTGTCAGTTGTTGTGTCAATGCCCTGTCGTGTTCGTGTCGCATGTGGTCCAGGGGTGCCCCGTTACGTAAGTGCATTGTCAGATGTCGTGAGAGTGTCGTTGTGGTTACACCAATGTATTGTGTGGAACGAAATTTGCGGCCTTCGATGTTGCATTTGAATTGATACACTACATTGGTGCATTTTAGTTTGTCGCGTTTGTCTGGACTGTTACTCAAACGAAAGTTATAAATTTCCTTATCGCATGACAATGTCTATTTTTAGGTCATTCTTGCCTTTTACATGTCGAGAGATGATTTCCCATAGAGGTTTTTTCGTCTTGTTTGTGGGTAGATGCAATTCAATTTTGATGATGCAGTTTGACGGTTCGTTGGCTGTCTTCTCTTGGTTTGCTGTCAAAGTGTCTTGTCATATGTCGTATTTCGTTTTTATGGTCAGAATCTAAAAAACCGTTGTTCACCAAGATCTGTCTGATTCTTACCAATTACGAATGTAAGTCTGTCAGGTCAGAACAGAGCTTAAATGAGCTTCTGACGAATGAGCTTACGAAGCTAACTTTGTAGCGTCGAGGACACTCACTGTCAGCATTTAAGTACCGTCCGTTGTTGGTCTGCTTTTGGTATACAGTCGTTTTGAATCGTTGTCCCTGTCCATCGAAAGTCACGTCGAGAAAGGGTATTATGTTTTGAAGCCAGACTGCTCTTCAAAGGCGTTTCTGAGACGTTCTAGTTGGTCAACGTTAACTTCCGCAAAGATATCGTTTACATAGCGGCAGTAAATGTCCGGTCTTATGTCGTCACTTTGCGTTGTGTCGGCTTCTACATGTTCCATAAAGAAATTAGAAAATAAAGGTCCTAGAGGTGAGCCTATTGCATCACCCTCGCTTTGGCAATACATTCGTCCATCAGGCACGCGCAAGGGAAGTTCCAGCATACAAGCTAGGAGTAATTGTTAAAGAAGGTGCTTTGATATTTTGAGAGGGTAAATTTCGGAATGATTGTAAACGCGGTCAAGGATGATGGATATGTTTTTTTCAATGCGCACGTTTGTAAATAGATTTTCAACATCTAGAGGGGCTAAAAAACCCTTAGGTTGACGAGATTGTACTATATCAATAAACTCATTTGTTGGCGATAAGCTGTAGGACATTGGAAGATATGGGGACAGAAGACCATTAAGACCTGTTGCAATTCCATAGGTTGGGGAAGGGATCTATGAAATTTTTGGACGAAGGGGTTGTCATTTTTGTGAGCTTCTACAGGTTCATAAGCGCCCCCAGGCGCAAATTCATCCGCTATCTCGGAAAGGTGTATGTCATCAACAGCGGCATTGGCAGCAGTGATAAGTTTGTTAAGCTTAGTCTTGAGTTTGTCTGTTGGATCTTTTGTGATGCGCCGGAACTTCTTGTAGTCGTTCAAGATGCAGTTAAGCTTCTCATGATATTCATTTTTGTCAAGCATTACGTAGAGAGATGATTTGTTCGCTCGCCGAATGATGATATCCTATTTTTTTCGAAATTCCCTTGCCGCCGTCCTGGTTTCTTGTGTGAATGCCTTGCTCTCGTCACTTCCACGCTTTTTCGTACTCTCTCCCAATAAGCTGTTCTGTAGATCCTTGTCTACGATAACATTGTCCTCCTTTCCCAACCTCAAGATATCCTGGTAAATAATTTTTAGTTTTACTTCCTTCCAGAGTTTATCACATTTTGACAAAACAAGGCAATTAAGTACGAGATTAAGCACCTTTGTTTATTCCTCAGCGGTATCATGGCGAGACAAACTGATGTAATCATCTGCAGTTTCCGGCAATACTCTATGTCCACCATGGAGCTTTGAGAGCATTTTCAATATTCTCTTTCTCGTAAGACGTCTAGCGTCACACTCAATCACGTCAGGTTCGTCAAGCACATTTTATTTAAGTTCATGTTCAGGGCAACATATCTGTAGCTCTTCTTTTAAAACTTTTCTCTTTCTCTTAAGGATTTCACGCGCCGTCTTCTTTTGCTGCAGTTGGTGATTCACAAGTCGTTCTCTATACCTCCTGGCAAAACCCCCTTTCTTAACACCCTGATCGTGTGGCTTTACTTTGGAATATTTTGGCAAAATATTTTCTTTTATTCATGTTTGATTAAAAATGGCTGCTGACTCAACACTGACGAGCTTTTTTCGCTCGCTCTAGTTTCCGGGTTTTTGACTGGCCATTATCATTTAGATGAAGGATACTTTGCATAATATCACCCATGTGTTCGTCGCTCTTTACATTCCTACGTTTCGAGATCCTATCCCATCGTCGGAGAAGACTGGAGGGTACAATAAATAAGTTTTGAGTTTCAAAGGATACAAATCTTGCACTACAATTGGAAAACAATTTTTGGTGCGGAGAACACAAATGAAGCATGTCCAACTGAAGTAAGACAGAATCCTATTTTATTTTACATTTATACATATAAAATACACGCATGATGGATACACTTCAAACTCACAAACATATTACCACAATCACATCAATAGTGCTCAACGCCCACCACCTTATAGCTTAAGGGTCGTACGAGAATTTGTTTGAGAATTTGAAGTCTGTTTGGGGTTGGAGATAAGTCGTTTATGAACATGCTTTCCCAACTTTGAAGGCGTTTTCTGTCATTGCACGTTCATAAAATGCCTGCAGTGTCTGTCAGTTATTGTCGTGTCAATGTCCTGTCGTGTTCGTGTCGCATGTGGTCCAGAAGTGCCCCGTTACGTCAGTGCATTGTCAGACGTCGTGCAAACTTCGTTCCATACACTACATTGGTGGGACCACAACGGCATTCTCACTCTCACAATGCTACGCCATGTGATACAGTAACCCATCTATGTATATATACAAGGTGGTTGGCAATCCCATTAAATTACATATCATAAATGTTTGGGAATGGAGCCTATCAATCGCCAGTGGGAATGGAGCCTATCGTCGCAAATCGCCAGTGATGTGAACCATGCATGCTGTTTACAGAAGTGGTGTTGCAACCAAGTCTTTTCGTTATTTCCCATTGTTTGTGATGATTAGTGATGATTAGAATAAGGGCATTGCGTGGTCGCTATGAACATTGGTGAAATCATGCTTGAGTGTTTTGTGCAGGCATGAATGAAGGTGCTCCGTGAGCTGGACGTTGTGTAGTTGCTATGAAAACCTTTTCGTTCCGTTATTGTTGGCGAACTGAAATCTCTACCCATTTAAAAGTCATCAAATTTTCGTTTCAAATAATGGATAACGGGAGTGATAGCTATTTACGCAGCAAGTTCAAAGTTAATTTGTTAACACACGCCCGGGTGGCCGGTTGGATACCCTTCGTTCGGTTGGGAATCAATGCCCCCCCCCCCCCCCTGAGATCTCAGGGACCAGGGAAACTAGAGAACCAAATTTGCAAGGTGTGTTGGCCTGTGAATCAACTCATTTAGGCGAAGGTTTGAGGACCCTGGGTCATGACCTTCGGGTCTAGTAAGGTCAAACACGGTCAATGCCAGTCCGGTCTCCAAACTACACCCCAGAACCTAGATACTTGCTCTAAGCAAAAGGTCACATGATTATTTAAGGTCAGGAGCCTTGTTTGACCTTTCAAAGGTCGTGCTGACCAAAATCATACAAGACTGCCTTAAGCTTTTGTTTAAATAAGCGCAAAGATTGCGCCAGAAGGTATGCTCCTAAAAACAAATTGTTGACGTGGGTCATTTAGGGTTACAGACCTATTCTGAATTTTGAGACGGGTATGGAAGGTGTCTAATGTGGTACCTGTCATCAATAAATTCGAGATGGGCACCAGAAACTACCCTTTACAGCCCGTCCTAAAGTAATAAAACAGATTGACTTTGACCTTGACCTGACCTTCAAAGCTGCGCTTAGGTTAATGGAATGTGTTCATTTAATTGTTGCGTTTCCTGAGAAAGTATTTCAGAGATGTATGGTCCAGTCTAACACTCCGGTTTGTATCAGACTGAAAGATTCCCTAGAAACTGACTTCGCAGAGTCCATAGCCTGACTTTGACCTGCCGTAGGTCAATATCCTTACAAGGTTTATCTAAATTTTTACACCAAAGATCCGCTATTAAATTGTAGACAGCTATGCATAATTTGGCGTGGCTGCCCCGCGCCGTTCGGAAACCATTCTGGAAAAATCTTCGGGGGTCAATTTGACTCACACCCGAGCGCGTGTTAAAGCTGCCCATGGTTATTGAATAACTCAAAGGTAAGAGGAGGTTGTGAGAAACGACAGGTTTTGATCCCTTCGGGCACTCAAATGACCTGTTACAAGATTTGAAATGATAGTATTTAATTGCTGTGAGATAAGCAGCCTGGAAACATATATCGCACGACGAATTTATTGCTTGTCATGTTCACCCAGCATGACCTCATTCTTGGCGTCCCACCTACATCCGGACTCTGTGCTGACTGACAAAAATGGAGCAGGCGTGTCAGTTGCATAACTCGAGCAAAACAGACATAAAACATACTTTGAAGCGTAAGTCGCATGAGTGTGCCAAATTATGCCAACCAATAACATGACCTTACCCTGACCTCTGCGATGGCACCACAATGTTAGTAAAACAACGACCACACTTTGTCAGACGGCATGCACTTTTTAAAGAGATTTTACACGCTTCAGTTGGCCTTCCCCGGGTAAACAGTAATGTTGTGTCTGAGGCTGATATTATGGCGTGTTCAGAGAAGAAATAGCTTTTCTATGATTCAACGACAAATATTTAAGGGTTCGTTGTTTTAAAACGGTTTCAAAAAGCTAAGCAAACTGCGGTAGGCATGCATCGGTCGTTGACCATTACGTGCCGAACCCGCTTATGATATCATCAATGGAGAGCAGCGGGACTTGGCCGGGCGGTTATACCTTTAATTTTAGGGCCTTGCGTGGCATATAGCGACTCGAAGGACGCTGTTGGGGATACGGTACGCTTGCAAGCTGGCGTATTTCCCGAACCACCCAACACATGGCATTGTGTTCTCACGTTACACATCATTTTTTCACGTCGAGCGAGCATTACATGTCGCGTCGTTCTGTATGCGCATTTGTGATGTCCAGCATAAGAACGACCTTTTTGAGTGAGTTTTCGGGGCGTGGCTCGCCAAAGTAGCCTGCCAACCCCTCCACGGAGGATAATGTCGCCAACCTTCGACTCATCATTGTTGAAGGTTCGGAAGCTGAATATAATTTCGCGTGTTGCCAGACCAACAGCCCCGCAGCATATCGAAACATGTCGGGCATTCACAACTACGTATCCAGACGGCTCCAAAACGAATAGGGGTGTTGGTTCCGCCTTTGTGTGCGGCCACGACACACCGTCATTTACACTGCCAGCTCCCTTACCCCCCCCCCCCCCCCTGATCATCCCTGTGTATCATCAAAGGTTCATTTCTTTTCAAGTGTCAAACACGTGATGCGGAGAAGACAAAAAAAAAATCGCCAATCTTAATCGCGTTGCTGCCCGCCGTTTGTTCTCAGCCCCGCCGAAGTACGTTGGCAGCACAACCGCTCTACGGTGCACTTTTCCAACTAGTCTATGGGGTTCACGTGTTGAATGCCTGCTTTTCAGAGAGTTGGGAATCGAATTCTATTGGGCCAATTTCGACCACCCTGGCACAAAACGAAAGGTTGTGTAGTTGTCTCGGGCCGGTCCATTGGCTTTTTTTCTAAATTTAGTGGTCTCAGTAAGTCCATCGGTGCTGAATCCATAATCGAAAGGCTGTTTGGTCGAAGCCAGTTCGAAAACTTTTCTACCTGTTCTCTATAGAACACGCTAAATTGTTACTAACCAATACACGCTGTCCATGCAATGTAGTGTTCAACTCCTTGCAAGTTTTTTTTTAACAGTCTGCGCACAACATTCTTTAAATAGATTCGTGATCGAGACACCTGCGCTACGCTACCTCTAGTTACCGGCTGCCAAATATTTAGTATAAACTAGAAATATAGTTTACCTCGCGCATCTCGTGTCGTCTAGCTTAATGCTCCAGCTTTGTTTTTACTGAGCTGCGTTCTACACGCCATCTTTTATCCTGGTTTGCTCTTGCTTCGTTCCCCGTACTGGTGTGCTGTGACCAATACGTTTTGGTGGTGTTGGATTTGTTCATGATGTGTTTTAAGCTGTGTGTTTTGGAGCATGTTATGCACGATGCGCTGTGCTAATGAAAAACGCAGAAGTTTTTATTATATATAATTTGCAATCACGGCTCTAGATAACGGTTCTAGGTGCCCTGGTAACCGAAATGCGCCGCAAAACGTGAAAAACGGCCAGTAACGGCCCAATCTATCTTGCTGGCTTGTGCACGCGTCACGCGCAAAACCCGACCCGAGGTTAAACAACCCGAGAAGGCGAAGGGAAAATTTTGCATGCAAATGAAGACAATTCAGATCTCGGGGCCTACTGCAAGAATCGCTATGACACCTTCACCACTGGATGCGCCATACCCCATTCCCCGCCGCAGTTGAAAATTTGGCGACCCTAGGCCCAGTTAAAAGTCGTCAAATTTCACAAATTCCAAAATTATTGTTTGCTGACAGCTCAAAACTCAGGACTTACCAAACCGATCGCTGCAAAACGTTCACCATTGGATACACCATACCTGATTGCCACTTGCAGCTGAATATTTGGTGACGGTAGGCCCGGTCAAATGTCGTCACTTTTCACAAATTCCAAAATTATTGATTGCAGGCAACTCATAGTTCAAAGCCTGCTACTGCAATAGCTGAGAACCTTATCTTTCAGTATGCCATTTGCCCTGATTGTCTTTTGAAGATCTAAGTATGGTGTCATTTACAATAATGCTTTTTCCTCTTATGTTTATTCCCAAGAAAACATGCAGTTTGGTTAGGCTGGCCTTATGAGGTCGAATTTCTGCTTAGCAGAGGTGTTGCACTAAAAATTGCACGCTGAATAGTGCATGGTATCGCCGCGATTAACAGAGCCTCGGCCGTGGAGCGGACAGCGGTGCGTGGCTGATCATTGTGTGTGGCGTGCGAATGCCATCTTGTCGTGGTTGCCATAGGCGTAGGAACATTTTAAAAAGTCGGGGTGGGGGCAAGCTCAGGGCGTACTTCAGTAACTTTTTCAGGAAAGCGGACCCGATGACCGGAGAGGGCGGGGGGGGGGGGCTGGAGAGATGGACGGGTTGTTATCGCGCTTTATTCAGATGTCATGGCTGCCATGCTAGATATGCATCTAAAGCTGTGTCTCACTGGTGCACAATCTTGCCTATTTCGACTAGTCTTTGTCATTCGGCAAATAAGGCTATCCAGCTTTCCAAGATTACTGACCCATTTCAACATTGCCTTTCCTGGGGAGCCAAATTCCACGAGCGGGCAGGCATTTTGGGTCATTGGGGAAGCATCTGCTTCCACAAGGTGGATGCCTAAAATACGGCCTGAACATAGGCTGGTGAGAGTCTTGAAAGTGAATCGATGGCTCACAGTGCGATAGATTTTTCATGCGCCTTCATTTCGCTTGCTGCTTTTCAAGACATAAAAGATTTGCCGCAGCATTTAAGGCGGATGCTTTAAGCTGCCCAAAAAAAGGTGACAAAAACCATTAAACTGGAGATTCTCCTTAATAACCAAACCACAGAACAGAAGCCCTTCTGTCATGTATTCCTTATCTGGGCCCACCTACCGTGCGTCGTCGGCGGCCACTACCGGGGCCAGGCTGTCTCCCGCATGACTGACCGCGAACTGATCGTATGGCTGCTTTGTTGCATATTTCTGGATCAGCGTTACTGCTTATTGGTGTGTAAACCGTATGCTGGCCACCCGCAGCAGTAGCTTTTTTCCGAATTATCCTCTCTTACGCCACACCACCGCAGAAAAGCCTCCGGAAAGCTGCACACCTGAGGTATGAATTGGCCCAACGGACATTGTATTACCCATCATTCAACGTAGACGACTTGACCTGCTTTTGTGTGTTGACAGGGGTGTAGCCGGAGGGTTGACAGAGCTAATAAAAGCCTCTTTTATGGCGATCACATCCCCCAAAAATCCCCGGATATAGCTTACTTGTCAACAAGGGGTACGGTTTTCTTCGTTTTATTTTATTTTACCTTGTAACCAGAACAGAAACCAGAAGCCACTGTCAGCTCTATTCTGTTTGTAGCTAGAAGTCAATGAACTGCAGAAATCAAAGTTGATCAAAAGCGTTAAGTAAATCACAGGCACCCATAGTTAACAAAGGTTTAGTGGACTCTTTCTAAAAATATGGAGTTTAGAAGCTTTGTCAGCATTGTTTTATCTGGGGTCTACAGGCATTAAGGATATCACGAAGGTAGATTGTAGATTGAGACGTTTGATCAAAATTTGAAGATGAAAATTTGATTGTAAAACGAGTGGTCAGCAATGAGTAGTAACGCGGCCAAGCCATGTTATACTGGAAGTATTCAGCATTCAATCAAAATCGTTTAGTGATACAATTTATGAAACGTGATTTTTTATCACGGCCGCCCACAAATTTTTGCAGCAAAAATCTCGACACCAAGCGTTGCAGTGTCCATAGTCCGCGGAATGTTGGTACAGTGGTCAACTTTTAGTTGTGGCCCACCAGTGGACGAAAATGATGACGCTTCTGAGATAATTACCGCTAAACACTTAAATGGACTAGTAACAAAAGTTATGTGACAACTTTGAGCATTCGTACTCGCAGATCTTGGTAACAAAACCCTCGACGCCAGGCGCTGTAGTCTCCGTAGGCCGCGCAGCGTCGGCCCAGCAGCTAATACTGAGCTCTGGCCAACGAGTGAACAAAAATGGTGACGTTTCTGGAAGAAGTACCTTTGAACGCCTCAGGACATCAAATCTGAAATTTAACACGCGCTCGGGTGGGGGGTCAAATTGACCTCCCCCCTAAGGGTTTTTCCAGAATAGGTTCCGAACGGCCCGGCGTAGCCACACCAAATTTTGCATAGCTGTGGACAATCAAATACCGGATCGTTTGGCATAAGAAATTTAAATGTACCCTGCAAGGTCGCTGACTTATGGCGGGTCAAAATCAGACTATGGTTTCAGCGCAGGCAATTTCTAGGGAAACCTTAAATCTGATCCAACAACGGTGTGTAAGACGAAGCCATACATCTCTGAGATGCTTTCTTAGGGCAACGCAATAGTTGAATAAGCAAATTGAATTGACCTAAGGTCAGGTATGAAGGTCACACCCAGGTCAAAATCAACCGGTTTTGTTACTCTAGAGCCTGCTGTATGGAATAGTTTCTGGTGCTCATTTTGAGCTTATTGATAGTAGGAACCGCATTACACATTTTAAATGGACTTCTCAGAGGTCAGAATAGTTCATTGACCTAAAATGACCCAGATCAACATTTTGTTTTAGAAACATGCTGCTTAGCGTAATCTGTGTCGCTTAGACAAATGCAAAACTCGAAGCATTCTTGTATGATTTGTTCACCTTGACCTTCAAAAGGCCAAACAAGGTCACTGACCTTGAATGAGAATGTGACCTTTTGCTTAGAAACGGTTATCTAGGTTCTGGGGGCACTTTGGAGACCACCCTGAAACTTGGCCTTGTTTGACCTTTTATGATCCGAAGGTCATGACCTAGGAACTTGAAACTTTGACTTCAGTGAATTCACGTACAGGTCAACACACCCTGTAAATTCGGTGTCTCTGGTTTTTTTTTTTTTGGTTCCCGTGATCTCAGACGGGTCAAATTGACCCCCACCCGAGCAAAGGGCATCTAGCCGACCACCCGGGCGCGTGCTAAAGGCAGTCCGCGCGCATATGTCACGTGTGTGATTTTTAGACCGGTGGTAAGAACGGATTGGCATTTAAAACACACCGAACCATGCTAAAATCTGGTGGTAGAACTGGAACAGTAAAGGTGCAATCTTTTTTTCCGTGTTCCTGTAACTATTAATCTGTCCGGAAGGCAGATGAACGCGGCGCCCGCCGTCTGGTGGCAGTTGCAGTTGCCTACACCTCACGGTTTTTTGGAAGCTGCAACCCAGGCCATCGCTGTCCTTGCTCTCGTGCTTGCGGGTGCCCAGGTTCTAATCTTTTGATGACATTTGTTTGCCTAATGCGAAAAAATGGAGATTGTTAGGCAAACATGCGGTGGTTTTGTTCGTTTTCACGTCATTCTGACCCACTCTATTCAACATTAATGAGACCCTTACTCCAATAAACAATTATGAGACCCTTGCTCTAATCAGCAATAATGAGACCCATTATTTCCTTCCGGGCAAGGGGCTCCTTGAGTAGAACAACAGGGACGCATTACTGTTTACGGCCAAGGGCTGAAGGGACATCCCGCCCCGTCGCGCAATGCCTTCCGGCTGTAATTTTGGCGACACGAAGCTGGATCTCCTGGTCGATCCGGAAGCCATTAGAAGGGTTAAATCATATCACCTTGTTCCCCTCCCTGACACGGGGAGGTCCTCTGACCCACGCAGTTGGCCCCGGATCAGCACAGAAACCCTTATTGACGCAACAACATCCCTGATCGCCGCAGGGGCCCAATAACTGTCACATAGACTTCAGTTCCATGTTTTTTTCCGTGGTCTTCAGAGATATTGAGGAATCCCTGAACGTAGATTAGTGACGTAGTGTTTTTGATGGAGTCCCGAATTTGCATCAACGTGACTAATCCATGTTCGTCTTAAGATGTTAAAGATTCGGTCAGATTGATTACTGATGAAAAGCATGTAATATGGTTTTAAACATGCGCGCTCGCAAGTCATAGCAGTAACAGCCCCGACATCCAGCGTTGCAGTCTCCAGGCCGTGCGGCGTCGGTCCTGCAGTTGTGACATTAAGTGATAGCCAATAAGCAAACAAAAAAGATGAAGCATTTTGTGGAATATGGTTGGTGAGCTAAGCAATTTTTCATGTACATTTAATGTGGTGCAAAGGTAGAGTAAATCACAACGAACAATCTCGGTGTAGCGCCACGCTCACGGTGTAACATGTGCTCTTATGCCCCCCGCATTACGCGTCGAACGTCTGGCGTGCTTTGGCCCGTTCACGCCATATCTGATGCTATCCGATTTACTATGTGACAGCTCACCATATATCGGGCATATCTTGGAATTTGTGTCGCATTTTAAGCTCTGCGCTTGATATACAAATACCTAAGGAGCTCACACTATGCATAAGGAGTTATTAAGCTGTTGAAAACTCTGATTAACATTTTGTTATAGGCGCTAAATGATCGTGCAGCCGATGCGCCATAAATCCCAAATAACTAACCTGTCTAGTGACATGTGTAGCCGCGTTGCACCTAACCTGGAGTCTGAAAGTGCCAGGTAAGCGCTCATTTCCTTAGATCATTGAAACCAGAAGCGATTTTGGCTACCGCGATATGATGGTGCTCATGAATTATTGGCCAAGACAATTGTGATTTGACTGATAAAATTATGGGTCTTGCCTGTTCTGATCATCATGCAAAATTGCATTCCTAAAAGGCAGCAAACTGTGCTAATTATCTTAGCACCCACTGAAGTATGGCAGCTTTGTGCACATTTTTTCCAATGGAAATCAGTAAATTTCTCAAATTTAAGACACTCAGTTCTAACCAGGCTGCTGCTAATTTTTTTCTTTCGCAAAATCCTTACAGGGACTTTTCCACGTTTACACGGCGTTTTGAACTGAAATAGCCACCTTGAAAACCTTACGGTGTTGTTTACAATTCAGCCCTCCTTGGGACCCCAAGTCCCTCCAGTTTCTCGGCTACACTCCCGCGAAAATGGGGAGAGTATTTCTGTGATGGTATTTCAAAGCTACCTTGCCATTCATGAGATCATAAAAACGTCATTAAAATTCTGCCATCCCATAAGCTATCCGACAAATAAGACCAAGAAAGACAGGATAGGACAGGATATAATTGTCGAGGCATTCATATCTGGCGTGCGTGAGCACAATTTTCAGATGTAACGGCCGTCAACTGAATCTCAATGAAGTTGTGCAGCGTTCAATGACGTAATCAAAACATGATGCATTGATGAGCATATTGCCTAAGCAGAATCGTGATGTCCAGAATAGCTTTTTCCACTTAAAAAATAGACCAATAGTTATAAGTGAGCTTGCCTCATCACATCTGATGACTCCTTCAATGTCTTCAAATGTGAAGCATTCCCTTTAAGGTGGAAGCGGACTAGTCGGGATGCAGTTGATTTGTTTCTGGTAAGGCGGAGTGGACCGGATTGCGCTGAGCAATGTGGAACAACTTGATTGGCGGGCAGATCTTGTCTGGATTGGCCAGGCTGCAACGGACCGGCAAATAACAAGATGGCACTAACATAGGAGAATAAATTGACACATTGTAAGTCCAGGATATCTTTTAAACTTATCATACATTATTAATACATGCTGTTGAAAATGCTAGCTGGCTCTGTTCAAGCACAACATACAGAACACAATGATGCTGATTAGAACCACACAACGCATATATTGACGGTCCAAGTTACTGGACAGTAAAACTTCCGTTCATGTGTTCATAACAAGCAAGGCAACGCAGTGTCCAACCAGGCTGCTCAGCAACAACAGATAGTGCCGACCAGCGCTGCTTTCTGAAATGTCGGTGCATATAGAATGATTCATATCATGGCTGACCACCAGTTCATCGCACCCGAGGGTGCCTGACAACTGCAAAAGCAGTATTCCGTAGGGGCACTTTTTCCGTAGGGACAGTTGCGGGCGAAATGATAAAGTTTTCTTGGAACAATGAGAAAGTTTTCTGGGAATAAAACCGGTTGTCAAGACCTAGATCTGGCCTTCATGCTTTACCCAATCAAAGTAAATAATTCCAATACCAATAGTGTAATTTTCACTGCAGTCATCTCAAGGTCATATCCGTTACTTTGCCTAACGATATTCTCGCACCGGCATCAAAGATTCCCTAGGAATGCCATTGTTGGCACTCTTGGCTTTACTTTGGCCTGAAACAAGTCAGTGACTTTACGAGAGAGAGAGAGAGAGAGAGAGAGAGAGGAGAGAGAGAGAGAGGAGAGAGAGAGGAGAGAGAGAGGAGAGAGAGAGAGAGATATATATAATATATATATATATATATATATATATATATATATATATATATATATATATATGCGTGTGTGTGTGTGTGTGTGTGTATGATGTATTTGTATACAAGCACCAGGCATTTCGCGAACGGAACAAAGAACACCTGGTGCTGCACAGCATGTTGGAATAATAATAGGTCATGTTTCAGGTACTATTTGTGGCCACATCGTGCGCCTTCGTTAGCACGATCGACGCCAATTGCGACTGCCGGCCACGGGAGTTCTGTCCACCGGCTTACGGACAAGACTGGGTGCGGCAGTGTCGACTGCCGGGCGGTCGCCTGGGCGCGTGCTGCAGCCTGTCGGCATTCGCCGAGTACACTTCTGGGGTATCGCGACCTAGCAGCCGGTATCATGCCCCTCCGCCAAGCGGCGGAGGAGAGTACAATGCACGGGGGTGCGTTCCGTTGGTGCTGTGCCCGAAAGCGGCAACTACGCCCGCCGAGCTCGCGCAAAGAGGCTGCCAGCTGCGCGACGGCTCCCTCGGCATCTTCTGCACGTTCGACGGACAGAAGCTGCCGGCCAGCGGTATGCGCCCGGCGGCGCAGGGCCAGCTTCGGCCGATGCCATCCAGGGTGTCCGGCGCTGCTGACGCACCCTTCGTGCTGGGTGCGCCGACGGAACAGGAGCTGACCGCGGCAGGGGAGGCTGGCCTTCAGGCAGTCAACGCCATAGCCCCCACCACTTCCCAGCTGCTGAACAGCGACCTGGCGCCCAACGACAATAGCCCGACAGCGTTGTTATTCATCAACGCGCAGTCTAGTGACTTGGAGCAGGCTCTAGGAAGGCAGGGCTTGCAGTCAATTATGGCGGTGGCCAGCCTGCAGGAGCAGATGGTGCGCCGCACCAAGCTTGGGCAGGGTGCGAACGTGGCCGGTGGCAGCAGCGGCAACAGCACCGGTTCCCGACAACTGCCGGCCCAAGTGCCCAACTGCATCCCCGAGGAGCCCATCAGCTGTGAAAACAGTTTTTACCGCACCATCACCGGCGAGTGCAACAATCTGCAGAGGCCGCGACTCGGTCGATCGCTGACCGGTCAGAAGCGACTCCTTCCCAACACGTACGACGACGGTCTGTTCGCGATCCGAACGAGAGCAGTCCGCGGCGGCACACTGCCCAGCGCTCGGTTCGTAAGCGAGCGCGTGTTGGACACGTTCTCCAATGAGCTGAAGCACTTCACACTGTCCATCATGCAGTTCAGCCAGTTCGTTAACCACGACCTGTCGCGCGCGCTGATGTTTCGCCTCGACTCTGGCAAGGGGATCCAGTGCTGCGAGAACGACGGCAAGACATTGCCGCCGGTGCCTCGGCACCCTCAGTGCATCCCCATCCCCATTCCGGCCGATGACCCGTTCTACAGCCAGTTCGGCCAACGCTGCATGAGCCTGGTGAGATCCATGCCGGCGCCCCTGCCAGACTGCATTCCGCGACCGGCCAGACCGCTCAACGAGATTACTACCTTCCTGGATTTGTCCAACGTATACGACAGCCAGGAGGCGAGAATGAATGAATTGCGGGCGTTTCAGGACGGCCTGATGCGAAAAAGTCCGGGTGAGCTGCTGCCAATGTTGGACCCGGCCTCAATGTGTCGTGCTTCCATCTGCTTCCGAGCTGGCGACAGGCGTGTCAACGAGCAAAGTGGCCTGGCCCTCATGCACACGATTTTCTTGCGCGAGCACAACCGAATCGCAAAAGCACTCAAGCGCGCCCACCCCGCCTGGGACGACGAGCGCCTGTTCCAGAGCGCTCGACGCATTTTTGGAGGCGAGTGGCAGCACATCATCTACAATGAATGGCTGCCGGTTATCATCGGATTTGACTATGCCAGTGCGTATGGTCTTCTGCCTCTGCAGTCCGGTTTCTCTTACGGTTACGACCCGAGTATCGACCCCAGCGTCTCTATCTCGTTCGGTTCTGCTGCTTTCCGATACGGTCACAACATGGTGCGAGACATGTATGACCTGATAGACGCCGACGGTCAGGTGTTCCAGGTGGTCAACGTCACCAGGACCTTTTTTGATCCGACTGTGGTGGCACAGAGCTTGGTTGAGCATGCTCGCACCCTAGTTGCCCGTCGTTCGGAAACGGTGGATACAAACGTGGCTCCGACCGTGCACGAACAGCTTTTCACTACCAACTTCCGGTTCGGTTTAGACCTTCTCTCACTGAACATTCAGCGAGGTCGAGACCAAGGAACTCCAACGTACTTACAGATGCTGGAGGCCTGTAGTAATGTGCAGGTAAAGTACTGGGGCGATCTTAACCGTCTAATGGACCCTGATGTTGTTGACCGGCTTCGGTACGTTTATGATGACCCCCGAGACGTGGACCTCTTCATCGGTGGGCTGAGCGAGCAGCGAGCCCCTGGTGCTCAAGTGGGACCCACCTTCCAGTGCGTGATCGGCCAGCAGTTCACTGACGCACGCTTTGGAGACCGCTTCTTTTACGACAATGGTGGCTTCCCACATAGCTTCACAGTCGCGCAGTTGGAGGAGATAAGAAAGAGCAGCTGGTCGCGTATTCTGTGCGACACTCTTGGCCCCGAGTTCGGAGACGACTTCACCAGGGTTCAACCTTTGGGTTTTATAGAGACTCTTGGCCTAAACCAGATAATGGACTGTCAATCGCTGGCGATTCCTACCGTTGACCTCGGGGTGTTCTAAACGAGCTCCTTCCTGCCCTGATGCAAGGCATGTGCGCATGCCGTTAGCAGTCCGAGTTTTTTTTTAGCCGTGAACATTAAGTCGCGGACTACGTGTCGAAGCAGCTCGTCAGAAATGTCTAAAAAAAATTGGGAGATCTCTGCGATGAACTAAGGTTCCAGCACAGAATTGCATATCTAGTAGATTTCCAGTATTATGCTGAAATCTAGATCCTGAATATTGTTATTTCTGGCATATGGTTACCTGCTCAACACCGTCTTATGTGTTGCTTAAGTATACATAGTTCTCGAGACAACATGAGAGTATTAAGTGCTAATATGACTCATTCAACTTCATTCGACCTGCTAACACCTGACAAACTTCCATTACACCCGCCAAACGTCAAATGAACCATCGCTCTTTATAATTGCCTCAAGCGGTTTGGCAAAAGCTTCATAATGTATTGTTCCGCCTTTCTTAAGGCAGCTTATATTTTGACACATTATTGGCCTCTAAGGCCCACCTAGTGGGACGAAAGTGACAAACTCTAGTAGGGCGAGCTATCTGCATTGATAGCAAAACTTTAGGCCCAGCCGTAAAATCCAATCTGCGAAGAGATAGAAGGTAAGTTATTACGTTCTGCCATCCAAGGAATGAACGCAAAAAAAGTTGAGAAAGGATGACAACCTGCCCGCCTCATCTTCTTTCATGTGAAAATACAAGATTTATTCATGAATTTTCGGTGCTTCCGTTGTCTCACGTCGAAGGCTTCTAACAAAGTGGTAACACCAAAGGGGCAGGAGTGACAGTGAGGGCAGGAAGTTTGTCCGCTGTAATCACTTTGCACTGGTAGTACCTTACTCACTATATGAAAAGTCATTAGCTTGACCAACGTCAAGGATACAGAAGTCTTTCGGGTAGCGCGCGAAGGCTCAGCGGGATGTCGGCACACTTGGTTGCAGTCATTTATTTCCAATTAGTTTCATCACTGGACAGTGCTAAATTCTTTCTTTTAAGTTATTCAAGTTAAGTTATCTAACAAGTTTAAAAGTTTGTTAAAATTTGGAATTGATCGTGAGCCAGACGCCAATAGTTACAATGATTGATGCGTCAACAATCACTTAACCTAACAGGCAAGTGCTGTTTGTGAGCGCAGGCCGTCCGTGGTTACAGCGAACAGCGGTGGGTGACAGAACTTGTCAAGGAGAGGTACCTGAGGGGCGGCGCCCGCACGATGTGCGGCTGTCGTGGAAAAATCTCGGCTTGATATTGTGAGTGCATTAGTTGAAGCTGAAAGTGGTTCAGAGATGTATGTCTACATTGTGCGGAGTTGTGCAAGGAGGTTATGGGCTGTATCCGCACGATGGCTGGGACACCGAAAGCCTGACCGTGTGAGGACGTTTGAGGACGTTAGGCATGCAGTTTAGAGATGGTGCCAGGCAATCAACAGAAAGGCTATGATAGACACGTGATTTTTCTTGTTTGGCTTCAGGTGTGGACGTTGTGATGGATTGTTACTGGGCATAGGTGTGTGGACGTGGGAATTGCATGTGAAACAAAATGTTTGTCAATGTGGTGACCTTCTTGCGAAATACAACGGTTCTGGTAGGAATGCATTTTCGCTTCGATGTTTCTGAAGTATTCGACGTTTGAAATGGGACAACCGGCCACGTAAGAGTCGGTGGTCACGAAAGAGAGAGAAATGACAATTGACCGGTTTCCAGCCTGGACCTTTTGAACTGGGCAATGTGCAAGCGAGATTCATAAGACTGTTGCAGTGAAATTCCAGTCTCTCGCCAATCAACAATTCGTAAGCTATTAATCGATCTGCACTCCTCACAGGAAAGCCTTCAGGCCCGAGGACAGCTACCTGGGTCCTGGGTACTACCTGGGTAATAATAAGTGTAGAATGTTTAAGAAAATTATTGTGTCATAATGCCAGCGATTACAAGTTTGACCATCCTCATGCTCTCCACAAACAGGCTAGGGGTTAAAGGGTTGGGCTGTTAAATGCCTGCTTTTGAGAGAGTCTGTCTCTTTAACTGATGCACCCAAATGACAAGGACTTCCTGATTTTGACAGGCTTTCTAACCTGCGCCAGAGTCTGAGACTATCGCGCCGGCTGGGGGGGGGGGGAGGGGGAGTCTGAGACTATCACGCCGGCTGGGGAGAGGGGAAGTCTGAGACTGTCGCGCCGCCTGGGGGAGGGGAAGTCTGAGACTATCGCGCCGCCTGGGGGAGGGGAAGTCTGAGACCATCACGCCGGCTGGGGGGGGGGGGGGGGGCTAGGAGTTTACTCCCGCTGGGATGTTCAACTTTGGGATAGCGTATGAGAAAAGCACAAATACTGTTGTAAAGATCATGTCAAATTATGAGAAATGTACCACAACTTTTTGACCTTAGGTCAAACGCGAGGTTATGAAAGGTTAAACACGGTCGCTCTGATAGATGCAATGCTTACAAGTCAAGACAGATATCGGGGGTACGGAAATCAGCGTTAAGACTGTGGAGAGTCCATTCCAACCATTTCTTATCTCCTCAAGGGTCAGTTCATGTCCCGTTGCCCTCGTTGCCCGCTTAAAGAACGATACTTTTCATAACGTGCTTCTGATTTTGATTTAGAGAGCGCATTTCGCCTACCCTCCCTGCAACACAGACAAACCTATTCTATGGGTCGGTGATTGATCGCGGGACGTGGCCGATGATTTTTGCCACTTGAATCAACCGTCCGTTTTTGAATGATGACAGCACGCAATGTCATTGTATTAAACGAAATTGTATTGTATCGAAAAGTGAAACACGGTCGGTATCGGCCAAATGATTTGTCCTGGCTCGCACGCACGTGACGCTACAGACTATGTCACGTGATTGGTGTGGTCTGTAGCGTCAGTAGCACAGGATGAGTGTCGTATAGAGAGGGAATGAGTCGGCCAGCACGCCGATGTGGTTTGCAACGCTAAATCACACAGTCTTCACGGTAGCCGCTTGAATTCGGCTTTGGTTTTTAAGGCTCAGCCCATTGCAAATTGTATTGCGATTTCCAGCGCAACAATGCGTTGCACAAACTCCGATGCGACTGAAAGTGTACCCGCGTGAATTGTGAATGTTGGGAAACAAAATCAACGCCTGTACGCGCACGGCGACAGTCACACACAGCGCGCCACCGACCGCAGCGCCTGGGCCGGCATCACTCCTGCGGACGACCTCCGCCGGTCCACAGCCGGACGGGCCGAATGCACGCCGGAACCCTCGCTCTCCAATATGGCCGGCTAAATGAACAAAGTCGAAAGCCCGCCGCGCGAACGGCCATTTTAAACCTTAATGCCCAGGACATACGCCGGGAGCTGGGGCAATAATTTGCGGCCGTCGTGGCGAAAAAGCCGTCATGCAGCCCCTTAATCTACGCTCGTTTGCGGGCGACATTTTCTTAAATGCGGTCAACAAAAGGGTACATCAGAGACAGGACGAATCGGCCGACACGCTGATGTAGTTTTCAACGCTAGATCACGCATCGTTATGACGGTAGCGGCTTGTATTCGACGCTGGTTTTTAAAATTAGGCCCGTTGCAAATTGCATTGCAATTAGCAGCGCAACGGTGCGTTGCAAAAAGTCGTGATGCGCACTGAAAGTAAAGCCGCTTCAATTGTGAAAATTGGGAAACGGCATTCAGGCCTCTAGGTGCTATGCGCGACGAGCTTTAACGGTAAACGTAATAACCCGCCAAAAACAGCCGATTTCAATTGTCAACACGTGTGCATGTACCACGTGTCACGTAGCACAAAAACTCACTTGATTGCGGTGGCCCATTCTATGCTCTATCGCACTGTGCAAGTTTCATGTCGCTGCGACTCTTGGTTACCGGTATACGGCTTCGGGAAGCGAGGCGTGTCAGACCGTAGGGCGGTCGTCTTTTTAAAACTGGCGTCGTCCGCGTTAACGCTATGGAATTTTTGCGTTTTTTCGGCACGCGCTCTTTTTGCAAAATGCGGAGTTTTGACGCGTCTCAGAAAAGCGCAGCCGACGCATCTCGGTCGTGTGCAAATTTCACCCCAAAATTCCTTTCCCTTTGGCCTGTAGGTGATGCAACGGACACACACATACACTGCTCCTTTAGTTATATTACGATGCATCTACAGGTTCTCAAGATGATTCTGAAAGCTGTTGTTTACATTATGCACAGTTCCTTCCATGCTAAGCAATGTATTTGTAACAACCTTAGCACAGACACGTTGGAACCTGAAATTATGCGTCATCAGCTTCACAAACACGATAAGGCGGTGGTTTCATAAGTCGTACCCATTCATCTAGGCTTTGCGCCACAATGCAGGTCGTTGACCTTGTATGACCTCATGCGATCTTGCATGCCCTCACGTGACCCGTTGTATCTTCTGTATTCTCATTATGTATTCGACTGAAATCACATGTTTGCAGTGGAGTAGTTGAATTCTGCGATGTAATAAAACTGCCTACTTTGAGCTCAGCATGTGTTTTGCAAGAGACATCCATAAAGGTAGGTCATCAATTGATTTAAGATCATGTGCTCCGTGGTCATGTAATGATTGTGCATGTGCGCTAGTACTCTTTTTCTCATGTACAAGCAGCAAACTGCACAAAAATACGTACAAAGTTGCATCTTTGACCAAAAATGACAAACCTTGACCTGGCCTTAGACCACTGACCTTGCCTGTTTCAAAATATATTTAATATTTAACTATAGCTGCTATTATGCTCTATTACAAATAGAGGTTTAAATAATGGCAAAAACTCACAAACAGTTGAGCGAAGTCAACAGTTTATTAGAGGTTGACCTCCTTGCACTGACCTTGTTAAATGATCTCAGCAGATCAAAGCTTCAAACCTGTACAAATATATCAGATTAAGAGATGCACAGGTACGACAAAATTAGTGCCGCTGCGACCATTTGTTTTAGATCTGTGCTAAAAAGCAGACATAAATAAAATAAAAAAACCGGGGAGTTAACTTTCCCGGGCCGGGCGCGAGTTAAACAGGTTGGGATACTTATTTCGCTCCTTCTTAAGGGACCCCCAGGTCTCAAAAGGCATACAATAGGCATGTCCTATTCAGCCAACCCACAGTTTATTTTCAAAGAATGGATGGGTAATGGCGGAAATGCACTTTCCCATTTGGCTGGGGGAGGGGCATCATATACGGTGCCTCTGGTCGCTCACAAGCCGTCTTACCTGATCAGTGCTCTTCTGGCTACTGAAGGGCCCCTTTGGTTATTGAGGAACCTTTTATGGGTGGGGTCCCTCTCTGGCAGCTCAGCGACTAAGCACGCGCTCGGGTGGGGGCCAAATTGACCGAGGGTGTTTCCGGGGTGGTTTCCGAACGGCGCCACACGGCGGTGTCAATTTTTTCTTAGTTGTGTAAAATGGAATAGCGGATCGTGCAGCATAAAAACATGTACATATACATGTATGTTTTAAGGTCGCTGACCTACGGCAGGTTAAAGTCAAGCCATGGATTCAGCGAAGCCAGTTTCTAGGGAATCGTTCAGTCTGATGCAACAACATAGCGTTAGACGGAGCCATGTATCTTGAGATACTTTCCTAGGCAACACAACAATTGAATGAACAAATTACATCGACCTATGGTCAGGTGTAAAGATCACACCTAGGTCAAAACCAGCCTGTTTTACTACTATAGGGCTTGCTGTGTGGGGTAGTTTCTGGTGCTCATTTCGAATTTACTGATAAAAGGAGCCGCATTATATACCTTTCATAGACTTCTTAAAGGTCAGGATAGGTCATTGATCTAAAACAACCCAGATCAACGTTTTGTTTTTAGGAACATTCTGCCAAGCGTCATCTTTGTCACTTATTCAAACACAAAACTCAAGGCAGTCTTCTATGATTTTGGTCATCATGACCTTATAATGTTCAAACAAGGTCTGACGTTAAAGGAGTATGTGACCTTTTTCTTAGAACAAGTATCTAGGTTCTGGGGACACTTTGGAAATCAACTTGGAGTTTAACCTTGTTTGACCTTATTTGACCCAACAGCATTACTTAGGATCCTCAAAAGTTGGCCTAAGTGAGTTCACGTCCAGGCCAATACACCCTGCAAATGTTGTGTCTCTAGCCCTCTTAGTTCCTGGGATCTCAGGGGGGTCAAATTGACCCCACCCCAGCAAAGGGCATCCAGCCGGCCACCCGGGTGCGTGTTAACTGATCACGCAGACCCCCAGGTACCAAATATGAAATTTTGATCGTTTATGGACCCTTCTGGGCATCGAAGCATTCGTTTAGTTGCTGACGGCCCACCGGCCGCCCATTGATCTATTTGGACGCCAGAGCATACATCTATCACTAAACGACCCTTTTTTGGATACTTGCCTTTGGGGAGGGAGGTGATAAGTGCTCAGAAGCTTGTCAGGCTGCTGTGGAACCGCCCTAAGGTATTTCTGAGGAGCTTTCTGACTACTGAAATTATTTCCGATTTCTCTGGGCCGCTGTCCGGTCAGGACTTCATTGGTAGCTCGAATCCCTTTATATCCCATTAGCTTCTGGGTGCTTGTGGGTCTTTGAGGTGCACAGGGCCTAATTTCCCTCCCAAAGGCCGCTCGGCCACCACAGAGCACCTTGCTTGCCATCAAGAGCGGTTCAGTCTTATGTGTGACCCTGTTAATGAGTCCCCGCCTGCGTGAAAGTGTGCCGAATGGCTGGAGGCTGGATCGGCCAGCACAATCCGAGTGCAGTCGGATAGAGCTCTTGGTATGGACCCCCAGGAAAGCTCAATAATTAACAATGACAATAAAATTATATTTTGAATAGCTTGGAATTTGTCTTACTGTTTAAAACGGAGCCGGTGATATTACGAATTAAGGATGAACCTCGAACACCTGCGCGGAAAGCACATTTAACTGTGGATCAAAAGGGCGGTGTATGTCGATATTCAAATACAATTCTAAGTGCGGCTCAATTTTTGTGACATTGAAACAAACATGCTCAGGCTATGGTTCAGGTAAATACAGACGCATGAGTTCAACGAAACTAATAATTTCGCGCCTTCGGTGCGTCCAAATCAACGAACTAACTGTTAGGCTTCTGTATGTAAAGGGTAATGAAGGCAGCCAGAATCGGCAATAATTGGTACGTGTCATGTTAGTGGAAATCCTTGTCATTTTATTGCTCAAACGACGAGAAACCATTAGGCTCGAGCCTGGAATTTCTGGTATCTTTGGTTCGTCACAACATGTAACAGTCTCCTAAAGTTGGGTTGCAGCCGTAAATGATTGCTTTGTGTTGCTTTACTCAGCGTTGCAATAATATGAGACACCTGGTTTCGTTTTCTGCAAACAGCCATGTGATCGCATCCTTCCGTGACCCCGATGCATCCATCTTTCACTACCTCTTGTCCAGAAATTGCGCAGTCACCTTCACCTCAGTCTGAGCTCAACCCAATACACTCAAGAACCCAATATGCTGCTTCTTCGTTTTCAGGCAGTCTTAACTCCCAGTTTAAGTCTGTGTGTACACAGTGCTTGGGGGCAGCAAAAGGTGCCCACCAGGCAACATATGTCGCACCAAACTTGGAGAAAGCCTAAGGTATGGTGAAGAGTGGAATGATGGTGAGGTGGTGGCTTGAAGTACACACGTGGTTTTCATGAGGGGGCACTGCCTCGAGAAGGTCCGCACGTTGGATCCGCACATCCCCAGTGCTGTTTGCCACCGGTCGGATTTCTGCTATGTACTCAGCTGCCCTGGCTACCGAGGTTCTTCGCCGTCTTTTTCGCAGTCGAGGATAGCAAATCCAGCGGTAGATGAAGCTTAAACGTGAGATCACAGCACGTCCCGGGGGTGGAAGAATGTGTTTTTTTTGTGATCAGACTATTCCATTGTCTAGTACTGGTGTGCCTGCATTATTCGCAGCGGCAGTTGTCCTAACATTAGTTGGATAATACTGCACAAGAATTTCGGTCGTGTGCATGACATGGCAGGTCGCAGTGGGGAAAGAGACTTTCGGTGATGCGCCGATTCCTGATAACGCTATTCGGCATGGACGTCATTGTCATTTTATGTCATATGGTATCGCCTTACGTTGCTGGCGACAATTTGTCCGCAGAAATTCGGTTGGCGCCAAAAATACACGTTTGCCACTTTCGGGTACAACTCGATGCAGGTGCAGGTGTTATAAACCACAGTCTTATGAAAATGTGTCATATGCACGTTGCATGCATGATAGGAGACCTATACATACATAGACATGTCTCATCGGATATCCTGTGGTGTCCGTTGAGAAACTGGTCGCCGCAAAGCGATACGCTATGAATGACACACAACCCTGCCAGGGCGTTATGTCTTAGCTCACAAAGCGATACGCTATGAATGATACACAGCTCTGTCAGGGCGTTATATCTTAGCTCACAAAGCGATGCGCTATGAGCGACACACAACTCTGCCAAAGCGTTACATCTTAGCTCACAAATCATGTTACTGTAGCTACATATCGAGAAGTGGAAACAATGTAACAAGAAAGTCACTACGGACTCGCATTGCAAGTTCCCGAAAGCTGCCGTGGTCCTGTCCTGTTTAGTGGGGTGATTGACCTGCGTCCTGCAGACGGTCATTACCATATCCCTCGTTACAATTGTTTCTGTGCTCTTCCCTTCCACCGTCCATCCAAGAAGGGGCCTATCCGGATCCTCACCGCCGAGTGCTCTCTGGCCGACTCCAGGTAGTCGCTCAGCCCCTGCTATTAATTGTTGCGATTAAGTAGAAGATACACAGCAGCACGGTGATAATAAGCCGGTATGCCCTCAGGGCTTTGTTCCAGAGCTTCCGTTTGTCCCGCCATCACTAAATGCCAGAAAGTCTGTCCCGCCGTCACCAAACACCATACCAAGAGCTGAGGGACTACCTGGGGACAGCCAGAGCACCATACTACCAGCCTGTGAGTGAAATGCCTCTTCAAGCCTTCGTTGCTGGTGCTCATGCTCCTGCGCAGGGGGTGAAGCGACAACATCCACCTTCAGCAGCCATGTTTCAAGGGAATGTTACCGTACTTCTTCGTGGCAGGTCGCTACAGTTATGCTTGCTAGCCGAGATGATAGACATACCATCTGTCCCGGCGGCTCAGTTGGTTAGGGTGCTGGTCTCCCGATCCAACCAGCCGTGTTGGGGTGAGTTCGTGTCGCCGCATGCGTCGTTATTTTCCCTTAACAAAATGGCATACGGCCATGGCAGCCGCTGCAGACGGCTTTGTGACGTCAGGGGCAGGGAGGACTACGCCGACAACTGCGAAATATTCGACTTTCACCACCATATGCCGGTTTGACCTCAAATTCCGCAGCATAAATGAGAGCATCCAGGGTCAGCTAAGTTGTGGCCTTAAGCTTTTAGGTGCCATTGGGAAAATATTTTCCTGGAATTTGCTCTTGCTGGGCACATGCTTCACATGTTCTCACTCACGTACGTTGTTTTTAGGGGAAGTGGCAAGCCCAGACAAGGCTTATAGAGCGTGCTTCGCAAGCTTTCTATATCCGCTGAAAGAAACAAATGCGCTGAAAGCGCGGCCGGAAATACTGTGTTGAGTTCGCCGCATTTGTCGCCGTTTAGTTCGCCGCATTTGTCGTTGGCAAGCGTTTCTACTCTTTAGTATGCTCAATGGCTACATCCTCCTTATTTCTGAAAAATAATCGGTTGCTGTCTTCTTATATTTTCAGAATGCAGGTGGGTGCCCTGACGATAAAACTCACGCACATGTATCAAGATCCTGAATGTCTGTCTATTCTAAGAAAAAAAAAACGAAATGCCCACTGTGGCGTCGAGAAACTTGTACGCTTAGACAATTTAATACCTGTCTACGTCTAAAGCGGGTCCTGGGGAATTTTTGGATCTCAAGGTGGGCCGACAGTGCCACTTATTAGGACAGAGCTAAATCCTATCGCTTCAACGAATCATTAGATGGGTTTCAGAATTACTTCGGTGATCAGTGATTAATTGTCCTAGCGAAATAGAAAACATTGTATCGTGCCAAAGTGATTAATCATTGATCGTCTGTACATATGACCTCAAGCCATGGGATCACATCTGCTGGGAGAGGACCCACTTCTGGTCCAACAGCGGGCATGGCGACACTAGCGCCAGTGTCCGCATAGCGGCGCGTTGAAACCGACGGACCGACGCGTTATTTCCTTGGGAGCTCTGCGATTAAAAAGGCACTACTTTTCTGTTCGCCACGTGTACCTTGATGGCAAAGTACAAAGTGCGAGGCCAGAATTTCATGCAGTCTTAACACGCGCTCGGGTGGTAGGGGTCAAATTGACCCCACCCCGAAAAGTTTTCCCGGAATGGTTTCCGAACGGCGCGGCGTAGCCGCGCCAAACTATGCAGAGCTGTAGACAATTGAATAACGGATCGTCCAACAAAATAAATTTATATCTACCTTGCAAGATCGTTGACCTATGGCAGGTCAATGTCAGGCCATGGTTTAAGCGAAGGCACGTTCTAGGGAGCCGTTCCATCTGATGAAGCAACGAAGTGTTAGATGAAGTCATACATCTCTGAGATACTTTCTTTGGCAGCGCAACAATTGAAAGAGCAAATAGCATTGACCTAGGGTCAGATATAAAGGTCAGACCAAGGTCAAAACCAACCTGTTTTTTTACTCTCAAAGTTGCTGTATGGGCTGGTTTCTGATGCTCATTTCGAATATATTGATAGCAGGGACCACATTATACACCCTCCATGGACTTCTTATAGGTCAGAATAGGTCACTTAACTAAACTGGCCCAGGTCAACATCCTGTTTTTAGGAAGAGACTGCCTAGCGTAATCTTTGTCACTTATCCCAATGCAAAACTCAAAACAGTCCTATATCATTTTGGTCATAATGACCTTAAAAGGGTCAAACAAGGTCACTGACCTTATTTGAGCGTGTGACATTTTGCTTAGAACAATTGCCTAGGTTCTAGGGCCCTTTGGAGACCAATTTTGAACTCGACCTTGTTTGACCTTATCTGACCCGAAGATCATGACCTAGGAACTTCAAACCTTCACATAAGGGAGTTCATGTGCAGGTCAATACACTCTGTGAATTTGGTCTCTCCAGCTCTCTTAGTTCTCGACGTCTCAAGGGGTGGAGCTAATTGACCCCCTCTACCCGAGCGAGAGGTGTCCAAATGGGCGTCCGGACGCGTGCTTCAAGGTCAAACAAGGTCACCGTCCTTAACTGAGCGTGTGATTTTTTTCTTAGAACAGTTGCTTAGGTTCTAGGGGCTCTTTGGAGACCAATCTGGAACTTGACCTTACTTGACCTTATTTAACCCAAAGGTCAAAGGTTTTATTTGATCTAGGAACTTCAAACCTTGACCAAATATAGATTGCGTACCGTTCAACACACTCTGTGAATTTGGTGTCCCTAGCTCTCTTAGTTCCCGAGATCTCAGGGGACCAAACTGACACCCCCCTCCCCCCCACCCGAGCGAAGGGTGTCCAACCGGCCACCAGGGCGTGTGTCAGGAAGTCTATCTGCCGATACCACGCATTCAAGATTAAAATGGCACATGACGTCGGCAGGTTTTTAGACTGAGCTACAAGTTTATAAGCGTATAAGCGAGTTTTACAAGCCCGCGTCGTGCGCTAAGCCCGAGTTTTACAAGCCCGTTGGCCTTTCGCCAACGTTCTGCTTACAGGAACGCGCGGCGGCCACGATAATGTATGCGTTATCTGGCTCTGCCGGCTTTCAGCATTACAAAATGTAAAAGTGCCGTTCTCATAATTAACTAATCTATCAATTGGTAATGCTCATTTCGTTGAAGACGTAACAGTGGCATCGGCAAAACGCATTCTGTCGCAGTATTACCTCTGCGCTCGACGCGGCTGTCCTTCGGGAGCGCTCATCGACTGTAGTAATACTAGGTAACAGAATAGACGATGATCTTGTACCACAATCTTAATGGTAAAAGTCACATCGCCGTGTCTCATAGTGCGGCAACACCTCATCAATACTGTAACTCGGTATGGAAATATCAAGCCCGATTTCACGCTCGCCATGATGGGGCTGATGCAGTCCCCTCCCCTAAGGTTTTCTGAGGATAACTCTCGCCATGTCATGCAATTTACGCAAATTTTCACTTACCTGGGCTGGGCATTGATTACACCTATTTCGACACCAAAACGCATCATTCGCCGTTCTAGTTTTGGAGCAGGGTCGATTTTTGAGGAGCACAGCGCGGCGGTCTACAGGCCCACGTGGGAAACGGGCGGTAACTGACTGTGAGCTTGGTCTCGTACACATGATACGGTGCGTACTTTGACCTGCGATAGCGGCGTCAAATATTGATCCAGAAACAAATAGGTTACGAGTCGCGAGATCGCCTTAAGACCAATCCGCTGGTGTTTCCCGGTAAGTTCTATCTTTGTTAGCCTGAAACGTCAGGGGACCGGGGGAAACGTCGGTTTCCCTTCGTTGTTTTTTATGTCCATCTGCTTGACGGTGCAGCGGCTATAGCATGCGATTTATCCATAACACTTGCAGTAGTCTTTACGCCAACGGCCTGCATTGTAGCTATTGCAGTTTCAGCGAGCGGCGCTGCATGCCTGGCTTTCAGCGGTGCAGCTGCAGGTCACTACATCCAGGAGCTCTTCGGCTGCAACTGCTGCTGTTTGAGACGGCCGGTAAGATGGTGGAGACGTACATGTGCAATGGCGCCCAATTTTTTGGTGGCCTTTAGGCCATTCTTCGCGCGTGTTTTGTCAACAAAATGTGTTTCTGGCGTTTCTGGTCACTGACAACCGACAGTTTGAGCACCGCACGATTCACGGCCGGTGAAGATAACCGACGATTCTGTGGACCGCGAGAGGCACTGTTATAGTCACGGAGCTAATATGTTAAATGCAGGCTTAAAACAGATACAACTGCGTGCTGCTGTGCTTAATGGGGAAAAATAAGTAAACCTGTTCGTATTTCATGTCGCTGCCTGGCATGATTTTGTAGATATATGCATGCAAAGCTGAAAAAGTCAGATTTTCATGGACAGTTTGCAATTGACTTGGTCTCATGGAGCAAAGTGGCAGCATGAGAGTTCTTACAACACGCGAGATCTGGTTGAGAACAATCCATCGTTGTTGTTTTTTTAACTGAGCCTCTACCTTCCTTAGTTTGGAAACGGCAGGAGCTCTCATTCCGCCATTAGTCCGCGTTTTGAAAAAAATGGCGAATCACTAAGGTTGACACTTTTGGCTACTATTCTTTTTTTGGTTATTTTGCACATGCTGTTGTAAAAATTTGCATTAGAGATCTTGAAAAATGACTGGCACATCAGAATGACAACTTTTGTTACCAACATACATGCATAGGTTTCGATTGAATCAGTGAGCCAAAATAGCCTTTGCACACTAGGTAGCAAACACATCTAAGCACCCTATGGTACTTGTCACACATGATGCAGAAGTGTCCATTCATATGATTTGGGGCGCCCTGTCCGACTACTGTGTTGATTTTCGTTCCCTGAATGCTGTTTCCCTCCCCAAGACTTTGAACTGAGAAATTACGTAATATGAGGAATAAACTAACTTTAACGCAAATCCTATCTTCTCTGGGAGGTACTCACTGGCCATGGCTACAGCACTGCTCAAAAATGGTTTGTTTAATAAACAACAAAATGCTTAAGAGCATACATTACGTACAATTTAAACGAAGCAGAAAAAATCTGTTGAAAAACACACTTAGGGAAGGAGGTGCTAAGGCCTCTGCTTTGCTACCCCCCCCCCCCCCCCCTTCTATCGCGTACAAAAAGTGACACTTTTGACATGATCACACAAAAAGACAAATTATTTTGTGTCGACACGGATAATGCAGTCGCAATATCCTGCTTATTTGGAGAACAACCAGGAGAATGGAGATAATGATGATGTTGATATTTCGGCAACATGCCTTTATCGAAACAATAGCACAAGTAGTCTTCCGCTATTGTTTAGATAATGGCATGTTGCCGAAATATCAATCAATTTGTTTCTCCATCCTCCTGGTTTTTTCCGAGGAATGAGGCTATTACTACCGCTCTATCTACGGGAATAATGTTCCTCGCAAATACACTGAACAACTCTTTGTTTTGTTTTCCACTCCCCGTGTGGGTTGCATTCAAGTCAGGCTATCTGCTCCACAACCTGCACTTGTTCTAAATACCGATTATATTCGAGATTCGATTAGGAAGTGTTTTGCTTCCATGTCAGCAAAAATAATACTGAAATGTACTGCGCTTGCATTTGTGCCAATGCCATGCTCACATGCGTAAAAAGCCGGGCATGTGAATAAAGGATGTAGAATGGCTCACTTCCAGAACCTTTCTTGTTGCAATAGGGGTGCTGTTTTCTGTTATGTGCTATTTTTCCCTTTGGTATGGTTTTGCTTTTTTACTTCCATTCTTTAATGCACGGCCCCCTGTTCCACGCATTGGTCCCATCGTACCACATCCGTACGTGTAAAATGAAGAAAAAGTACATTACGATGAAAAAAGAAGACACCATAGAGCGTTTGACGCACGGACCCTGATCCAAAATAGCGCATGCGTTCCGAAGCGAGGTGGGCACAATGTATCAAGGCATGTCGTACAGTGTAACGATCCCCACAGCGAGGACATCGCGGTTTGTCTTCCCCACATAACAGGTATCGGTGAATTGCGTATGCATGTCCAGTTCTCAGGCAGCATAGCGTCACTTCATCCCGCCTCACCTTAGGACAGCTGGACGCCCATGGTCCCAACCGGGGCTTTATCTCTCTCAACATCACATTCCAACGCCGGGAGTGCCAATGCATTGAGCGGTGGCATGAAATCATCGTGAAACGAAGAGCAAAGGTCGACGTAAGTCAACGCTCCCACAAGATACATCAGGTGATACGGCGGTGCTACTACCACCAGGCATTTCTCACTACACGCCTTGGACATAGCGTCGCCATAGACATTGGTCTTAGTCGAAGGAGCATGTGGTAGAGCCCACTCCGCTACCTCGTCGTCGTCCACATCCACTGCTCGCACAGCCACATCTCCATGCTCCACAGTCCTGGGGCGCACATCTTTGAGGTGTCTGGGCGTGCCGCCCACATCAACTACCAAGTCAGGTGGCACACTGGCCCCCGCCCCCTTATGCGAGACATCAGAACATCCTGTTGATGCGCCGCGGCGACGAGCCCACGCCGCGTCACCGAAGCTAAAGCCACCGTTTTCATTCCTTTCCCCTTGCACCCGCGCTGATTTCTGCTCAGGCACGTATACGCTCTTTTCCGGAACAAACAGCGTGAGATGGCGCCGGATCCGGCCGGACACACCGGCTGTGGGAGCCGTGCGGGCGTTGGTACCGGCCCGCGGTGCCATGTCACACCAGCGGACGGCTTCACCGAGAGCACACTTACATCGCTCGGCGGGTGCCTTCACGAGCCGGTGGTTGCGCTCGACCACGCCATTTACATTGCGCGGTGGGTGCCTTCGCGAGTCGGTGGTTGCGCTCGACCACGCTGATCTATCCGTGGATGATCAATGAAACAATTCGCTCGGCGCACCAGCCGCATGCGGCTCTGTATTCCAGACTCCCGAACGACCTACAGACCCGAGCTGAGTACCCGACCCAGGTTGTAATCAAGCACTCCGCCGCGTAAGTGGCGACACCTCTTGGTTGCGACTGCTAACAGTCAACCCATACACATATCAACTCCTCCCCCGTAGATTAACGGGTCCGAGAATGACACCCGACTGGCAGCGCGGCCGACCATCCGACATGGCGATATAAACATTACTGATAACGAGCGGGCACCACACTCTCGTGACCCGACCGGCGCAGGGCCGCAAAGGGAGAGCAAGGTCGCACCTCTCTGTCAGGAGAGTCGGGGCTCGCCCGCTCCACTGTTGCCGCCGCCGGTGACACAAGATACTCCGGAACGGGAACTGTCATCCCACTATCGACCAACGGGCTGTCCGGCGACCAAGCCCGCAGGTGATCAACGTGTCGCCGGAAGCAGCGGCCGTCCAGCAGCCGGACGTCACACTGACGGCCCGATACCGCCACCACCACCGCCGGCTGCCAGGGCCGCTGGTCGACCGCAGACACGTGCACCGGGTCGCCAGTTTCGAACTGCCGCACCGCGGTCGAGTGCCGGTTGTTCGTCAGTGTTTGACCCTCTTGTTTGGTGCGGACACGTTCGAGCAGGGCGGAGTCTGGCCGCAGCTGGGACAGGTGAGTGGTCAGCGGGTGGCGGTGGAGCAGCTCCGCGGGCGACACGCCCGTAGTCGAGTGCAGAGTGGTCCGATACTGAAACAGGACCCGACTCAGGCGCGTCTGCAGCGACCCAGCACTCTGCTTCTTCAGCCCGGTTTTGATCATTTTGACTGCACTCTCGCCCTGACCGTTGGACTTCGGGTGCAGAGGAGGGGAGAACACATGTTGCACGCCATTACCGGTGAGAAAGCGACGGAGCTTATCACCGGTGAATACTGCCGCGTTATCGCTCACCACCACACGTGGCACATGATGCCCTGAAAAGGCTATCCGCAACCTTTCGATCGTCGCCTCTGCTGTAGACGCTGTCGTGGGATACACCGATATTCACTTTGAGTAGACGTCCACGATGACCAGAATCATCGCCCCATCGACCGACCCCGCATAGTCCACGTGCAGATGGTCCCACGGTGCCTCCGGGTACGGCCATGGGCTCTCCGCCACCGGGGAGGCCTGTGGCCGGTTCAGCTGGCAGGCATGACAGCTCCTCGCGGTCGACTCGATGGCTGCGTCCATGCCGGGCCACCACACGTGCGCGCGTGCCTTTGCCTTCATCGCCACGACGCCTGGGTGTCCCCGGTGCAGGAGCGAGAGCATCGCCTTCCGCGGAGCAGAGGGCACCACGATGCGGTTTCCCCCGAGAAGGATGCCATTTTGAGCGCTGAGTTCGAGACGGCGCTGGTAGAATGGCTCCATTCCATCAGCTGCCGACACCGCCCAGCGGCCGTCCGTGGCTGCTTGATAACCACGTGACAAGACTGGGTCACGACTCGTGCACCGGCGGATCTGATCGACACGAATCAGCTGGTCCATTGACTCCAGAAGACAGGCGATGCATCCGGGATCCGGAACGCTTGCCAGTCAGTGGCAGGCAGCTCAGTCCATCGCTGTTTGCCTGCCGAGCCGATGGGGCGTACACCTAGCTTATACTGGTACGCCTGCAGTGCGAGGCGCCACCTGGCTACTCTGGGCGACACCATGAGCGATAGCGGCCTGTCACTGCTTAGGAGGCCCATGAGAGGCTTATGGTCCGTTTGTATGATGAAGCGCCGGCCACACACGAACTGGTGAAACTTTTTCACTCCGAATACCATCGCCAGCCCTTCTTTATCCAACTGGCTGTAGTTGACCTCCGCGGCCGCCAGGCTCCGCGATGCATACCCCACCGGGCGCTCCATTCCCGAACCGTCGATCACTGACAGTACAGCTCCGAGCCCGGCAGTACGACAGTACAGCTCCGAGCTAGCCCACGGGCTAGCGTCCACAGACAGTACGGACGGCAGGTTCACGTCGTAGTGTGCGAGGCACGGCGCTTGCACCAACAACTATTTGGTGCGCGCGAATGCCGCGCTCTCCGCCCGTCCCCAGCTCCACCGCTGGCCTGCCTTCAGCAGCCCATAGAGCGGCGCCGCCACGGTGGCCAGGCTATTCATGAACTTGGAATAGTACATGAGCAGTCCGAGATATGCCTTCAGCTGCTTGATGTCAGTAGACTGTGGCGCCTCCACGGTTGCCCGCACTTTTGCGGATGTGGGATGAATGCCGTTGCAGTCGACCCTGTAGCCCAAGTATTCTACTTCTTTAGTCATCTATCCACACTTGCCCGGGTTCAGCCACAGACCAGCATCTAAGAGACGCTTCAGCACCGCTTCGACATTGTGGCCGTACTCTTCATCGTTCCGGCCCGTGATGCACACGTCATCCAGGAAGACGGCAACGTGTGACAGGCCGGCCAGCAGCTGCTCCATCATGCGCTGGAACGCCGCCGGAGCCGACGAGACGCCGCACACGAGCCGAGTGACGGCCATGAGGCCCCGATGAGTGTTTATCACGGTGCAGCACTGGCTTGCCTCATCTAGAGGCACCAGCAGATATGCCTCTTTGAGGTCCAGTCTGGTAAGCTTCTGACCTCCCGACAGCTTTGTGAGGAGCCCATCCATTCTCGGTAGTGGATATTGATCCACTCGGGAGGCTTTGTTAACCGTCAGGTCGTAGCTCCCACACATTCTTACTAAGCTTTTGCCACTTTTCAGAACGCTGACCACGGGCGCCGCCTAATCCGAGGTGTTCACCGGTCTTAGAATGCCCCGCTCGACTTGTTTATCCAGTTCCGCATTTATGAGCGGCAGCAGAGCCAGGGGTACGGGCCGAGGCTTGTAAAACTTCGGTGTGACCGATGGGTCAATGTCCAGACTGACCGTTCGCGTGCAGACGCCTCCGTCGTCCTGGAACAGCGCGCTGTATTGCTGCTGCAGGTCGGTCAGCGGCGATGCCACGCTGAAGATGCTTTCCCATGGCAGCTGTGCAAGCCAGTCGCGGCCGAGGAGTGGGGGCCCGTCGCTGTGGACCACGAGCAGGGTCAGCGTGGTCTGCTGCGCTCCACACTTCACGCGCGCTGTCAGTCGGCTGCGCAACAGCACCGCATCTCCCGTTTATGTGGTCAGTGACCCCTGGCCCGACTCCAGCGGAATACTCTCCAACTCCGTCCGCCAGATGACCTCGCTGATGATCGTCAGACTTGCCCCTGTGTCGACTTCAAACACCAGCGGCTTTCCGTTGACCTCCACTGTCGTCTTGGACGGAGGAACACGGTTCGGAGTCGTTGTGCTGTTAACATGTAACATGCTATCTTCCCCATCCGATTCCGCGCTATCCGCCAGTACGGTATGCACCGCTCTGTACACATTCCGAAGATATCCCACTTTTCCACACCCATAGCAATTGGCCCGTCTGTGTGGACATTCCGGCGTTGGGTGACCGAGGCGACCATAACGTACGCACGCTGCTCCACCCGCTGAGCAGCGTGGCAGGTTGCCAAAACTCGCCGGCCCAGCCGCCGCCGGCTTTGCCGCAGTCGCCGCCGCCGGCCGGAATGGGCGGGGTCGTCGCCTCAACCCTTCCGGCGGCGGCGCCGCCGGGCCGACTGCGTGCAGCGGCTCCGGACTGGAACTGACCGCTGCTGGAGTCGTCAGCGAGACTGCCTGTGGAGCGACACCGATCTCCTGCACATCAGCAGCTGCTGTCTGCATCGCGATCGCTATTTTTACGGCGGATTCCAGAGACAGGCTGTCTCCCTCCTGCAGAAGTCGCTCCGACATCGCCCCGTTTCTTAACCCGCACACAAATCTGTCCCGAAACTGTTTCTGTAGGCGATCACCGTACGAACAGTCCCTTGCGATCCGCCGCAGTTCCGCCAAAAACACACTGACACTGTCTGTCCAGCGTTCTGCACTGTCCGGTTAAACTTATACCGCGACACGATCGCTGTCGGCCTCGGGGCAAAATGCCTCTGGGCTGCCTCCGCCAGCTCCTCGTAGGTGTTCGAGGCGAGTAGCTCCGCAGCACAGATACTTCACAGAACTGAGTACACGCGTGACCCACAGGAGCTCGGAAATACTTCCCGTTTCTTCCGCGCAGACGTGGCGTTAGCAGCCAGAAACTATTCAAACCGCTCCAGATACTCTCCACAGTCCGAGTCACTGTCACTGTACCCACCGATATTCCCAATCAGTGATAAAGCCATCGTGTGTGCGCCACCTAAAAACTATGTTCACAATCCCATCCTCGTCGCCAGTTGATCTCTCCGTGGGTGATCAATGAAACATTTCGCTCGGCGCACCAGCAGCATGCGGCTCCGTATTCCAGACTCCCGAACGACCCACAGGCCCGAGCTGAGTACCCGACCCCGGTTGCAATCAGGCACTCTGCCGTGTAAGTGGCGACACCCCTTGGTTGCGACTGCTAACAGTCAACCTATATACATATCATACGCCATTTTCATCACGCGGCGGGTACCTTCACGAGCCGGTGGTTGCGTTTGACCACGCCATTTACATCACGCGGCGGGTAGCTTCACGAGCCGGTGGTCGCGCTCGACCACGCCATTTACATCACGCGGCGGGTAGCTTCATGAGCCGGTGGTTGCGCTCGACCACACCACTTACATCACGAGGCGGGTAGCCCACGAGCCGGTGGTCGCGTTCGACCACGCCATTTCCGCCGGCCTCATGGGCTGCACGGAATCGCACTCAAACGCCCCACCCGGCCGCCAGCGCGGTCACCCCGCGCCGCCCCGAAACTCAGCCGCGCTGTTGAATAGCAACTCCTCAGGAATGAGTTGCTATTCACTTTGAGTAGGTGTTTCGCTGCACAGGAGCGAAACACCTGCTGAAAGTACGCCGACAGCTTCTCCCCAGTACGCAAGTGTACCTTACACCAGATTGCATACCTGGGCGGGCCACGGTGTGTGGAGAAGTACATATCATTTCCGCAATGAGTAACTTTAACCGCCACTCGCATCCACGCTCCACTCACCACCACTGACCCGCCCTGCCACTGTCCTGGAGCAAGATCGACCGATTGGCACTGCACGCATCACATAACCCCCATATCTTACCATAGCTTCAGACATGTCTTCCCCTAACCCATATCACACATACCGCATAGCACGACAAACACAGTGGTGACCAACGCCCTCGCCAATGACCTTCAAACTTGCCCTGACACGACTCATCACGCCGGCGCTCACAGCCGCCGAGTCCCAACTGCCGGTCAGCTGATGCTCCGGTACCAGCTGACTGACAGATGATATTTACCCTCCGACGAATGACCACCTCACTCTGGGTGTGCAGAGGCGGAGGTGACACGGCGGCCCCGTCACGCGTCCACACCAGGCTTCCGCTGTCGACCAGGCTCACTGCCAGGCCGAGCATACGCACGCCGTTTGTGACATCACTCATCCGCTCGGGAGGCTTGCGCTCTGACCCATGGCGAGAGAGGTGTCGAACTACCTCGGTCGCACTCCCCACATCCTCACTCACCAGCAAAACGTCCATATACACCAATACACCCACTTGCATCGTTCTATCCTCCTCGAGAACGGCCCGCACTAACGCCTTCATAACGAGAGGCGCTACGTTCAAGTCAAACACCAGTCGCGTCAGACAGTAGTGTGTTCCTTTCCAAATTACTGTTTCATGCGGCCCGAGGTTACGTTCCACATGCAATAGCAGATAAGCCTTCGGAAGATCAACCGTGACTCATGCTGTTGCCAGCGTCGGAGGTGATCTACACAGACGTCGGCATCGACCGGGTGTGCGACGGTAGGCGCATTCATTTCTCCGTAATCTAAAAAAGTACAATTTCCCCTTGGCTGGCTGAGCAGCTGCCATGAGAGGGATAAGTCCCCATACTGATCCAAGTACATTCACAGCATAGGGGACAAGCAGCCCTTCAAGCACCCACTCAGATAACTCATGAGCATTCGCCTCCCGTAACAGACCGGCAACCGCGTTATCAGCCACCTGATTTTTCAGCCGTTCTGGACTAGGTTCATTTTCCCACTTCCACCGAGCTCACCAAAACCGATCACCCGCAACCTCCCCCCCCCCCCCCCCCCCCCACCACCTCTGAATCGGGGCATCTGTATCCAGGTGGGGCGCGTCACACGCGGCTGTTACACGCCCTCTGCCTGAATTCCCGCCCGGCCCGCACCCGGCAGGCTCGTTGCCCGTAGCTCTAACTAGCACATAACTTGATGTCTACCGTCTCCCACATTGCCGCTCACAGAGAGATCACTGCAAACAGCCTTGCCGAACACACAGCCCTTTCCACTCTCTCCCACATCGCCGCACACAGCGGGCTTACTGCAAACATCCTCACCGGACATACAGCCCACATTTCCACCGTCTTCCACATTGTCATACGCAGCGGGCTTACTGCGCACAGCATCGTTCAGCACACAGCTCACACATCCGCCACATTGCACTGCGGCCAGTGGCCAGACATGAACTCAGCTCAACGCCCTCACGCCATCCATACCCAAAAGCATGTCCGCTCCTCCACGGCGAGCGTATGAAGTTACCGCTGCATCCCTTGGATCGTCACCCACATCTCAGTTTCGCCGCAACACCACAACCCGGACCCGTTCACCGCCGTAAGCTGCACTGGGCCCGCCGACCACTGGTTACACAGCGTGGTACGCCAGGCTGCCTGTACTGGCGGTATCCACCAGAGCCTCGCACGCGATTTGTCCCATTCGCGAACTCACGGCCGGCAGCCGAGACGACAATGCACGACGGAAGACGACGCTGGCACTGATGTGGGGACATCCCAGGGGGCCTACGTCCAGCACACTCACGTTCACGGGACCTACGCCCAGGAAATCTACGGTCACCGGACCTAAGCCCAGGAGGCCTACGCTGACTGGAGCTACGCCCAGGAGGCCTTCGATGGCGTCAGTCATCTGTTTGATTGAGTCACTTTTATTGATTGATTGATTGAGATTGTGTCACAATTATTGAGTCACTGTTGGGCTGCCCATCGCCCCTGATCGTGAAGAGGATAAACGAAAGCTGACTGTTACAAGCCCAAGAAAACGTCAGCTGCTGCATAGGTCTGCATTGCACTGTACCACAGCTGAGGAAGACTGGCATGTGTAAAATTTTAACATAGACGTGACTGTAATGTGCACTTAAGTTTTTCGTGCCAGTGAGCCCAATCATCCAATTGATTGCAATGTCCATGCAATTACTCCATACAGCCGACCAGTATCGATACACCTGTAACATTGCATCGATGCATTCGTACCAATGTTTTGCAACGTGTCATACAGCACGTCCACCACGCATTAAAGCTAGTTAGTTTTGATGTCTGTGAATCCTGTTCAAGACGTTAGTCGGTGCGGGTTGGCTCCATGCTAGCTCCTTTTAGCATTCGAACAACAAGACGGACAGGGACACAGACACACAGTACCATGACCTGACACCTGGAGGGCCCAACAGGTGAGCTGAAGTTGCCATGACATACCTCGATTGAGCAAGCCAAGAACTGAGTCCATACTATTTAAACGATGGCATCGGCCCTGCTGCAAGCGGGGAGGGGGACGTGAAGGGGCGCAGAAGGGCACAATCCTCCCGCTGATCATGACCTATTGTATATGTCCCTCCAAACAATGCGTCTATCGTGGAGAACCCGACATTTTGGTCGAGTGTGGCTCATTACGCCGTGGGCCCAAGGATGTTATAAGGATCTGTCTGGCTTGCGATGTTTTACCTCATTGATTTCCGTCCAGTTGCAGCCCCATGCCGCACCCCCGACTGGGTGGAGAGGGGGTTGGCTATCCCTGTCTTGGCAGCGCGTGTCCCCAAACGAAGCAAAAGGCTGGGTGGACCACCACTCGGCGCACAGAAGCCCCGGCCCGAATGCAGCGGATCAAAACCCTCCAGCCACGACACCATTTCAGGCTGTGTTGTCTGGCGGTGCCAGCAGCGGAGGTTTGGTGACCTGGCGCTTCCTTTAACACCGCACGTTAGAGACACATATATGCATGAAAAGCCAAAATATTTACATGCCACACATCAGCGACGTTGGACACGCACGATCTGGCCGGCCACATACATAAATACGCTGTGAGGAGATTATAGCGGTAAATGGGTAACACCGACAAACCATGATGTCACGGTACCAGTCCGTAACACTCCGACTGTGCCATCAAATGTCCACGGTCCTAACCTCCGCACACCATTATACCTTCATTTCAAACGCAGCTGCATTTTCATCTACAAGCCTGGGCTGGCCGCGAGTGTTCAATGATAGACGGTCATAACATACCATAAATAGGTATTCACCTCGCATGCAGCAGGACTCCAATTTGTTGCCGATGGCGAATGGGTTGGCGGACTGAACCGATGGAGCTTGGCCTGGGAGACGGGACGCTGGAGAGAGCCGGGCGGACTTCCTCCCTGTGGAGTGGTGTGAACAACATCGCTGATTATGTGGACCGGTGAAAAAGCTTATAGGAACAGACGCCGAGCGCCGCACTCAACCCTCCTTCAGTCGTACCCAAGACTACTACGCTGACCACCGAGGTTCCACAGATCATGATGACCGCAAGTGGAGCTATGGTGAGCCCTAGGGCCTTGGATGAGGCGGCTAAATTTCCGTTGCCTTGAGAAAGGCCGAAAATTGATTCCCCGTCGCCTTGATTTCCATGAGGGAAGGGGGCCCGAGCGCACTCGTTGGTCGGCGACAGGGCTTCACGGCTAAAAGTTGGGATTCAAAATCTACTCAGACCAACAATCAAAGAAAGGGTCAAAATTTAGAGTGATGTGCGACAAGTTCCGAAATGAACTTAACCAAAACACGAGCTCACGCCGGAGAATAATTAGAGAAACGATAAGTGCGAAAACTCAAAGCATTGAACACATGGGCAAAATTATCTTATAGCCTTAAATTGTCGCTGGCGCCCCCCAACATTTTCGAAAGTGTCACCACTCGCGGACTGAAAAATATGTCTTCTAACAGACCTCCTCCGCGTCCTCTACCATCAGCATCGTCCACCGCTCGCTCAACAGCGCGGCGGTAAGGTGCACCCGAGCAGGCGGAGAAGCGGGCTGGCGGCCGGCCGATCGATAATTACCAAGTCAAACAACGGACCTCCCGGAAACTTAGACCGTTCAATCTTGGTGCAGACCTAGTGCGTGTGCATGTATGGTTGAAAAACAGGACTGTTACCACCGTCTCATCGCTTTCAGGTCCATTCTGACGCATTAGGAGACGCCACTTCCGCTAGATTGCTCCAAGTCCAGTAAGGGTCTCCAAGCAGGCGAGATGCCAGACCGGCCAAAAAGGCCCAAATATGGCACGTGTGCACGTATGTGACGCATGTAGATGTGCGTTGACCATTCTACCGCTTTGGAGATCAAAGATGGCATTGCACACGAGATCTCGTTGGCTGGCGGCCGGCTGGTCGAAAATTGTCAAGTCCAACAACGGACCTCCCGGCAAATGAGATGCTGGACTACCCAAACTGGTACAAACTTAGCACATGTGCGTGGATGTGAAAACGATCGGCATGTGCTCATTGTTCTTTGGACTTAGGGACTGAATTGCGAAGTTTTCTCTGTAAAAACGGTCTGAGCGGCATGCAAGCGCGCGACCGGGAGGCACCCCGGGTACAGCAACGGACTTCCGTGCAAACTGGGTGCAGCACCGGCCAAAACGATACAAACATGGTACGCATGACATAGAGATACATGTATCGCCCGTTCTGTCGCTTTGGTGATAGAACATGCCAATGTCAAAGGCACTCAGCATGAAGCGGTCTGGCTGCATCCGGACAGCCGTCTATGGACAGTACACGAGACGTTTTCCAGTGACCATACTGAATAACTTTAATAAGATTATTCGATGCTGTGAGCTACACCCAGTTATTACTTTGTTACAAAGCCGTAATAGCACATTGGCCTGCGAAAGGAAGTCATTTTTCCGCAATGGTGATATCCGGCGATAAAAGCACTGACCTTGACGTTGGGAAAGCTGGCTCAAATGGCTGAAATGTGTGGAGAAATCGAGTGTTGGGGTAGGTCAGGTCAACCTTATAGGCTGAACCCTTCCCAGCCCGACTTTGATGAGCATCACCTCTGCGGCGAGCCAACGAGCTGGAGTGTCAGCTGGCGGTGACTTTGGCCGACCGTGTCGTCCGAGTGAGCGGTGCGCCGGCGGCGGTGCCTCGGGGATCGGAAAGGCCTCCTCCCCCCCCCCCCCCCCACGCACGCGTCTGAAAATACCGGGCGTGGCAAAGAGCGGACGAATTCCGGGGAGGGACGGGGGCAGAAGCCTTTCTATTGTGAGGTTTGGTGGTCTCGCATCTAACCCGCAGGGAAATTCGTTTCTTTAAGCGTGGCGATCCCCGATCACGGGCAGCCCCCTGTCACTCAGAGCGCTTTTAAAATAGCAACGTGACGATTCCATTCCAAAAAGCGATAGAACGGTCGACTGATATCTCCATATTCCATATCCGTGCGCACGTGCATCGTTTGTGCCGTTTCGGCCGATCATGCATCCATCCTGCAGGGACGTCCCTTGATGAACTTGGAGCAATCTAGCCGAAGCTGCGCGTCGTACTGAGTGATGTTGGCAGCCGAAGCGATGAGACGGTCGTTACAGCTCTGCTATTTACACATACATGGACACGTGCTAAGTTTGTACTAGTTTGAGTGGTCTTGTACCTAAACTGCCGGGAGGTCCGTTGCGGGACTTGGCAATCTTCGACCGCCAGCTGCCGAGACGACTTGTACAATGGCATGCTCAATCATGAGAGCGAGAGCATAGTTAACGTTTGTCGCCATGCATCACATGCGCATCACCTAAAGGGATGTAGATCTCTTCCTGGACTTGTAGCAATCCAGCCGAAGTTGCGGTCCAAAACGCGGGATTTCGGACCCGAAGGCAATGTAACGGTCGGTAAGATTGTGGGGAGGGAGATGGAGGGGGGGGGGGGGGGAGAGCAAAGTTGTTGCAGATATGTGTGGTACATAGCCGAATTTTAAATGGCACTAGGGCAAAGAAAAAGCTGATGCATTACAAAGTGTGTCCATTTGCGTTCATGGCATCTGGTCGATCTGCAGTGTGCAAGTACGGTGGATGGGACAGGAGCCTGGCCATGAGTTTTCTAAGCTCACCATCACTATTCTGCTAAGGTCTCAAGTCAAAGTTAAATCAAGTGCCTCACCTTGAGTACATTCCTGGCCAACAAGAGGCACCTGTCTATGCACTTACACGTTTTACTGATAAAAATACAAAGGTGCAACGAATGCTGCGCACTCTACATTTTATTTCATTGAGAGCACTTTGTGGCTTGACGCCGAGTGGCTTGGTCGTACGTTTGGTCGCGGCAGAGCGTTTGGTGAAAATCGCTGGCGTTGGTTCCCAATTTGGTGTTACAGGCTTCAGAAGATGCTGGTTGCTTTCGAAGCGCGGTGCTGAGTTTTCTTGTCCATTCGTTAAAGTTGTTATAGAGGGAGAGAGAGAGATAGAGGAGAGAGAGAGGAGAGAGAGCGAGAGAGAGAGAGAAGAGAGAGAGAGAGGAGAGAGAGAGAGAGAGAGAGAGAGGAGAGAGAGAGAGAGAGAGAGAGAGAGAGAGAGAGAGTGTGTGTGTCTCCGTGCCCCATGATAGCTCGTCCTAGACGACCTCTGGAGAGGGGAAAGTACAAGCCTCAAGCTTCCAGAAAAAAAATCGGGAAGGGCCGCTAGTGTATGCATATATTTAGCTTATGATATGAGGTTACTGACATTCGGAAATAGCTTAAATCATGCAATATTCACATCATAGATATTTTGCTTTGTTTAGCTCCGCAAACCTGTTAGGTCAGTTATTTGTTGCTACTTTTTACGTGTGTTTTGTGTTTGGTGTTGCGTATGGCATGTGCTATGTCACGCTGAAATGTAGATTTTCCGCTCTCGGAAAGTGTACAGTTGTTCGCGCCATATGTCTTGTGTGGCGGTACAGCCTATCTCTCAGGGGCGAGTAGGCGATTTCTGCGGGCGGGTCAATCCTTGCCCGCGGCATATTGAGGTCGTCACGGCTGGTTGTCCAGGACTGATACGGAACAAGATACGTCCCAGCCCCAGGGCAAAGGAACATAATACCTGCCGATCAGCGTTTGGCTGACACCTGACACAGATATTTCTGGAACGGCGTTTTAAATAATGCAATGGAACTCGCGAGGTATAATATCGCGAACGGCAGCCGCCAAACCCATGGTTATCGGGATGGCATGCAACGGGATTTGCATCGAACAGGCCCATTTTTTCCAACAGAGGCATGTGACTTTAACCTTTCCGGCCATACCATGCATACTTCTCATGGAAACACTGTCCGAAGGCAGGGTGGCGTTAGTATTTATGTCAAAAATGCCTTCCCACGTTATCCGATGCAACTGCAAACGCCCATGCACGCGGTGGCCCGTCTGGTGAGAGTCGGTGAAATTAGACTGGCTAATTGCTCTCTCTGTTTGTCCCCTAGTGAAAACTTAACGTATCGATATATAGATAATCACCGCCTTCCACAACCACCAGTTATTTGTGGGGATGCAAATGGCCGGCACATGATGTGGGGAGAGAACCGGTACGATCGGAGGGGCACTTTTTGGGAGCAAATCATCCAGCAACATATATTACATGTGTATAAGGATGGTAGTCCCGTAAAGATGAACGAATACTCTAGCTTCATTCATATATAGACCTGACGGTGTCATCCAGCAATGTCGGTCAATATTCGAGCTGGAAGACTACCCATTTCCCGATCTACACACAAAGGGATATGGGCCCGGAAGGCCATCGAAGTTTGGACCTATTCTACGGATGGAATCTAACTGAAGCAAAGTGGGACGAGTCTAGGAAGAGATGTCCACTCAAGTGTCAAAGAAATCTGTTAAGTGAAAATTGCAAAAAACATGACTGACATTATAACCGGCGCCGTGAAAAAGAATACCCCTAAGAGAAGCGGTCGATCGAAATGCGTCTGCCTCTGGTGGACGGAAGAATGCAAAGAGGCAACTGCCGCCAGGAAACGGCCTTAAACCGTTTTTGTTGAGATCGACGAAACTCTGGTTTACTAATGGAAGACAAAAAAGCCAAAGCCAAAGCGAGACAGATAATAAGAAAGGCAGGGAAAGAGTCGTGGAAAAAGCTATCAGTTATTCCATTGTCGAACACCTATGAGGCAACCATGGGACATTATACGGATATTTGCGAAGAAAGCGAGAATAGGTAGGCCTATTCCAGTGATGAAAGTTTACACGCGCCTGGGCGGCAGGTTGGATACCCTTCGCTCGGGTGGGGGTGGGGGTCAATTTGATCCCCTTGGGATCTCAGGAACTAACAGAGCTTGAGACTCCAAATTCACAGGATATGTTGGCCTGTACGTGAACTCACGCAGGTCAAAGCTTGAGGTTCCCAGGTTATGGCTTTCGGGTAAAATAATGTCAAACAAGGTAAAATTCCAAATTAGTCTCCAAAGGGCCTCAAGAACCTAGACAACTGCTTTTAAAGCAGAAAGGCACATGCTCATTCACGGTCATTGGCCTTGTTTGACCTTTTGAAGATCATGGTGACCAAAATCATACATGACTGCTTTGTGTTTTGCATTTGATTAAGCGAGAAAGATTACGCTAGGCAGTATGTCCCTAAGAGCAAAGTGTTGACTTGCGTCATTTTAGGTCAGTGACCCATTCTGACATTTAATAAGTCCATGGGTCCGTGACAGGTGCATGATACGATTTTTGTTATCAAAAAATTCGAAATGGGTGGCAGAAACTACCCCATACAGCAAGACTGCAAGACTGCATACAGCAGTAATAAAATAGGTTGGTTTTGACTTTGGTCTGACTTTCACAGCTGACCCCAGATCAATATAATTGTTCATTCAATCGTTGCGTTGCCTAAGAAAGTACCTCAGAGGTGTATGGCTTCGTCTAACACTCCGTTGTTGAGTCAGATTGAGCGATTCTCTAGAAATTGCCTTCGCTGAAACCATGGCTTGACTTTGACTTGCCATAGGTTAGCGACCTTACAAGGTACATCTAACTTTTTAATGCCAGACGATCGGCTATCTGATTGTCAATAGCTAAGCCCAGTTTGGCCCCGCTAATAAAGCCATTGAATCTTTAGAGTGTGCACAAGCCAATTGTCTACGGGTAGCAACTGGAGCTATTCGGACTCCCCCAGTCATACTTCTACTGGTGGAAAATAACATCGCAACGCTACGCCTTAGACGAATGGATTTAACGATGACATACAGCACGACGGTACAAAGCATGAAAGAGCACCCCTGTCACATGCTGACGTGTGATATGCTCACTTCGCCCGATGTTAATCCCGACTATACGAAAAGAATTTCCGCAATCCCCATCTACGAGAGAATGTACACTATATCCAGGAAGTTAGACTTCACAATGCCTACGGAACTTGTGCACAAGATGAGTGCGGTTCCACCGTGACATGGCAGAATGTACGACGTGCATATGCTTATCAACATCAAAAATGGTATGATTGGTGAGAGTCAGATGCAGCAAACTTTTCGCCAATTCAAAGAACAATATTCCGACCATGAATCTATCTTCATTGACGACTCCAAGAACGATTAGAGAGTGGGATACGCTTTTGTTCCTGGGGACGAAAGTCCCAAAACTAAACTGAATGGAAGGCATTTGGTATTTACAGCGGAGGCAGATGCCGTGTTAAGCAGGCTGTGAAGTACGTCGCGCGACGAAGCATTTTTAACAGCGTCATGTGCACCAACTCGTTGTCCGTTCTTAGTACTATGGAGAATAGAGGAAGCACCCATCATAATACCACCGACATAAATGACACCCTTCATGTGCTGAAGGAAACGAACAACAGCTGTGTGCTTCTTTGAATACCCGGACATAGCGGACTGACAGGAAAGAGACAGCAGGTAATCTGGTATAGGCGGCCACTCATCTTATCGAAGAGATGCAGACTGAGATTAGTTACCAGCAATATCTACCATATCTACGCACTTGAAAACGTTGTGTAACAACGAGTGAACTGAATATAGCCTACGAACCGCCCTAACAGAAATCAAGGGCGTCGCAAAATATGAGGAACCCAGTAAAGGGGGCGCCCGCTGGAGGAAACAGTTTTGTGTTGTCTTCGTGTGGGTCATACAAGATTCACTCATTCCTAATCTTAGACCGAGATTCCAGCCCAGAATGTGGTGACTGTCAGTGTGTATTGACTGTGCGTCACATGCTCGTGGAATGCCCAAAATATATTCGACAAAGACAACACAGGTGCTATATCAGGTCCATAGAGCGCTTTTGATTTGAACACACTACTAGGAGACGATTACCCTGATACCATAGACGTGGTGATGGAGCTTCCGGCGGAGTGTGAAATTCTAAAGAACGTATGATATACCTTTCCAGCTCGTCAATAACTGCTTCCCAGCCTGCTTCTTCGTTGTGTTGCGGAAGGAGATGGATGAAACTTTAGGCATTTGAAATAAAGTCCCGTTACAGCGCACAGCAATACCTTGCTAGGATGACATATTACCTTTTTGTGGTGTGTCTTGCGTTATGTATGTGCTGTATGGGTCGTGAATTTGCGGCATCTTCCAGCAACATGGATGATGTAGTTGATTGATCTGGAGTTGGAGAATCAACAAGATCAGCTGGATTACAGCAGTTACAAGATCGACTGGAGTTGATCCTGTAATTACTGCAAGTGAAAAAGTCACGCCTGAAACCATGCCTGTAAACGAGACGGGTGTGTAATTTTGATGCTGCGAACAAACCCGCTCGTGCGATGATACTTGTACGTGCACTCGACATGTTCTGAGTTTTTGTTGCGTGTACGCGTGTGCCTGTGTGTGTATGAGTGTGTATGCGTGGGCACACACGTATGTATATGTCATGTATCTGCACGGATACGCGTCGGTATGTGTATGTACGTAGGTGTATATGTAGTGTGTTGGTAAGTGTGAAAGTACGGTATGTGAGATGAATTTCAGAATGGGTGCCCAGTGGCAGAAGATTTGGTCCTTGAAGACGATACATTAGTGTTAGCTCCTGTTGCTAGAGAAAAAAAAGAGTTCGGAGTGGAACTAAAAGGGTAGTTCACACCAGTCGTACAAACAGCTACAATTACAAGATTGCGCTCTTTCATTGGGATATGAGATATAAAATGGGTCGAGGACTGGAAAGGCGTAGGGAGTCGCGGGGAGGTGCGGTGCGGTGATGTTACAGCTGTGACAGTGCTTGTCTCATAAAAATGAATCAGACGCACGTTACAGCGATTGTATATGATTTATGCTCGTGATTGTCAAGCAGCGCCCACGAATACAATTGCAGCCATCAAAATAGCACAATAGATTGCCTCTGAGATGTTGGATATGACACATCAGCTTTTATGTACATTGATTGGAAAGACGTCTTTTAGGATTGTTTTGTTTCTAACCACTTACTTTTATTGCCTTTGTTATATTGGTTTCAACGAAACTAACAACAAAATGAAACAGACAAAAGTCAAGTATCTACTACTCCACGCTAAACCTGTCCTTTTCCACACCCGCTTAGTACTGACCCAATCAAGATCGAAGTTTCAAAAGAAAGGAAACGCGAAATAAACGAAAACTGAAGCACCGATACCAAGATGGACGCTTAAGCCCAATAGGCTATGCGCCCTGACTCGCAACAACTTTAATTTGAGAAAAGAACACGCAAACTGGACATAACACTAAAAAAAATACCGGAATTCTTCCAAGTCATGGAGACACGAAGAAAAACCGCACTACAAACGTTAGATACCATCAACAAACGGCTTGCATCCGCCCACGTCTACAGCCTGGCCTGCGTCCGCTCTTTACTATGACACTTTACTCGCTGGATGGCAGGGCTAGTCACGCGATCGCTGAAACGTGTCGAATGGCCAATCCCGTAGAAACCCATCCCTGCTTGGGATTAGTTCTTGTAAGTACAAATGCAAATTGCCACGAATTAACTTAAAGGGGAATTGATACCGATTTAACAGTGTAGCTAAATGTGCACGACAATTATGTCAGCAATCTTGACTGCCTTTTTCTTCATATTACTATAGAAATTGCATCTTTGCCTGCTGGATATTAATCATGCCAACGCCAACGTTCTGTACAAATTCTTTGCCAGTGTTGTCTTTAATAGAGGGTTTAGCACCGTGCTTGCAATGCCTTTCAACTTGAATGGACCGTTTCTGGATGGCGTAAACATTTCACCCTAAGAAGCAGCAAAACAAGAGAAATTCGCCGCGCTGAATACTTCGAGCGTTCCTGAGCCAGACAATGTACACTTCCTTCGCGAGTCTGCAGACGTCCTGGCATTACCCCTGAGCACGCTTTTCTGAAAATCATTGGCATCCGGAAGGCTTCGCCCAGGAGTGAAAGCTGGATGAGATAGGTCCCGATCTACGAGAAAGGTAGCGGACAGTCCCTAGTGAGCTACCGCCCGGTGAGCCCTTCTACCATCCCCTCCAAGCTACTCGAACCTTTAGCAGAGATGCCCCAACTGACCACTTCTCGGAGTATGGACTTCTTCATGCAGCCCAGCATGAAATTCTCCCACAGCGGTCCTGTATCACCCAGCTTTACGAAGTCATGGAAGATTGGAGCGTTACGTTACGGGTCCGGGGCTCGAAGTCGGACTGGATCGACGTCTTTTGCGGTATTCCGGAAGGATCAGTGCTGGGACGAACGCTACCCATAATCTTCGTGAAAAGCCTACCAGGACAAGTGCGAAGCGTAGTCAAGATGTTCGCGGATGACACCAAGATATTCTACCGTGTCCCGAGCCCCTGACTATGTGTCTTCTACAGGTCGACCTCGCCACTTCTACAGGTCGATACCCTGGCCAAGTGGTCAGAGGAGTGGCTGCTCCCCTTTAATGCAACAAAGTGTAAAGTAATACCTCTCTGGAGCTGCAACCCGAGGCAAACCTATTTCTTGAACGGCGCTGAAATCGCAGTCGGGCCCATCGAGAGGGACCTCGGGATCTTCGTAAATCATAGGCTCAAGTTGCACATGCCGACGGCAGAACGATCTCGAAGGCCGACTTGATACTGGCGATCGTAAGGCGGTTGTTTGTCAACATCGACGCTCATACGCTGCTACTGGTCTTCAAAATCTTAATACTCCCGTCCTTGGAGTATGGCAACGACATCTGAGGCCCCCTCGGCGGACTGGAGCAGTAGCGGCTGGAGCGGGTTCAGCGGCGAGCAACGCGTCTTGTTCACGAAGTGAGCCGCCGGTCATACCCTGAGTGGCTTAGACTCCTCCAGTTGCCCTCGCTTTACTATCGTCGCCGCAGGGAAGGCATGGTTGCTGTGTACCAACTGCTTCACGGAGGTATGTCGCTGCTAGAAGACAAGTTCCTGCCCAGACACAACTCGAAGGTGACAAGAAGACACCTGGAAGCTATAAAAACCTCGAGCTAGGATGCTCGCCCGTCGTAACTTGTTCAGCACACGGGTAGTCAACGATTGGAACACTTTTCCACACCCGGTCGCATCCTCAACCTCAGTTGAACGGTTTAAGTCTAGGCTTGATATGTACTGGGCGGACATCCTTTATGACATTCCACACTGAATCTGTCCATCATTTGAGGCTATTTGGTCATCGGACTGGGAATTTGACGAGACTGAGGCCGACAGGCTTAGCGGCTTTCTATACTTTCCAATCACCATAAGATAATGAAGGGTAGGTATTAATGACGTCATATCGTTACTACACCTAGCCGAGCCCGGTCTTCACGAGTGACCTTGAAGTGTGAGCGCTTCCAGCGCGGCGATTAGTTCAATGGCGGCGCAAAGAATAGGGTGTTTCTATTACTGCGAGAGGCGTGTTCGAGAAGGGTTGTCCCCTTTTCATACTTTCCTGGTACGCAAAAAGTTTCTATAATTAGGACTGGTGTCTTAAAACTTAGTGAAAATGTGTTGTTGATTTGGTGCGGATTTGTTGAATACGTTATCACACCATGCCAGTGAACAGGGAAGCGTTGTGGGGCCGTTGCCCATTGCCGGCATTCGTTTCTATGAAATGTCAGCTTCCATCTAACCCTGTTCTTGATGCTGATCAGATTCAGGGTCGAATCGAGGATAATCATGACCTATTTAACACTTGAAGATGTAACTGGTATCGCATTGAACTTGTTACTTACAACCTGATTCACAAAAGTCCTATTCTTACATTGATTTGCACAAACAACAGGGGTGAAAATCTTCCCATTCTGCCTGATGTTTAGTATTTTGCAGTGTGACATGGCTGAATAAATGACTTGAACCAGATAAAATGGATCATAAACAGCTTAAGTCACTTGAAGTTAAATCAGGTTATGCAATTAGACAATATTGTGAATGCTATTAGGGAACACACCTGAGATGGTGGTAGCATGGATTAATGCTGTAGGATGCAGGTTTAGTTCCATCCATGAGTTGTCTGGTACTTTTAAATCACATGGTCTCTTTGTTATTTGATACTCAAGCTAATTAAGCTAATAAAATATTTGAAATGAACTTATGACTCAAGAAAATATAATCTGCTCTATTGAGAACACTATTCCATTCTGTACATGGTAGGGTTTATGTTCTAGAAAGTGAGATAAGTATCATAATCAAACCATGTTGACTCAGCTGTATTTGTCAGCCTATTGCCAGCTTTTGTGATGGCCTGTTTGAAAAAATCACTAGATGACAATGAGGTGCTGTGCCGAAAGTTGAACTGCTCGAAAGAGTTAATCAGGTGTACCACATAAACAAATTGCTCTCCAGTTAGTGATCTTTTCTAGTCTACTCAGGATCATCACTTGTGGGTATTCCTACCTTCTCATTCCAGAGTATTAGTGTGGTGCTCATGAACTCTGTTTCTAGAGATAGTGCATGCAAATTATTGGTACAATGTGGAGACATTCAGTTACTCAGACACTAAGTGGAATGTGCAATGCAATTTGGTTAGTGGTTAGGCCCTATATGTCTGGAAAATGCTAAAAGTATGGATTGGTGCCCCATAGCCATAACCTGGTTGGCTAGTATGTGATCTGTGATGGGCATATTGTCATACTATGCATCCCAAAAATTTGGGTCAGTTCTGTTGTTTGCTGCGCATTGCTTCAAATGACTAATGTTCTTGAGATACGTGCTTGTAAAAGTGGATGCATCTGTATACATTGTCATAGTGTATGTTCTCAATTTTGCATTCTGTTTGCATAAACCCTGGGTCTTGAAACAGAAATTCTAGTCTTGTGAGCACTATATGACAGTTGGGTTTTATGTTCTTCAGTTGAAGTGTAGAATCAGCATTGTGGAAGTTGGAGCCAGCTAGGATGAGTGGCAGCAGTGCGGTTGCCATGGAGTCTCTCAAGTCAGGACAGCAGCTTATGTGAGTATGGTTTCTATGTGCATTATGGAATGTTTAGTCACTTGCAGTTGCATTGCTACACAATTCAGCCATGCTGCAATGTCACAGGTAGTGTGACAGAATCATAACAACCTGCTGTGACCTAGTGATACAACTAACACACCCTGGGTTGACGAGCTTGTTTTATAATGTCTGTGCTCATTCTTTGTGGTCCCCCTGGCTGCTCGACTGTTGTATGCAGCTTGTCACCAGTATGCTATTTGCTTATGATATGACATGTTTTACTGGTACAATTGAATGTCATGGTAGATGACTGTATTTTGGTTTATATGCAGCACAGCTAACAAAGTGACGTAGTGATGGTATGGTAGCTAGGCCGGTTAGCTCTAGACCTGTCCGTGTTTAGGCAGAGCCCCTGCGATGCCTCCACTGCATCCCACATGATACCAAATAGTCATCTGTCATCATCTGTCATCATTAAGTCATCTGTATCAAAATGGCCCTGTCAGTTGGTGAGAAATAAAGCCTTCATCATCATTATTATCAGCCAGCAATGTTTTGAAGAACATTATGACTGGATGACTGGCTGTAGCACTGGCAGAGGCATTGATTGTGCTTGTTTTAAGTGGGAGATGCCTGCCTCAATACATTTGTCATGTCATGGCATTAAAAGCCAAGGCCATGTTGAAAGCATGCCAATGCAGTGTCAGGAGTCAGTGCTGCAGCGTAGATGAGCACGGGAGACAGCACCAAACATGAGCCCTGATGTACTTGACAACTCAATTGACTATGTCCATCTACACCTGTAAGCATGCATGTAATATCAATGTCAGTTGTACCCTTGATGTTTTTGCTGCCCAGAGTGATATCTGGCACCCCTGAGCTTCCAGCTTGACCTTCCACCATATAACCAGTTGACATTGTGCCTTCTTCATGACCTTGCCCATGGTCACAACCTGAACATCTACTGGTGACTTCTTTTGCATGACATCAGCATGGTTACTGGGCCTGGATGCACCTTTCAGAACATTATTGATGTCAGCTTTTCTGCTAGATCTGCCCCTGCTTCGTGGGATACATTTCAGCGGTCGGTGGGGGTAGATTGTAATTTCGGATGGCTTCCGGTAGCTTCCGAGGTGGTTACCGCGTCTGCGCTAACCACTGCACGTTTGGGAAACCAGAGGTACGTGGCTCAATTCCCCGCGGCTCCCACCTTTCTTGCAAGGGTGAGAGGCGGGCAACGTCGTATGGCCTCAGCAGTTGAGTGCGTCGTAAAGTCCCAATAACCACGATATCGGGGGGCAAGCAACTCTTTACGGGCCCGTCAAAAGGTGTGGGCCCCTCCGATGGCGGCGGCACCGCGCCGCCAGCCAAATTGATGGCACTCAACGAAGGCAGTCTAAGGAAAATGTTCGGAGCAATATGATTGTTTGCATGTACAGTGCAGTCTAGTGTGCATGCGCACAGCCAGTCTTGGTGGGAAAGGGGAGTCACCGGGGTTGACAACGGCAACAAGACGAAAATTCTAAATTTTTGTTTTCGGTCTGTAGGCGAAACAAAAAAAAAACAGAAGCATTCTGGGGTGATGTTTCGTAGGAGGCGATGCAATGAACAGAGCAGGCATTAAGGAATTCCACTGAATAAACGCCCCCCCCCCCCCCCCACGCCTTTGACTGTGCATTGTGCATTCGACCTCGGTAAACCGATCGCAGTCAGGGGCGTGGCCGATCGGTAGGTTTTATCTGGTCTGGTCATAGATATTGAGCCGCGCGGATTTAGCACCAGCTCATTTTGAACTAGGTTCGGGACATCTTTATCGATACAGCCGGCCGATGTGCACCTGAAGATTTGTATCCGGTTTTCGATAGTTGGAAGTGAAAACATCGCTCATGAAGCAGTGTTGAGCTTGAGCGTGTGCAATTTCTATGAGGAGAACACCATTGTCGGGTGTTGAATTCTCCGTAGGCCGCGCGGCGTTGACCTTGTAGCTAACACCCGGTGGCTGGTTCTGTCTTGAAATGTAGAACAATACCTTTGAGTATGATTAGATAATCTCGTGCGATCCGCGTGGGGGACCCCGGCGTCTCCGGCCGGGTTTGCCATATAAGCGTCAGTCGGCGCAAAGGAAAAGGCGCACGGAAGAATGGAGAAAAGAAGGCCTGTTGTAATCACTTCCCAGGGATATTTTGTATAGAACCGAAACATGACGTTCATGACGGGACTGATGGAGCCTGGGGAGACGTACGTCTACGGAGAGCTTCCACCCTGCAGTCGTGCGTACCTTCATGTCGCCGAGCGCTGCTTGCCACTCCGATGTCCTTGCACGTCCTATCCAATCACACCATTTGCGCGGGCATTCTAATGGAATTGCACATTTTGCACGCATTGAACAAATTGCACAATTTCAACTGTGGTCCTTGGCTGAATAACACCATAGCTTGCATCTCATATGGTAATATGCGTTATCGGTGCTATCCGTCTGTTAATACTCTATAGCCAACAAAATATGTTGCTGCCATCCTTTTTTCCTTCCTTCGTGTGCCATTGACAAAAGGAATAGACATGTCACTGACGTGCTGCTGTAGAAGGCCGTTGTTGGCGTAGATCGTCTGCGAGCGCGTTACCTAGCATCGTCAGCGCACCTCCGAAGCCGGGCGTCTTCAGTCATGAGATGGGCTTGCCCCCGAACTTGGCTGCCGGCCGATTCCCCAGCGGATGTTTTCTGTGTAGAAAACGATTGCGGCATGTGTTCAAGTTTTTGTCGGCTGCAAAATCGACGGTGACATAATAATGGACCGCCTTTGAATTCACTGAATATGCGTTAGCTTGACTGGGCCGGTTCCGACCTGACATGAGTGGACCCGACCTGACGTGACCGGTGACCCCATCTGACGTGACCAGTGGCCCTCTCTGACATGAGGACCTGCTCGGATCTGAGCTGACCCGATATGCCGCGCCAGGTGACCCGGCCTGATATTACCGGTGACCTGATCTGACCTGACCGGTGACCCGACCTGACCTGGCTGATGACCCGACCTGACGTGACCGGTGACCGGACCTGACGTGACCGGTGACCCGACCTGATCTGACCAGTGACTTGGTCTGACCTGACCGGTGACCTGGTCTGACCTGACCCGGCATGGCGCGCAGCACGTTCGAGGCCGACACGGCATCGGCCATCACCCACGACTCGGTGGTCATCATGCCGTCGGAGAGCACGCACGCCACGGGCAGCTCTCATATCAAGATGAAGACCATCGTCGAGTACGCCTGGGAGCAGAAATACTACGACGGCCACATCGCGGCATACCACGCCGAGTATCTGGCGTACGCTATCAAGGGTGAGTGGCCACGCCAGGTCCAGCAGCCATACGGCGCTGCGGCCGTCGTCCCAGACGCCCCACCGCGGCGAGCTGCGTGACGGACCGCGTGCGTTCTACCGTGCCCACGGCAGGGGCATTACGTGCTTGGATACAGGCCGGTAGATGTGAGCGGCGCGACAGTATTATTTTCTGGTGACGTGTGTCGCGTAACTTGAGGTGGAAGGGTGGCATCCTTGGAACTTGATTTCCAATAGTTTGCTCCGAACGTTTGTCCTCACGCTTGTACTGGTTCTGCCTTGCTGGTTGCCGCTGTTGCTCCGCCGCTGGGCGGCGTCGCTGGCTGTTTGGGGTACCCGGCGTGTGGCCGCCGTCCTGTCCGCCGGCTCGACCCCAGCCGGCCCTGACTGACCGCCGACGTCGACAGGCAAGAGCGGCGGCGTGGTGCGTGTGGTCAGCAGGAGCACCGACGACCGCGCCCTCATCAAGGGCATGACCGGCGCCGTCAAGGACCTCGCCTTCGCCCACACCACCAACGAGACGCTGCTCGCCGTCGTCGACGAGGTGAGATCGGAGCAGGCGTTCTGACGCCGCGTGTCTTCCGCGGCCTGGCCACCAGTCATGGCTGCGACTGTTCGCACGGACGTTAAGCCACTGTTGGCACGGACGTTAAGCCACTCTGTGCCGGACCAAACGGCTGAATGGCACACAATTTGTGCCTGTAATGCCATAAACTGACGCTTGTTTTACTGAAATCACAGATTTCAGCAAAACAAGCGTGGCTTTGCTGAAGAAAAACAAGCTTGGTATTGTGTTTCTTCTTTTATTATTTTTTAGATGGAACTGGACGCACGTTCCCACGCTCGTTTTATGGAGCGTTTCTTCTTTTACGGAGCGCCGGCGACTGCATCGGCCGTAGCAGCGCACAGGAGCCCTGACAAAGTCATAATTCGAGCCCGGGGTCCCCACGTGGAAACTGATGTGCCAACCACTTGACCATTACTCCCGGTCGTCGGGAGTATCGCCGTCGGTGGGCGCCGCCGTCCGCACGCCGCCGTGAGCAGGCCCGAGTCGAGCCGACCTGGCTGGTAACGGGACCCACCTGCGCCCTGCCGCCAGGCTGGCAGTCTGTCGGTGTTCACGGTGGACGAGGACCTGAACAAGAAGCTGGTGGTGGTACCGTACCTGGGCCTGCGCCGGCCGGCCGAGGCGCCACCGGCCGCCGCCGGCTGCCACCGCGTCGTCTGGTGCCCGTACATTCCTGACGAGGAGTGCGACGACCAGGAGTCCGAGGAGACCGCCAAGCTGCTGCTGCTGGCGCACGGCAGCCGGGTACGGAGCGCCGCCGCCGCCCGGCGGAGCCGGGGTATTCCAGGGCTCACTCACCGACCGAGGAATGGTGTGCCGACTGTGCAGTAGTCATCCACTCTTATTCTGTTGGCATCGATGCGCTTCTGTTGTCCAAGCGCCGTTGGTGTCGCGTGATTCGTATAATGCGTAGTGCGATGTTGTGTAGCTCATGGGCATTTATCCCGGCTCCTGCGACGTGTTCGTCACGCTCTACCGTGCTCTGTGACGCGTCCGCTGCTCCAGGCGGACCTGCTGAACGTGGCCATCCTGGCGGAGGAGCACGGCCCGGGGCCGCACCAGATCGGCGACCTGACCGAGGGCTTCATGGAGATCCTGGACCACGGCCAGGTCATCATGGACGCCGCCTTCTCGCCCGACGGCACCGCTCTGGCCACCGCTTCCGCCGACGGATACGTCAAGTTCTTCCAGGTGCCCGCTTTAGGCTCTGCCCCAGGTCCCGCCCCAGGTCCCTGCTCCAAGGCCACGCCCAAGGTTACGCCCGAAGCCACCCCGAGGTCATGCCCCAGCACCGCCCCAGGCGCCACCCCAGGCCACGCCCCAGGCCCCCCTCGGGCCCGGCCCGTGCACCGTTTTTTCATCGGCGACGCGCTGGAAGGCTGGCGACTGTCCGCTCTTTGGAAGGATGAATGGGACGATTATTTGATGAGCTGTAGTTCTTCTGAGACGGCGACGGGACCCCTATGCAGCGATGCTGGGGGATGTCGAACCACCCAAACCACCCAGAAACCATTCCACATGGTGGTGTCCATCAACACCGAACTTCCGCCCTATTTTGGGGATGTCCTTCAACGCTCGGATGTCACGACGTTTGGTAGATGGTTCACTTGACACCGAGAAACAATTTGACTTTTTGAGGGATGCAAATTTTTCGGCCATATGTAAACCTGGTTAGATGGCTGACACTAATGTAAATTTTGTCTCAAGTGAACACTCTGTGTTTGACAGTTCAATCTGCACCTAGTGCTGGTACCTAATCAGATGTTAAAAACGGTGTCGCTGCCGTCGGTGCGTGCGTTGTCAGGCGGCGCGGCAAGGAGCATCAGACATCGTCACGTACGTGTGCCCGGTGTTATTTAGCTGTGCTTACGGAGGCGGTGTGTGCGGCAGATTTACATGCAGGACAAGGACAGCCCCCGCATGCTCCACGAGTGGCAGCCGCACGACGGCCAGCCGCTGTCGGCCCTGTTCTTCCTCGACAACCACCGCGACCTCGACCCCAAGTAAGGCTGGCTGCCGCGCGGCCACGTCCGCGGCGCCGCTGGTCCCTGCGTGGTGAGGTCAGCGCCGTTGCTTCGTACCGCCTCTCGCCGCGGCTGGCGGTGGCGGTCGCTGTATTGCAAACAAGCGCCACGACCGCCTTGTCGACCGCCTGCCACTTGCGGCAACTCTAACAACTCTGACCGTGGCGTGTGGTGCCGCGACCCTGGCTGTGTGACCGGCCGCACCATCGCCGTGCCCCTGACGGCTCCGGTGCGTCATCGCGCCGCCGTGTGCCGCCAGCGAGCCGTTCTGGAAGTACGCCGTAACGGGCGCGTGCCACAACACCGAGCTGAAGGTGTGGACGTGCGAGTCGTGGAACTGTCTGCAGACGGTGCGTCTGCAGCCATCGCCGAGCGGCCAGCTGCCGGCCACGCCGGCCTGCCTGCAGGCTGCGCTCGATGCCTCCGCCCAGTACCTGCTGCTTAGTGACATCCACAAGCGGGTCAGTGACCGTTGGAGGCTTTTTGTCCTGGGCGCTCAGCGACATCCACGAGCGGATAGTGTCTGTCTGCCTGTCTCAGCGCCGTCCGCAGACGCGCAAGCCCCCATGCCCGTGCACGTGCTGCTTGGCGCGACTCTCAGAGTGATCGAGATCGCAACCGGCGTCGAAGGGCATCTTGTTTTTGTGCTGTGCGAGAAGCGAGACAGATGACGGGTTTGTGCGTGTTGACCTGGTGTCCGGCGACACATGCTGTATGTGCTGACCCGGTGTCCGGTGACAGCTGCTGCACGTGCTGACCCGGTCTCCGGCGACAGATGCTGTGCGTGCTGACCCGGTGTCCGGTGACAGATGCTGTGCGTGCTGACCCCGTATCCAGCGACAGATGCTGCACGTGCTGACCCGGTGTCCGGTGACAGATACTGCATGTGCTGACCTGGTGTCCGGCGACACATGTTGTACGTGCTGACCCGGTGTCCGGTGACAGATGTTGCACGTGGTGACCCGGTGTCCGGCGACAGATGCTGTGTGTGCTGACCCGGTGTCCGGCGACAGATGCTGTACGTGCTGAGCCTGTCAACGCCGGAGACGGCCGTCAAGTACTTCACGTCGGTGCACGAGTTCCGCCTGATGAACCCCGGCCTCTCGCTGGCCATCGTCGACGCGCGCCGCCGCCGCATCAAGCCCTTCGAGAACGTCGACCAGCTCGGTGGGTTAGCGCGGCGCCAGGGGCGCCAGGCCGGCCCTGACGTGGGCGCTGGTGGCGGGGCGGCTTGGGCCGGTCAAGTCCAATTTTTTTATGTCATGCGAATGCAGCGAGGCGGACATTGCTGATGCCAGAGTGGTCGGCTTGAGCCGCCGTGTACCGGGGTGCTGCTGTTTGGTCATCCGTAGCATTATCGATTCGTCCCAAACTATCTTGACCTCGCCAGCGTTCCGGCCCGCCGAAAGTTGAGCGCGACGACCGCTGCTGCATCTGGACACGTTGCCACGGCCACGCCACCCTCCGCCCCCCGCCCTCAGCCCTCAGCCCTCAGCCCTCAGCCCTCAGCCCTCAGCCCTCAGCCCTCAGCCCTCAGCCCTCAGCCCTCAGCCCCCAGCCCCCAGCCCTCAGCCCTCCGTTCAGCGTCAGACCTCCGCCAGCCGCTGGAAGCGTAGCGCCTTGGCGCCACCAATGGCCGCGTTGGACCACGCCTAAGGCCAGAAGCCAGAAGCGTGCGGTCCTCGCCACGCTGGCTCGTCGCCGGCCGCCGGCCGCCACGGCTACGTCGACAGAGCCGGCCGTCGCCGAGGACATCCCAATGGGCGTGTTGGCAGGGTCGGAGGACGCGGACGACGACTCGATGCCGGAGGGCGTCGTCATCCGCTGCTACATGGTGCAGCCGCGCTCCCTGCAGGAGTGCGTGATCGTGTACCAGAGCCCGGCCAGCCGCGACGTCCGGCCCACCGGACGCCATGAGCAGCCAGAATGGCGAGAGCCTCGGTGAGCCGTGAGCCGGCTCCGGCCGCTGGTCCGGCACTGGGCGCGACTGGGAGCTGCGCATGCGACCTGACGCGCACGGTCTGCTCTGTTGACTGGTGTATATGTACGTGTCTGTGAGTGTGGCCTGTGGACTGACGTGTCCTGAGGTGTCTGCTAGACCACCTGGGTGTGCTCTGTGTCCTGCAGTTTCTGATACATCACCTAAGATTGGTGTGCCCTGCTGAGTGTCTGACGGACCCCCGTCTGTCGAATCTGTTCTGCAGAGTGTATGATAGACCACCGATGTCTTATGTATCCCACAGAGTGTCTGATGGACCACCCACGTGTCTGATCTGTTCTTCTGTATGTCTGATGGACTCCCGTCTACCTGATGTATTCTGCAGAGTGTCTGACCCTCGCCTTTCTGATGTGTTCTGTAGAGTGTCTGACGGACTACCCGTGTGTCTGATGTGTTCTGCAGAGTGTGTGACGGACCCCCGTGTGTTCTGCAGAGTGTGTGACGGACCCCCGTGTGTTCTGCAGAGTGTGTGACGGACCCCCGTGTGTTCTGCAGAGTGTGTGACGGACCCCCGTGTGTTCTGCAGAGTGTGTGACGGACCCCCGTGTGTTATGCAGAGTGTCTGACAGACCACCTGTCGGATCTGACGCTCAACACGACGGTGATGTCGGGAGGAGACGCCGGCGGCCAGGCCGAGTCGCCGGCGCCCGAACCGGCCTTCCCAGACCAGCAGCAGCAACAGCAGCAACAGCAGCAACAACAGCAACAGCAACAGCAGCAACAGCAGCAGCAACAGCAGCAGCAACCCATCAGTCTGATGACGCCCGAGGAGTTCACCTCCCCCGGCAAGGTGAGAACCCGCTCCGGCTGCCCCGGTCAGATCACTATCTCAGTTTTAGAATTTCCGAACAATCAGCAGACCTGAATTGAAGCGCTGTGTAAAACAACGTATCATTCCAAACTTCCGCGTGCTCAATTAAAATGAACCACTCAATGCATATGTCAGAGTTGTCAGTTACAAAATTGCACCGGCCAGCACATGACACAAATTTCCAAGCTTTACTTCTTTAAACAAATGATTCGCTTAAGAACTTCCAGCGGGCGTGGTCAGACGAGGTGAGGATGAGCGACGTTACCGGGCCAGGTGTCCGCCGCCGGCTGGACACGGCTTCAATGCGGCCTAGAGCGGCCGCGGACGCGTGGTCCATCTCAGCTGCCAGATCGGACGGGTGGGCGGTGGGTCGTGGGTTCCCTAGCGGCGATGACCGTTTTTAGGTATTGTTAGGGGAGGCACTCAGGCTTGAGCTTTCCACTTTTACCCCAATCTACTCGTCACATCACGCACTGCCTCATGCTCATGATGGAAAATGATAAAAAAACAAACTACCAACGAACGCGTGAAACTGCTTCTTCCACAACTCGCCGTAACATCTCACATCTCTAGAGTATCAAGAACAGCTACATCAGCAGGGCGCTCTGCTCACCTTCTCAGACGCCCGTACGCTCTTAAATCGGAGTTATGTGATGCGGGGCAGAGCCAACCACTGGCGCTGTGAGTCTATCCTCCACTCATCCAATCCGGGCTCCATGGGGAGCGTAATGACCGACAGGCGGCGCCACTGCCGCCGCTGGTCCCGTACCGGGATACACGCCAAGAGGCCTCACTGGCCCTGATTCCGCTCTGTAACGCGTCGTCTCAAATTAACTGATCTCAGTGGAGAAACGGCGGCCGACAGTTTCGGCCCATGTTAAAGCATTCCCTCGTTCCATTTTTTTGTTTGTCATGGCAACATGACGCCTATGAAATTATTCCATTGGTGTGACCAAACCTGAGCAATGTATTGACAAGTCACTCCGTTGGCGAACAGATAATTCGGCATATTGACAGTACGCTAGATATATTGGACCTACTGGGCTTTTGCAGGTCTCACAAACCTTTTTGTCATCCATGCTCATCAACTCCTGGCCTTTCCTCAAAAGCTTCTGACGACTGGAGCAGCTCTGGTGGTCGGAGGTGCTGAGGCTCTCGGGGCTGAGGGGTGTGTGCGGAGGTGCTGAGGCTCTCGGGGCTGAGGGGTGGTGCGGAGGTGTGAGGCTCTCGGGCTGGGGGTGTGTGCGGAGGGGCTGAGGCTCCGGGGCGAGGGGTGTGTAATGAGGTGCTTGAGCTCTCCGGGCGAGGGTGTGTGTGCAAGAGGTGCTGAGGCTCTCGGGGCTGAGGGGTGTGTGCGGAGGTGCGGGTGCTGAGGGTGTGTGCGAAGTGCTTTAGGCCTCTGGGGCTGAGGGATGTGTGCGGGAGTGCTGAGGCTCTCGGGGCTGAGGGGTGTGTGCTGAGGGGCCGAGGCTCTCGGGCTGAGGGGTGTGTGCGGAGGGGCTGAGGCTCTCGGGGCTGAGGGTGTGTGCGGAGGTGCTGAGGCTTTTGGGGCTGAGGGGTGTGTGCGGAGGGGCTGAGGCTCTCGGGCTGAGGAGTGTGTGCGGAGGTGCTGAGGCTCTTGGGGCTGAGGGGTGTGTGCGGAGGGGCTGAGGCTCTCGGGGCTGAGGGTGTGTGGGAGGTGCTGAGGCTCTCGGGGCTGAGGGGTGTGTGCGGAGGTGCTGAGGCTTTCGGGGCTGAGGGGTGTGTGCGGAGGCCGGGCTACTGACTGAGGGGTGCGTGCGGAGGCCGGGTTACTAGCTGAGGGGTGTGTGCGGAAGTCGGGCTACTGGCTGAGGGGTGTGTGCGGAAGTCGGGCTACTGACTGAGGGTGCGTATGGAGGCCGGGCTGCTGACTGCGGGGTGTGTGTGGAGGCCGGGCTGCTGACTGAGGTATGTGTGTGTGTGTGGAGGTCGGGCTACTGACTGAGGGGTGTGTGTGGAGGCCGGGCTACTGACTGAGGGGTGTGTGTGCAGGCCGGGCTGACGTCTGGGGGGCGTGCGGGGGTCGGCGCGGTGACCACCGGCCGCCTGTTGCAGACTGGCCCGGACGTGGTGGCCGGTGTGCCGCTGCCAGACGCTTCGCCCACCGAGTTCCTGCTGGAGTCTGTGCCGCTGCCGCCACCGCCGGTCAGTGTCCGCTCGCTGCCGCACGTCCCTACCTTCATGCCACAGGGCACAGGGCATTTGACTCAGTTCAGGACGCTGAGGGCCAGTTAAGCCGGGTGTTTGCGCTGTCAGATGCCTTTTTTCACATAAAGTAAACCCAGCTGACCACCAATTGACAAACGTCAAATGACAGCCGGTCATCTGGTGACCAAAGGCGAATGACAGAATGGCAGGCCCGGAGAGACCGCTGGCGGGCGTTTGAGAGATTTGTGCCGCGCCGCTCCCTCATCCTCGCAGCCGCGCCGCGCATTTCTGACTGTTCTCGAGCGTCTGACGTCACGCCGCACTCAGTGTGACGTCTTGCTCCGCGTTCGGCTGTCGTCCTCGGAGAGTGATTGCATATCGGCCTCGGTGCGTTTCGTATCAGTTCGCCCGTGTCGTGGATCAGCTGCTAGTGTTGAGGCCGCTGTGGCCGGACGTGTGGTGCCGTGCCCTCTGCCTGCCGTTCGGCGCGGCCCCTCGGGCGGCGAGCGCGGCCGCCCGTCTCGTGGTCCACGAGCGGCCGCCGCTCCACTGGCGGTCAGCGGTGCGGAGCTGCGCTCGGGTCGAACCGGGCCGGCCGGCGGCCACCTGAGTTTACGACCTCAAAGCTGATCGTGCTGATCGCTCGTGCTGCCGCCAGGTGCTGCCGCCGCCCGACAAGAAGCGAGAGAACAGCTGCGGCAGCTCGCCCTCCATCGAGGTGCAGGAGATCCTCAACAAAAGCGGCTCGATGGAAGGTGAGACGGCCTCACCAGAGAGGCGCTGCAGTAACGCAGTCCACGGCAGCAGTTTGTGGAACGCTGTCGCCGTTCTTCTTAGCGCGGTCACCGCCGTGTGATGACAGCAGCGTGAGCCGGCACGATAACCGCGACTCTCGAGAGACGCCCCGTCCCCCGTCCCCGCGAACATCACGTGTCTTCAGGCGTTAGTCTCGTGGCAATCACACAGCGCAGCACCCGCCTGCATTGGAGCTCACACCAGCAGCGTTAGCCGCGAGTGCCTGCTGCGAGCTGCCGACGAGTCAGGCAGCCATGTGGCGCTGCTGGCCGGGCTTCCGTGGCAGGGGCGGTCCGGTGCCTTCGCTGACCGTGTCGCGCCGCTGTCGCCAGAGTCTGCCCCCGCCGAGAAGGCGCCGCCACCCAAGTCGTTGTTTCCGTCGCCGCCGCCGCCGCCGGAGCCGGCGAAGGCTGCCGCGGCGCCTGTAGCGTCCGCCGCTGCCACCGCCGCTGCCACTGTCGCGCCGACTGTCTCGTCCCCGGCCGCCGCCGCCGCCGCCGCCGCCGCTGCCGCTGCCGCTGCCGCTGCTGCTGCCGCCACCGGCGTCGGTCAGAACGGCTGGCCGACCGTGCCGGCTGTGTCGGAGGTACCGGTGCAGCCGGCGGCGGCGGCGGCAGCGCCCGTCTCCGCCAGGTTAGCCCTTAGCGCCGAGTGCGGGTGTGGCGAGACAGCGAAGTGGACTGAGGTTATGCTCCTACGAGGCCGGTCTGCAGCTGGGCTCGGCAGCAGGGTGGCGGGCCGAACACGCGGGCTCTGTACGGCGTGGCGCTCTCTTTCGACGTTTGGCCGATCCATGTGCCTTACCCTAATGTGATGGGCTCGTCACTTATATACCAGAATGGCCGCCTTCTTACCGGACGACGGCCGCCTGTGCGTTTGCTTGACCGGGCATCAGACCGTCCCAGCGGCCGTCAAACCTGTGCGTTTATGTTTCCTTCGGCGATCGTGGAGGACGCGCCGCTCCCGCACAGCCTCGGACGCCGCGCCCGGCGTCGGTCCGGTCTCTGACACGGTGCCGGCGCCTGCCCCACAGCGGCCCGCTGGGCGGCGGCGACGAGAAGCGGGACGCGTGCTCGGGCGCCGTGCTCAGCACCGTCTCGGCTGTGCTCGGCACGGTGCGCGAGCTGAGCGCCGAGGTGCAGCAGCTGCGCGCGCAGGTGCAGCTGCTGCAACACCGGCACAAGCCGCCGGCGCAGACCTCGCCGACGGACGTCAGCCGCCTGCTCGAGACGGCTCTCACTGCCCACCAGAGGTCAGCCGCGGCGCCTCTGTCGGCGTGCTGGGTGGGCGGCTGGGTGTGGGTGCTGTGACATGGGCGTGGACCCTGGGAGCTGGGTGTGGACGCTAGGAGCTGGCTGTGGATCCTTTGACCTGCGAGCAGAGGGAGGGGGCCTAACGAGCAGGTCGGTTGTAGAACTGCGACGTCCAGAATGTCCTCGGGAGTGGATGTCCTGCGGCATCCACGTGTTTGTGGGTGCGTGTACACTTCGCGATTAGCAGGCGAAAACAAACAGCTAGAAATGCCAGAACTAGAACATGGGGCAAGATGTCAAAGTGAGTTATCGAGTCGTCCAGGAATTGCTTGTTAATGACCGGAACTCAGCAAATCAAAGAAGGACGCGTAGTTGTGTGTTTTGTACGTGTGGGGCAATTCATTGGAGGGCTGTGTGCCTAGGGGTCCCTTGTGTCGGATAGGGAGACATTGGGTCTAATGCTATGTGCACAACTTCCCAGTTGATTGCTGTCGCGGTGCGTCCGTGTTGACTCAGGCGCGGGAGGTCGGCATTCGTTTGGCCGGCGCGCTGATAAAGAGCCTAGCTGTGCAAGGGCACCATGCGAGTCACGCGACCGGCTGTCGTAGCTCAGCTGCGTCACGAGCGCAGTCTGAAGGGTAAAGGCGACATTCCACGGCGGCTCACGACCCGCCTGTGTTTTGCTCCACTGGCGGCGTGGCTTGTTTGTCCGGAGGTTTGACGGCGGCAGCCGGCCGCAGTCGTAGGATGGAGGCGGTCCGCCCGGCTCGCCCGGCGTCTGACGGCGCCGCCGCTGCCGCAGGCACATCGAGGAGCTGCTGGCGGCACGCGACCGTGAGGACCGCCAGCGCCTGGAGCGCCAGGTCACGGCCATGACCCAGTGTGTCACCGGCGCCATCAAGCAGAAGGTCGACTCGGCCGTGCGGCAGGAGTTCAAGGAGCACGTGGTGCCACGTACGTGCCTTCCGGCGCCGCGCCGCTCGGCGGCGACCGAAATTAGGTCACTGCTGTGGGGGAGACACCCACTCTCCACATCCACGGCCTAGCATGTTCGAGAGGCACTCAGCCCACCTTGCCAGGCATATTGGATGTTTCATTGACTTCTAAGATTATTTGGAGAAGCGCTGGACAAGGCCAAACGTGCAAGGCAGTCGACATTCCCGCGTTTTCAGCGGCTTTATGAATATTTTTGGACGCTATGTGATGGTATAGTAATGGGCTCTCCAAGACCTCCCCAACTTTGGGCTGAGGTACGGATGTACAGAGTGGACTACTGGGGCACGTGCCGCTGTGGGGAGAGGCGTGCCCACATCGATTAATTACATGCATAAATGTACCCGAGTTTAAATGCTACCATTAAATAATTTCGTGGTAAACACGTAAACTCAATAGGTAAATACCTCACCACGTTGTTCTGCGGCATATAGCAAGGTTCGCGCCTGCAGAGCTCTTAACTAGATTTTCGAAGAAAAGCCTCGAGTTGTCCGCCATCCTCTGCCCCCACCCCACCCTATCGCGAAATTCCGCTCCCCCCCCCCCCCGTAACGTTTCATGTAGGGAGTCGCCCATTACCGTGATGTACTACTTAGGCGCACACGAACTATTGTGTTGATTGAGAGAACCATAATGCACTGCTTAGGCGCACACAAGCTATTGTATTGATTGAGAGAACCATAGTGTACTGCTTAGGCGCACGCAAGCTATTGTATTGATTGAGGGAACAGTATGATACCCAAGGTCTGGACCTGTTACTTTGGCATAGATGCACGGGATATCTGGGTGCATAACGGTCGTCTATGTTTGTTGCAAGAGTTGTGCGTGGGACTATCAGTGAATGCACCAGTGGCTGAGGTCGAGCGCGATTTCAAGCAGACATTACCGGCCGTCTTCACGCTTGTCCGATCAAAATCTATTTCATGCCGTTAAAGTGATAATTTTAGATGTGTGCGACGTTCATTTCTTTGATTACACTCTGTTGAATTTGGTTCTGATGTCACGCATGTGTGTTAGTCCTTGACTGCAGTAATTCTCTTGCGAGCATGCGCAGCGGTCGGGTGTTAGAAAAGCGAACGACATTCGTAAATTCTGCGCTACCGGTCACCGGGGAGACATCATTCTTTGCGAGCCTCTCGATTATCGAGTAGCTCCCATGAGGTGGTGGTGCACCTGTCGCCGCGAAGTAGCGCTTCAGAGTCCAAACCGGCCCCGTCGTGTGCCACCTGTTGGCCGGACCAGGCGTTCACCCCTCCGGCCACCGTTACTGGGGCTCGCGGGTGCGTGGTGGTCTGGCAGCGCTGCCGGCCGTCTGTGGCGGGCGGGGCGGTGGTGTGACCGGACTGCTAATGCCCGGGTAAACAGCCGCCCGGCTGATGATCGGCGGCTCGTGCCGGCCGCCGCCGCCGCCGCCGCCGCCGCAGTGGCCGCCCGGGGCGGCCGTGCGCGCTAATGAGCGGGCGCCAGGACACACGCCAGTCGGATGGACGCGCCCAGCGCCATAGGGTGCCGGCCGGGAGAGGGTAGGCCGAGGGGCTTGCTGAGTCGACTTATGGCGCCGCACCACGACGTGGGGGCTACGCTCGGCACACAGGCCTCAGCCCGGCGGCTGACTCGGAGTGTTCTTCTCGAACTCGTCATTTTTCCACTTTGTGCTCTCTCAGTTTTTACGTGATCTTGGAGCCGTGCGCATTAACTATATAGAACGCAGCATGTTGTCAATCTTGGCGGCAAGATGAGTAAGGAATTGAACAAGCTCAACAGATGATGTTCGTTTTGTGTTCACATCTCCCCAACTGATATTTTGGGACTAGTATTTGGCTGACCGACTGTTACCCTCAACTCATACACTGGTTTCTAGATATCATATGGTGCTACTGCCTCCGAGGTTTGAAGCGATGATGAAGGATCATCGAATGCATATATTGCATAACAAGCACTAGCTTTCCTTGTCTCTGTGCCGTCTCACCGCTGTCTCCGGCCGCAGTGGTAACGAGCCGCCTGAAGCCGCTCGAGGGCCAGATCCGGCACGAGATGAGCGCCAGGATCGGTGACGTCGAGGCTGCTGTCAAGGAGTCCATCACCAAAACCGTCGGCGTCAAGGTAGGGCCCGGCGCGGCCGGCTGCCGCTCTTGCCGCCCGCTCTGGATAAACACTCGAGGAGCTGTCGTCTGCGTGGGGGGATGAGACGCCTCACTCCGCTTGGTGTAGTTTGGCTGGCTTTACGTATTTCACGCACCCATCCGCGTTCCTTCCCGTCTTGTCTCTCTCTCTGTTTTGTCTGCAGTTTTTATTTTTCATGCATCGGAACGTCGAATTGGGATGTCACCTCTGAACCCTTTTTGGACTCACTTCACAGACTTCCTCATTTTGAAGCGTTGATTCCCTCCGTGGTACCCTTCATGAACCAAATTATATGCGTCCATGCGCCACGTGTACATTGTCCAAATACAGTCCGTGCGTGTGCGTGCGTTTGTGGGCACACCCACACACGCACGCACGCACGCACGCACGCACGCACGCACGCACGCACGCACGTATATGTATGGTTATATGTATATATATATATATATATATATATATATATATATATACATAGATATGTTTAGATGAATGCATATGTGTGTATACACATAAACAACGGCACCAAAGTAGTGGAGGAATTACACTCAAAAGGACAAGTAACAGCACAAAACGGGGAACAGCACTCTCCTGGCAGAAGACAAACGGCGCTCCGTGTTCCGACCGCAGGCAGGTTCGTCGCGTCACTGTCGCCATCGCCTTACATTTGCTGTCTCCGATCTCGCTGTAAAGGTAGATTCATGGCGCCTTTAGATTGCTTGTCCGGCTCTAGTTATCGTACTCTTAGATTATCACGGGCAGTCAGCGGGGGGGGGGGATGATCAGCATGGCTAACAGCTTGATGATCAGCATGGCTAACAGCTTGACGGTCAACGTAATGGACACCTATGTCGTGGGTGAAAGGCCAGGTGGAGCGGACCAACTGATGTTGCTCAGATTCCTACCATTTTGATGCACTGCTGCATTACGCTCTTGCTACTTCCTTGCGCACGTTCTTATTTTGCGAACCACCGGCAGCTATTTGACCTATTATTGACGTAAGCAATCTCAGTGAACTGCCACGGGGCTGGCCAGATTGCCAGGGCGCCAAACTGTCCCCGTAAGTCTGAATTGCCCGACTGGATGGCACTGGGACGGTGCCCACCGACTGCCGGTCGGTGGCCGGTGGCTCCAGCGCTTCGACACACATCGCGAGCGAGCTGGCTGGTGCGGGCCGTGTGTTCCTGGTGCGCTGGTGCCGGTCCGGAGCCGAGCCGTCGGCGTCTCGGTACCTCGGGGAGTGGCCTGCCGGTGTGACCTGCCCCGCCACTGCCGTCCGTCCCGAAACGATGTTAAGAGCACAGTCTGGCCGGGCCTCTCCGGCGGCCGACCACGCTACGCGAGGCGCCGTCATAGCTCTGTGGGCGACGCGCCTCCGGACACGGTCTGACGGCGCCCGCCGAGCCGTCCGCCTTGTGTGTGTGTGTGTCCGCGCCGCTCTCTGTGTCGGCGGCGCTCTATGTGTGTTGACACCGCTCTCTGTCGGCGCTGCTCTCTGTGTGTCGGCGCTGCGTTTTCTGTGTGTTCGTAACGCTCTCTGTCCCGGCGCCGCTCTGTGTGTCGGTGCCACTCTGTGTGTCGGTGCCACCCTGTGTGTCGGCGCTGCTGTCTCTGTGTGTTGGTGACACTCTCTCTGTGTGTTTGTGACTCTCTCTGTGTTGGTGACGCCCTATGTGCCGGCGCCGCTCTGTGTGCCGGCGCCGCTTTCTTTGTGTCGGCGCCGCTCTCTCTGTGTGTTGGTGACGCTCTCTCTGTGTTGGTGACGTTCTCTGTGTGTCGGCACCGCTGTGTGTGTGTGTGTGTGTGTGTGTGTGTGTGTGTGTGTGTGTGTGTGTGTGTGTGTGCGTGCGTGCGTGCGTGCGTGCGTGCGTGCGTGTGCGTGTGCGTGTGCGTGTGTGTGCGCGCGCGTGTGTTGGTGACGCTCTCTGTGTGCCGGCGCCTCTCTGTGTCGGTGCTGCTCTCTGTGTGTCGGCACCGCTCTGTGTGCGTGTTGGTGACGCTCTCTGTGTGCCGGCACCGCCTTCTTTGTGTGTTGGTGACGCTCTCTGTGTGCCGGCGCTGCTCTCTCTGTGTCGACGCTGCTCCCTGTGTCAGCGCCGCTCTGTGCATCGGTGGCGCTCTCTGTGTGTCGGCGCTACTCTCTGTGTCGGCGCCGCTCTCTGTGCGTTGGTGACGCTCTCTGTGTGCCGGCGCCGCTCTGTGTGTCGGTGACGCTCTCTGTGTGTTGGTGACGCTCTATGTATCGGCGCCGCTCCGTGTCGGCCGAGCGCCGGCCACGTTGTGCCGACGCTGGCGCGTGGGCTGGGCGGATGTCCGGGCTCACTGTACCGCGAGCCGACCATTGTGGCGGCAGACGTGTTGTGTGTGTCTCGTGCGGCAGCCGGTGGGTGTCAGCCGCTGTCGGGTGCGGCCAGCGACTGACACCGACCGGCTGAGGCAGCTTCTGACAGTCGGTCTGTGGGGTCCTAACCCGCCGATGGAAACAACGGTGATGTGAGGCTGGCAGAGATCTATGAATATGGAACAAAACGAAGGGATCAAATGAAGCATTGGGATGTCGTTATAGATACGCAATGACTATGGATGCAAGCACGATGTGCCGACTTCAAGGGAACGAATGGTGCAAATGAGACGCTTAAAATGAGACAGGCTGACGAGCTGTACGGCGGTAAAGGGGCACGGGCGAAAGGGGAAAAATGCAGAAAAGGGAACACGGTACGTGGCATATGACAGTTTTCTTATTCCGGGGTGAAAAGTGCCAAGGCCAGAAAGCATCAAGTTAGATGCGACTATGACAAAGTGGTAGCCTGCCAGGTCCGTTTTAGAGAACGATAATGCATATCAAGCTTACAGTAAAGCATCAGTGTATGACAATAGGTGCATATGGTATTGGTATCCGAGGTTCCACTCAATTCATGACATTAAATTGAATTCTTCCAGTCCATTCATGACATCCGTTTACGATTAAAAGCATTGCATGAAACGAGTTATGGTGGATAAGGCAGTAGGAGTGGTAATAGCGTTATTCCATGAAGGAAAACCGGAAGAATGGGGAGATAAATGCGTTAGTATTTCGGCAACATGCCTTTACGGGGACGAATAACAATACATATGCAATAATAAAAATAATAACATGTTCGTAGCATTTCGAAACATATTCGTTTCGAGAGGCATACTGGTAAAATATCAACGCATCTGTATCTTCATTCACTTGGTTTTTCTAACGAGGAATAAGGCTGTTAATGCGGTTTGATCTATATGCATGATGCTCCTATGAAATGCAATTGATAATTGATGAATTTTCGTTTACATTTTAATTGTGTGCAGTTTTATAGCCATGCGTTTATGGATAATCGTGTGTATTTTTAGTGGCGATCGCACCATAATTCGGACTGTATCCGCAACTTGGAATGTGTAGCACATGATGTGTGAGATAAACCGCTCACCAAGTCACTGGCTGGATGCACCAAACTCAGGGCTTTCCCTCACACTGTATTGGTATCACGTAACTCGCCCTCAGGCGTGCTGTATTTACGCGTGGTCGTTTGACTACGAAGAAAACAATACGAGCGCAGCTTTATCATGGGATTGAAACGGCTTAAATTGAAACAACACCAAGCTTTACGTCTTTCAACCCGTTTATGTTTATTGAAACCGGTCCAGGCAGCTTAAAAGGGAGAAGTGGTACAAACTATTTGCGATTGGCTAATGTTCCGTCGCCTATACTCGGACGCATGGTCACCTCGAAGGCATCGCCAATTGACGCATTTGACGCATTGCTTATTGTTGATTGGACGTAGAGTTGCTTCACCACTGGTGAGGTTGATTACTGAGTGGCTGCTGCGGCGGACATTTTTTTCAGCCGTCGTCGCGGTGTGACTGGTGCGCTGCGCCGCCGCTGTGCCTGTCGGTCGCCATTGCCGCGGCTGACGTCTGCCACGGTCTTCGTGCTGCCCCGAACGTGACGGCTGCGGGCCCCAGCCAAACCACTGTGGGACGCGTCTCACCGGGTGCCGACGCCGCCGGCTTATCGCCAGCCGTGTGTATGTATGTCTGCGAGCCCACGCCGGCCCGCCGCTGACGAACACCTCTGTGGGCAGGCGGTGAGCGAGGCGGTGGCGCACGCGCTGACCCAGAGCCTGCAGCAGGCCATGGTGGCGCGTTACCGCGAGGTGTTCAGCGGCACCGCGCTGCCCGCCTTCGAGCGCTCCACGCGCGAGCTGCTCCACCAGATCAACAACACATTCTCGGCTGGCACCAAAGAGTGTACGTACCGACCGCCGGCGGCTGGGCGCCGCTGCCGGTGCCCGACTGAGACTCAGCCGTGACTCGGACTCCGGCGTGACCAGGATGTGGACGTGACTCAGACTTCAGCGTGATTCGGGCTCCGGCGTGACTCGGACTCCAGCGTGACTCAGACTCGAAGTGACTCGGGACTCAGCTGTGAGGCGTGCACGGCCCGCGCTGCGGGTGGGTCATGTACTCGGATTCATTCCCTTTCGAGCTTATATTCGGATCCGTCGGTCATGTCATTCGGCGGGTCATGTCCTGTGACTGAAGCGGCCGACCGCACACGTGTCAAAAGCCTCCGAATTTGTGAAGAAGGCTGCTTGATTTGACCAGCGCCGTGACTCGGCTGTTTCTGGGCGCCTCGGCATGTTCCTAGCCTGAAGTCATGCCAAGTACGCACCGTTGCCCGCCACCGCCCTGCCTGTCACGCATGCCGCGGTGCTGGTCGTTGTCTGGCGCGGTATCTCGATTTACGACAACTGTTCAAAGACTCATCTCTACCGCATCCAAAAATGTGTTCAGTGCTGCGCCAGAACTGATAGCGGTGGAAAGAAGAAGCACATACCCGTTGTCATAGCTGGAACTGGCTGCGCGCAGGGTGGCGCGTCATATCTGCTGCCCAATGACAGAAGGGCTTAAGGACCACCAGGTAAATTGTTCCGGAGCATTGTTATGCCTCGGCGAATTGAAGGCGGTTATGTGATTAGAACAAAATTTTGGATTTTTAATTTTTCAAACTCTTGACTACATACAAGATGCGGTACTTCGAGCTGCATCGAATGCTGTAAACAAACCCGTTTCAATAACCCCATTTCCGAACAAAAGCGATAGGTCTCTTTGCCATTAGACGGCAGATGTCACCGGGTCATCTGCGCGCAAGGCAGCTCGTCCTATATCACTGCGTCACTCGCGGTCATCCTGTGTTCTCTGTAACGTTCCGAAACAGATGGCGGCGAGTCTGCCACAATCGGAGCTTTTTCCCCATCAGCCGCGCGCGTTCACGTGCCCAGGGGTGCACAGAGCACTACCCAACCCTCAGCACCACCCTACGCGGAGCACCACCGCTTTCACCCACGTATTCAGTGGAGGACCGGCGGCGCCGTGCTTTGGCGGCGCGGGCCACCAGGTCCAGTGAGGTGAAACGCCGCAAACAGACGAAGAGACAGAGTGATGTCCGTTGGACGTCCCTATAAGTGACATTGTCGATCGCTGCCTGTGACTTTCGTGCTGGGGCCGCACGCGATGTGCATTATAGATCGTCGTGATGTATTTATTGCGCCGCGTTGTCTTTTAATGGTGGCTGGTTTAATGGCTTAGGTTAAACTAATGGCGTATGTGAGTGGTGCATGTGCTACAGGGCTAATTGTTTACTGTAGTGGACGTACTTTGCAGAAAAGCCACATGGTTTGGCCTGCAATAACGCTTGAGCAGTAGCGGGAACAAACAGGCAGGGGCGTCATTATCCCATAGTTTGGACAGTGGTGGTGGCGGGGTTATTGTTCGCGCAAGCCGCGCCCAGCGAGGCCCCTTCCCAACAGACGGACGCCTGGCTCCAGGTGGAATGTGAGTCAATTCGGTAGTCGACCTCATTTTCGTGAATTCGGGATTAAATCAATTCTGTTGGTCGCCCATTCTGAATCGGAGTTGGAGTTGAGTCAAACCAGTCATCGGAAGGTCCACCCAGATGGAAATGTAGGTAACAACATATGTAAATGTATGCCAGCGCATGTAATTGTACCGACCAAATGGAACACATTGTTAGCCGTCCTGCTATCAAGAGAAGTGTATGCGAACTTTTACGACCCTTAGAACGGCTTATCTCATGAATCGCTGTCGCACGAATCGACTCCGTCGGAACCGATTTCAGCATTAAGTCATTAAACCTGGTGTCGGAAGGGGTCGACACCAGTTACGCTGCGCTGCGTCAAGTCGAAAGCAGCCCAGCGCATTGTGAGTTGCGGTACGGAATGATGCCGCCGAAGAAAAGTCAGGCCAAGTCCGTTTTCCAACGCGCTCGAACAAGCTTGCATTGCGGTGGCAGCATCCATGCGGCCGCGTGAAGAAATGGCCTCTGTAGTTTGCATGCTACCGCTGACCGATGAGCGCGACGTGCTCGCGCCGCTTTCACCGCCAGCTCCGGACGGCACGTCAAAGCCGCGCCAGCACGCGGAGACTGACGCTGTGTGGCGGGACGGCGCGTTACGCCGGACGCGTCACGCCAGCGTCACGCAGGGCGCGGTGTCGCGCACGCTTTGTTCAGCGTGACACGTCCAGCCGATGGCTTCTGACGCTGTGCTCGACGGGGCATTTTCACACCATTTACTATTTTGCAGTGATATGGGGCTTCCTCGGGGTGGTTTTGTGCAGACGCCGGTCACTCTTTGTCAGGTTTGAAGGGCGCCGTCTTACAACAGACTGAAATCGACACTAGGCTGCGACCCGTCGTCGTTTGTCGTCGGTTTCCGTTTAGATTTCAGCGAGTCGAAACAACGAAAATTTGCTAGACACCGTTCTGAGACGTATGACACATCAAGTCTGTGTAAATCTGCTAGGCCACGCTTTCACTTTTGCAGGGAACACACCCGCGTAGAGACGTGTGACCGTCTTAAGATTTGCAGCAGTAGCTGGAGCCGCGAAGCGATCCTGTGGCCAAGTGTGCGTGCCTCTTGTTTGTACTTTGTAAGAGGGGCAGGGCAGGCTTGTTACAGGACTGAGGCTGCTCTGAAGCCTGCAGCTGGTCGTATGACGACCTGCGACCAGGTCTGGCGCTAAGCGGGCTTGACGCCGTTGGCAGACCTGCAGCAGATGGAGTCCCAGGGTGAGCGGCTGCGGCGGCAGCGGGAGCCGCTGCTCCAGCACCTGCAGACGACGGTGGAGGCCGTCCGCCTCTCGGTCGACCACGTGGGCAACACGGTCAAGGAGCACCACCAGCGTCAGGAGAAGAGCAAGTAGGTGCCGCGCGACAGCCTCCGTTTGCCGTGTTTTCATCAGTGTGTCTCTGGGTGAGACAGATGAAAGTAGGGGATGCTGTTTAGGTGCAGAGTGTTGATACTTTTACGCAAGCGTCGTAATACCGTCATGTGTTCTTGCCTGAAAAGAATTTGACGTGGAATCTTATTCAGGTGTCGACGTTTTACGACGGGTCTTTTTCCGTTGCCAGGCAATTTGCCAAGGAAAACACTATTGCATTGTCTTCATGCGAAACCTGCTCGCGGCAGTTACTCAAATGAACCTCGGTCTAAAAAGACAATGAAGCTGTGGCTGGCAGTCTGTTCATGACTCATAATTCTATGTTTTGCTTTCACCTCGTCCAAAGTCATTTTTGCCTGATGTTACCCCTTCCCAAAAACGACTTGAACGCGGCTGGGTACACAGTTTCCTGCTTCCAGTGCGGAATGAGCTCATAAGCAGTGCAGCCACCCAGGTTTTGGGACGTAGGCGGGCGGAAGCAATTGGCTTTTTCAGATGCATGTCAAATGTTGTTCACGTATCGGAAGTGATTTCTGGTGTAGCTTGCTGGCACAGCAAAGCACCACACACGGTTTGTGCTCCGTCTCAAGTATCCGGAGCCAGCCATCTGACCGGCTCCATTTCTGACGTACCCCAAAATACCGATAACCGTTTACCAGGCGCTGAAGCGCTTTGTGAGGCCTGCTACGGCACTGGACATCGGCTGGGCGGATCCGATGGGTTGGGGCCAAGTTCTGACCCCGCCCACGCATGGTGCGTCACACCCAGTAGCTGCAGAGGCTGGTGGGCAAAAGGTGGTCTGGCCGGATAGCAAAATCCAGCCCGAGCCCATCTGGTTTGCCTTATTTCAAGCTAATATTAAAGTCACCGTCACAGGAGAAGCGGGCAATACTTGGGGCTTCTACTCTTCATGTATCTCAAACTGTACACATGTTCTCTTGATCCGCATCCCTGTTTGATGTAGGCATGATACTTATACTGTGGTGTTGTACGTGAACGTCTGGGTAATGTTAGCAATGCCTTAAAGCAAATGCTTCCTGATGATACTAGCAATGTATTTTTAAACAAGCCCCTCACAAAACCAGTAGCTAAAGCTTTAGCTCTAGGTAGAATTAATCTGCCTCAGGCAACTTATCCTTGCTAGGACTGTGAGGTGAACAACAGTTATTGTCTATTAGTCCAAGGTGGGGCAGCGCTGGCATCATTCTGGTCCCGTCTGTGCAGGCTTGGCCTCAGGGGGCAGGCCGGGGGGAGGGGGGGGGGGGGGCTGCGGACGCCGCGGCCACGTGGCCAAGCAGTGTCCCAGTGCCCGCCGGGCAGAGCAGAGCAGACAGACGCTGCACGTTTTGGTCTGAACTGGAACTGATTTTCAAATGACGAAGGTGGCATCAATCACTGCAGGCCAGCAACACCAGGTCCAGGTTAGCTGCCATGTCCGACCATTTCGCTGAGCCCATCGACCCGGCGTTCCGTCCCGTTTGACGTGCAACTACTGGATTCAAAAGACATGCAGGTCCTCAGACCGCGCCGTATGCGAGGAAAGCCGCTGAATGGGTTCGTGATGATGATGGTTTTAACTTATAGGAAGTGTTGCCATTGCACATATTTCAAAAGCGCACGCTAACCTGAGGACCAGTTGGGCTAATATTCAGATAGCACTGGGTGGTGCTGCTGCATCACCAGTAAGACATAATAAAGATATCAATTGTAGTTATTTCTAGTTCAAATTACGCTGCCAACGCTTTGTAACAGCACTACGTTGTACCCCTGTAGTGGCGACAGCCGTCGGCATGACGACGCTAAAATCTACGTGTGGGGGGGGGGTCTGTCTTGGCTGTTACTAAATGACTTCAGTACAAACGAACGTTTGTGATTAGCACAGCGGGTGGCAAGGATCAGTTACCGAGAAGCGCATTGGTTGAAGTGCGTGTGTGGGTGTGCGTCGACCAGTGCGTCACTTAAGACCATGTGATACCTCGTTTCCCAAAGCCAACCTGCGCTTCGAACAGAGGCACTGTATTGAACGCCATGAGGTATTACTTTCATTGTGATCAGCGGGGAGTCTGGTGAGAGTTCTCCCACAGAAGCGGCTGTTTCAGATCGAAAGTCTGAGGTATTCAGAAGGATTTCTAGAAAACTGGCCTTTCTGATCGAATCATACGCGTCTGACAGACGCATTATGAATAAAGTGATAACTAGCAGCGTCTCGTATGGCGTGAAACGAGCGGGTCGATAACAGTTGTGAGAGCCGTCAGTTGTGATGTTGATTATGCCAAGAGCTAAACTGCTGAATTTAGACGCATCCGGACACTGTTGCGAACGCTTTTCGTAAGGTGTTGAAAATGACATTTTATGACAATTAAGCAGGTGGAGATCCACTGATGCAGCGATGGTTGTGCGTCAATCGATAGATAATATGTTGGACAACTGTTGACGCTTAGTCATGTCACGCTGGGTAATTTTAGTCAACATCGACGTATTGCGAGTATCTACGGCATTTGCGAACGTGTGACACGGTGTGTATCTCAAAATGCGGATGTTTTCGGGTGCATTGTGGGCCACAGCAAAGAGAGCTACACGTCGGTATAGTTCGGGTGGTTCAATATTTCTCGAGTCAGTGCTCAGCGTCTTGATTCGAGATCAGTTTTGGGAAATACTGCGCTGGCCTCCCGGTCCTGTGCTGTAGACCTGTGGGTGGCACAGTCTGGAGACGTGCCAGCCGAACACAGTCGGCCCATTCACGTGCGCAGTACCGTGGGTGTCACGTCGCCTTCCGCTCTAGCTGCTGAAATTTGGCAAAGGTGCTTAAAAACGCCCAAAACAGTGGATCTCTGGCGCGCGCATGGGAGCCTACGACGGTTTGTACACATTGGTTTACACTTATCTATGTGATGGTTCCTTTCTCTTCCGTCAAGATATAACAGTATCTTGTCGCTGCAGTACCGGGTGACCGAGATCGGGACTCAGTTTCGACCCGTGGTCATCAACAATTGGCTAATTTGACGTTGTTCATGGAGAAGCGACCCAGCAATGACATTGCAATGCTACAGGAAAAATTAACGCGATCATACAGCTGGCATGCAGATTCCTGGTAATTTATGCACCACAGCTTCCAAGGAATCGATATTTTATGCCGTTAAGCGCATAGACCTGCAATTATTTGTTGCAAAGTTATTGGCCTTCGTCGGGCGTAACCGCCTGACCGGGCTGTGCGAGTTAAAGGTCCTATAGTTCAAGCAAGACTCATTTGGCCCTCGCAGCCGCGCCCGTGAAAAAAACCGTCCACAAACTTGCCAACAGCTTTCAAGGCATAAGTTCATTCTATTGCGAAATCAGTAAGGTGTGTTGGGGATCATTGACTAACATCCGAAGCGCAAACAACTTGAATTCCCATTGATGAAGCCGCGCATTCAAGGTGCACGTTATTTTATTACCCTTCCGTATGCGTATTGAAATAATCGTTGCGTACGTCTGCCAACCTGCCTTGAGAGCGCCTGCAAGCGCCTTGAGTGCCGCCTCGCCTCGTGAACGTGTCTGCAGTTTCTGACTTGAAACGGTACTGCAGATTCAACGGAACGGTGCTCACACGGTCAGGTGTGCTAAGCACGTTGAGGTTTTATTTAAAGTGCCGGAACGGGTGCATTGTGCTCGGACGGTGTCCTTGAACTGTGATCGACGTGCCCGGCGATAGCCGGAATGTCGAGTCGAGGAAAACTCCTACGCGCCCTTGTTGAACGGCGCTCGTGGGCAGTGCCGCCGGTGATGTCATCACCGTCTGCCATCGAGGCATGACACAGCTGGCGCGATAGTATGTCACCAGGATGTCTGTGACGTCATCGTCCTCTGTGTCGCCACTGATAGCCTTTGTGACGTCACCGGCGTCCCTTTGCCATGTGCGGCGTTACTGTGACCCGCCGTTCCTGCGCCGTCGCCGGCGTCCTCTGATGTCGCCGTCTCAAGCAGGGCTACCAGGGACTCTTCTCAGTCATCGACATCCCACATGATGTCCTGACATTCCTCTGACGTCGCAAATGTCACGCTTACGTCTGACGTCGCCAGAGTCCGTCTGACACGTCACGGCCGGTTCCGCAGGCAGGACGAGACGGCATTCCTGGCGCAGGTGCGTGACGAGATCCGGCGCAGCGTCGCCGCCTGCCTGGAGGAGCACAGCGCGCGCGTGGCCACGCCCGTGACGTCGGCCGGCGCCGCCGTCAGCGGGCAGCCGCTGCCCCAGCAGATCGTCCAGCTGATGACGTTCAAACAGTACAACGCCGCCTTCCAGCTGGTGAGGGGGTGACAGACGGCGCGTCAGAGCAGGGAGAGGGGGAGCGGGCTCAGCCGCCGATGTTTAGCGCCCGTGGCCCGTGGCTTGCGCGCTCTGTGCTGTCTGAGCGCCTCCAGCCGGTTGCGTTCAGTCGGAGGGGGAGGAGGGGGGGGGGGGGGGGAGGGGGCGTCTGTCCGCCTGCTGGTGTAATCTGGAGTGCATTCCCAGAGTCCCAAAGCACGGGCTGTTCGGACTCCCTGCCGCAGCTGGCTTCCTGACCGTTGTCTGGAATGTTTTGTACGTTGTGCGCTCCTGCCGGAGCCTCGGTGTGCTCAGTAGTGACCTGCGTGGAGCTTCTGGTTTCTCGGACTCCTGGCTGTCATTTTGCCAAATGTGCCGACGACGTGAGATCATGTTTCATCAGGGGTGTGCCTTCCGCCGGTTAGCTATGGCGACACTTATGCTGAGTATCACGCTAAGTTTCGGTGAATTTACGTAATTTAATTGTAATCAGCGTTTTACGTACCTCCGTTGGGCTGCCTTTGAACACGTCTCATATGTCGTGTGTGCATATTTTTGGGTTAGCGCTTCCGTACAGTAGGGCGATCCTGGTCGTTGAAGCTCTGGTACATTTACCTGACCTTTGATTTGCCATTTTATATAAATGGTCCTGGAAGAGTATTTTTGCGGTTCCTTTCGTGATAACTTCTCGTTTTTTCTATGTAATAAGCGGGCAGATTGTTGACCTTCACATGGGCCCAATGGGGGGGAGGGGGGGGGGGGTGATTACCGTATAGCGCACCCTTTGAATCTGACGGAGGAGCGTCTGAACAACGGGGGGGGGGGGGATCCGAGCAGCGGGAGGGGCATCCGAGCAGCCCACGGCCCATGCTTCAGCGTTGCCTGGCTAGCTGCTCTGCAGTTGACATGCGGGCTTACTTTTGCGGACAACTTCACTTCAACTTCAAAAATCGCTGCCTAGGGTGATTGTTGGCCTTTCATGCCCATGTTTCAGACCATGCCATGTTCAGTTAGGGTAGATGTGGTTGAACTCGGGTACACCATTTGCAGTGGTGGTGTTATGGAGACGGCTGCGGTGTGGCGAACATGACGGCCACTCTATGTGAGCCCAGACCCGGTGTTCACGCTTGATGGCCCCTCGCCAGACACCGGGCGACGAGGTGTTGGCGTTCGGCTGGAGCCCAGCCCGCTGTGCGTATCGGGCTGAGCGGCCGATCGCTCGGTGGATGGCTGCCGTCGGTGCCCGGGACTGGGTCTGGCGAGTGGTGCTGGATAGGTTAGCACCACCGGGAGCGGATGAGCGGCTAGACAGATAGCGGCTGTGACAGCCGAACACAAGGGCGCGGCTGAAAGGCAAAGCAGGGTTGGGTGTTAATGCTTTTCCTGTGAGAGTCTCAAAGGGCCTCACGGACCATAGACCACAAGTCTTAAGTTTCGGATTCTTGTAATAAGAGCATTGAAGCTCGTTGACCTTATGAGGGCCAGTTTCATACATCCCCCGAACTGCATTGCCCCAGTGAGGCCAGCGGTCGCTGCAGTCGGTAGGCGTGGGAGGCGTGATCAAGGAATGGTATGCATCCTCGTAAGCCGGTTATCAGGATGAAAGAGACCGCTTGTATGAAGGCAGGACAACTAGTTGCTTTGAAGTGATTTTGCAGATGATGCAGGTTGATCGATTTAAGTGAAATCCAGAGGTAGGATCGACCCCGCGTAGTAAAAGTCGATCGCGCTATTTCAGTGCTTTCACATGAGACTGTATAAATTACATACACAGGTTTTTTTGTTTCTGCCCCTTTTTACGCGTTAACGTACGTGGAAAGCACTGTTCTTTCTCCTGTAATGCAAGGGTAAGCGTGATTTAACAAATAAATAAAAACTGATAGACCTTTATTTTCCCGAAATGCTCTGAGTGAAAAGATGAGTAAGCGTCCTCCGGCCACTTGACCGGTATCTGTCTGATTAGGCTAGACCTCGTCCGGTGGCCATTAGTTTTGTTAGAGCCCTGGGATTAAGCAGAGCGAGAGAGTTCAGTGGCGGGGCAACACTGTCGCCATCGCTCGAGGCCACCACCCTGAGTCACGCGCTCAGGCCTCGCTACCTCGGAGCGCGTACGGGTGCACGAGTGACGTTCCCCGTTTGTTTGCTCTCTGAAGTCCCCGGGCGGGCCTCCGGTTAGGCGGGGTGTTGCCAGGGCTCAGAGGATAAAGAGGTGAAAAAGGAGACATGGATGATGATAATCCGGATTTGCAACAGCGCTTCGGCTGCTGTAGCCATGTTGCGCGAAACCGGGATGCGTTCAGAATGTGTGCGTGATGCGTGAAGCCATGTTGAGAGGGTAGCATCTTGTGTTTACAGTGGCTTAATTCCATTAATTGTGTGCCAAGAACGCTGTTGCAGAAATCTTTGTTTTTCAAGCGTTCTTGGATAAAGCATGCACACTTCTTAACCCGCAGAACGATACATGGAGTGCATGCTGAGATCGGGGGGAGGGGTGACTAAGAATGTCGTTGGGGGACGTGCTTACCGGCGGAGTCATTTGCGGGAGAGGGGAAGTGGGCATAGTAAGGGAGCCGCTCAGGAGGAGGGGAGGGGGAGTGACATGCTGAAGGAGCCCTTTCAGGAGGGGAAGGGGAGCGCGCTAAGGGAGCTCGCTCCCGCGTGTATCCAAGTCCCGCGAACCGCAGCAATACCAATGAAGCGTGCGGCGCTGGTGTTTTGTCTGCGGCGCGAGATCATTAGTGCCTGTTGGGCAGATTGCTTTTGCGGCGATGCTATTGAGGGGCGTGGTGTGGTATAGGGTGCCTTCATTGCACCGGTCAGGCGGAAGCGTGACTGCATTGCGTTGTCCGTAACATTACTGTATCGATTTTCTGAAGCGCTCAGCACGTTTCAGCAGCGCGGCCGGAATGCCTCTTCGTTGTATTGGCTGATGGGACGCATTCCATAAGAGCCGTCGTTAGTATGCGTGTGAGAGAGTTGCGGCCGATGCAGTTCGGACACTCCGCGCTTTCGGCGTACACCACGCGCCGGCGGCTCCCGGACGGCCGGGCGGCCACCTGCACTGACCACGCGCTGCGAGGGGGGGGGGGGGGAGGGCGCAGTGGCACGCGCCCCGTCCTCGGCCGGCTGGCCGGACGCGGCCGAGCAGCCGCCGCCAGCCCGGCGGTCAGGAGCGGTGCTGCCCTGACCGGGCTGCGGCGCCCCCGCCGCCGCCGACCCGGCAGCTCCCGGGTCCCAGGAGTAGGCCTGTGGATCGCGACTGTGGAACTGATGGCATTCATCACGGGGACGGGAAGGGTCTCTCTTGGTGCCTGGTTATTTGGCCACTTTGTCGAAAATAGTGGTTGTCTTGTGAAAGTGCTGGCGCAGCTGTGTCGTTGCCACCTGGTGCGATCGTATCGGGATAATTTTGGAATTCTAGATTCATGCTCCGGTTGTGTCGAATGCTCCTTTGTGATCTTGCGCTCGCTCTGGGAATGAAACTCATCTGGCTGGCGGTCACTGCGCTGGGCTGGCCGGGCATCACGACCCCGGTCGTCTCAGCCGGTGTCGATGGCTCCCCGCGGCCGCCATCCGTCTCCGTTTGCCAAATCATCCGGGCTGATGACGGGATTCACACCATAAACGACTGGCGGCTCATCGATTGGCCATCTTCTCTGCGACGGCGGCGGCGGCGGCGACGGCGTGCCGTCACCGTCCGCGTGACTGTACGGCCCCAGTGCTGGGCCGGCCGGACGCCGTCACGAGCCGGCCGGGGCTGTGGTCGAGGCGGGTGGCGGTGACCGGGGCGCGGCTCGTGCTGAGCCCGCCGGCCAGTCGGCCGTTGCCAACAGAGGGTCGGACTGCGCGGCGCGCTGCCGCAGCGCCGGCTGGCTGGTGATGGTCGTTGGGCCGGTCGGCGCCGGGTAATTTGGCCAGCGGCGAGAAGCCTGCTGGTCGCAGTCGGCCCAGCAGTGCGGCCGGGTGACCGCACTGCTGGGCCGACGCCGGTGGCGGCGCAGCGCGGAAGCCGGGTCAAGTCTGCTTTCCGAAAGTCATGAAAGGACCCGACGACACGCACTGCGACCCGGCGTGATTCAATTTCAGCTGCGGAGCGGATGCACAGGCTGACTCCTCGTTGCGAGCGGGCTCCATTCGGACCCCATTGGAAGGGTTCGCATGCGTCGCCTGTGTAGATCAGGGCTCATTGAAATTGGATAATGCTGTGTCGTTCACGTCCTCCCAGAGCCGTCCTGAGAATGGCTGATACCGTCATTTCGTCGAAAACCAGTCTTGCACTGAACTGGGCGCGGCAGCGTACCTCCTTGGCAGCGATGTTATCACGCGCTGCGACCTGACTGTCCGTCCCTAGATCCTGTGCTGCCAGGACCATGTGGTTTTGTTGCGCCCGCAACGATGTCAGCGATAATGGGATACGTGTATGGTGTTACGTGACGGTTGTTACATTAGTAGATGGGTTGATACATGAGCTGTTGTGGTTGAACTTTTTGAACTTGAACTTGCTGCTTTTTATGATCGGGGCATTCTGCTTCTCGGAAGAAAAAGTAAATTGTAAAGTGTTTTTAACGAACCTATTTTTTGACTTGTTATGTGATTTGTTTGTGGGCCTATCCTAAAGTACGTATGGTAATAAATAACTTCCCACACCATTCCCCTCACAAACAGGTACAGTGATCGTGCAAACCAATGACAAACCATGGGTCACACAAGTACCTTTACGCGTGTGCATTTCTCTGGCCGTATTTATGTGACAGCGCTACTTTCCTTGCGAATAAGATCTCCAGCTCTGGGCGTTCTGTAACAGACAACGCTCCGCCGCCACGCAAAATTTTCAATCGTGGTTTTGCGGCCTCATACTGTGCGAGGAAACGAAGGCGCCTGGTTGATGAAGCCGCGCTCGCTGATTACAGCGAATCATCAGTATTTTTGCTCGCCACACAGGGTCTTAGCTTGAGTGCCGCGATTGGCGGCGATGGCCTACCAGGGCGCCGCGTGAAATCAGTGCAGCGTACAAAAACACTAACGATTCGCTGTAATCCGCAGTCGCAGCGAAGCGTCGAGATTGTCGCCTTCTTTTGCCCCATACGGGTGAGGCGGGAAAACCTCGAATGAGAGTTGGGCGTGCGCATCCTTGTTTTTGATGTGTTGACCAGCGTGTTTGTTTACTCTGTATGCACTCGAGAAAATGTGTTATCGCGCACTAAAATTAGCCACTTTTATTGGGCCGATATGTTTACAACCGGGACAAGAAGATATTTGTGGAATCAGAACTGGCCACCTTTGCAATAACCTCGTGCTTCCTCAGGGCATTCAGTCAGTTTTTGACGTGACAGCAGATATACTTCTTGCGTGGCGTTCCCGTCTGAGCGGTGGGTGCATATTTAGCTCGTCGCGTGCCCCTGTGCTAGTCGTGTACCCTGCTGTGTCGTCGCGCAACCCTCAGCTATGCGCTGCCGGGGGTACGCTGAGACGGTGCATACTCCAGCGACACGTGAGCAGAGCTGGCGGTGTCGCGCCCGGTGGTCACGTGACGTGGACGCCCCTGACGCGTGCGGACGTGTACCGTGACCCCGCAGGCGCTGTCAGCGTCCGACCTGGAGCTGGTGATGATGACCTGCGAGCTGGTGGAGCCGCAGCAGCTGTTTGCTGAGTCGCCGCCCTGTCCGCTGACGCAACCCGTGCTGCTGGCGCTGGTGCAGCAGCTGTCGGCCGACCTCGGCAAGAAGACCGACCTCAAGTGCAGGTAACCCCTCGGCCGCCGTCCCGTTCGCCCTAGTGGCTCCGCAGGCTCCGGCTATGCGTCCAGTGTCGGACCTGGCCGCGGCGCTCGAGCCGCTGCGCTAGTCGTCAAACGACCACGTGTCAGGTTTCGCTGCGAACGTTGCTAAGTCGGAGAGCTGAGGAGACCGCGGGGGCGACTGGAGGCGGCCGCGCTGCCGTGTCCTGCGCGAGCGCGACGGCGGCGGGAGCGGGCCTGACCTGTGTCCGCCTGCGCCGGCAGGTACCTGGAGGAGGCCGTGATGCAGATCGAGTCAAACCACCCGTCTACCAGGGAGCACCTGCGGCCGGTGCTGACCGCGCTGCAGACCCAGCTGCAGGCCTTCATCGGCCAGAGCGGCGCGCCGCCGCAGCTGGTGCGCAGCATGCGCATGCTGCTCATGGCTGTGCGCTCGCTGGCGGGGTAGCGAGGCGGCCCTGTGCCGCCGCCGTCGGCTGAGGCTGTGAGGGAGGGCCGCCGCCGCCGCCGCCGCCGCCGTGCGCCGCCCGCCCTGTCGCGTCTCGCTCGCTTGCTGGCTCGCTCGCGTCCGGGCCCGTGGCGGTCCAGATGCGTCAGGGTCCGAGGGGCGGCGCGCACCGCCTGGACGGCGCTGCTGCGGCGCGTGGGAGGGCGAGGCGTGGTGAAGCGCGCGCGCGCCGTCTGCGGTGTCATGCTCAGATGGGGTCGCTGCGATTGCGGAGTCCCGTCGCCGGTGGGGCGTTTGTGGACCTCTGGCGGCGTTCGTAGTTCGGCTGCTCGGGTTCAGCAGGCGTCCGTGGTGCCGGCCGATGCGCTCTGCCGGACGTGCGTGCCTCCGCGCGGACGCGACGTGCGCTCGTCTCGTGCCGGCTGGTGCTCGCTGGTGCCGGCTGGTGCCAGCTGGTGCCGGCTTGTGACCATTGTCGGACGACCAACGGGTCAGGTACGTGGCATCGCGGCCAGGTACCGAGAGGGTCCTGCTCCTGTCTTCTAAACAAAGACGATGCGTCTTATACTCCATGCTTGCCTCACTATTAGATGGTTCAATTATGTTTCGGTGGCTCTACGGCGCAGACACCGCCGGGCGACTGCCCTGGCGGGGTCGGTCGGAAGCCGTTCGCTGGACTCTGCTGCTAGTTTTACGTACACCTCTGCTCCATTCGAGAAAAGGCGGGAATAAACGTCGAAAATTGCTGCTGCTCTCTATATTCTGGTACCGGGATTCGGTACATGATATGCTTTACGGCCCACCTAAGGCTTCCTTATGGGTGTACATCGTGCGGTGTGCCTCGTGGCTGGTGTCTGGGGATTCCAACGCCAAACCTTCTGTTCGGAGATGGATGCGGAGGTGCCGAGAAAGGAAACAGAGAAAGCTTAACTTTCGGATAGTGCGAGAGGGATACACGGGCTGCATCGGTACGCGTGCCCCACGCCCTCGATGGGCAACGGGATTGACTACACTGCGAACGCACACCCTCACCCGTTCGTGAGACAGCAGCGGGACATCTACAGCGGTGGAACTTCTTCAGAGCCATGGCAGAAGCATGTTATGTAGGACAATTATTGGTACCCTTCACAGATCTTTTCCCATGTTTACGTCCGGAAACATGAGGACGGGGGGGGGGGGCACTCGAGTCACTCCCAAAATTTGTCAGTTTCCACCCACGCACATCTAGCAACGCACGTAGCTTCGAAGCTGGGGCAGTACGACAGGTCCGTTTCGGTCGGTGCTGTCGCCGGCATAGCAGCGGTGTCCGCGGGCAGGCGCTCATCTGGCGCTGAGCCGACGGGAGTCGCCCAGCCACCGGCGCCAGCGGACCCCTTCCGTCCGGCGGCGGGCGCCGCAGAGCCGCCGGACGGGAGGGCTCGGCTGGCGCCGCAGCTGACGCCCCTGACAGTCGTACTGCGTCGGGCGCTGCAGAAAACTTTAAACGGTAACCGGAAAATAAGTTGGGTTATTGCAAAGGCTCGATAACGCGTTTTTCATCCGCACCGAGCTTCCCCATCCGCCACGTAAGAAAGTTAGCTAGTATGCAGCTGCTGTACGTGCGTTTCGTCCACTCTGTTCCGACGTTGGCGGCGTTCGGCGGCGCGCCATGCTGCTAGCGCGGCGCCGGATGTGAGCGGCCGGGTCGCCGAGCGCAGCGCGCCGGTCATATCCCACCGCTCCAGCAGGCGGCCGCCGGGACCCTGACCTTGGCACGCGCCCTGCTGTTTTTCCGGGCCGTGCGCAGTCATTTTTGCGGTGCGGGGTCGCCAGACCGAACGCAATCATTAGCGCTTGGCGGCGGGAGGGGGGCTCGGCTCCGTCCTCTATTGCCGCCGGCAGCGGCGAGCGTAGAGCGCGGGAGACCGGGACGGGGGGGGGGGGGGTGGCGTAGGGGCGCGGGCAGGGCGGATCGCACGCCGGCTCTGCCAGCCGCGACATGGCTTGCGGTGTAGACGGTGTAGAGCGCATCGCGGAGAACGCAAGATGACCCTCGCCGTGGACACGCAGCTGACGCAAGTAACCTGCCAGCGGAGTGCACTGCAATAACTGGTGTGCTCGTAGGCGGCAAAGAGTGTCAGGTGTGGTCAGGAGGTTAGGTCCGTGGTCTGACGCTGGATGTCTGTCGGAAGTCCGGTGAGTTCTGTGCTGACGACGGGCCGGTCCTGGGCTCATTGGTCGATCATTGAAGCCCGGCCTGCGGTATCACCCCATTACATGCCCAATATCATGATGCATCTCTCATGCGGCAAATAACGACTCACGTTACAAAGCCGTCGCTAGTAATACTACATTGAAAGCGATAGCCAATTTCTGAAATTGGCCATTGCCTTTGGCTCTGAGAGCCCGTGTTCGTGTCCTGCACGGCTCCCAGCAACGATCCACTCGATGACTGGTGAGAGCGATGTAGGCCGGGACTCACACTGAGCACCCCATCAGCTGTGACGCCACGGCAGGACAGAACGGCTCCGATACCACCTATGGCCTACAGGAGCAGGACGTTCCCCTGCATATATGCCACGAACGGGCCATTTATCAGCAGCAGCGCACCGGGGCACAGCGCCGCTTCCACCTGCCCGGCCGAGCAGCAGAACATGACGTACCGGGACACAACGCCGCTTCCATCTGCCCGGCGGAGCAGCAGAACACAGCGCACCGGGACGCAACGGCGCTGCCACCTGCCCGGCTGAGCAGCAGAACACGACGCACCGGGACACAACGCCGCTTCCATCTTTCCGGCCGAGCAGCAGAACACAGCGCACCGTGTTAGCTTGGCAACTACCCTCGGTTGCAGTGCCGAATCGTGCAAATACAAAATACAAAATACCACCAAACCGCGCCACACAAGCGCCTGCTCCCGGCGTGTAGAGCAGCAGCAGATCCTCTACACCCAGCGACCTCCTCACGTACGGTGGAGCAGCGGGGAGGCGCTGCACGTCCTCAGGTGGCGCGGTCGGCGCTAGCCACTGCTCACTGTGTCCTCTCACCCGCGCCCTCGCCGGACGGCCGCGTGATCTCCAGCGCTCAGCGCGAACTGCGACGGGAGAGCGGAACCGTCGAACGAAGTCGCCCATGTACCGCTGAAGCCACGGTCTGGCTCGAGCCTCATCCCAGGCAGCAGCTGCTCCCACAACTCCGGATCCCCCAACTGAGCCTTCAGGTCTGGTGAGGCCTGTCTTGCGCTGAAAGATTGGTCTTACGTCCCATTCCCCCCCCCCCCCCCAAAGACGTTTTAGGTGGGGATGGCCAGCATGTAGCGTGCTTTACGTCCCGGCCAGTGAAAAAGGCTCTGAGTGATTTTTCAAAGAACGAGCAGAGAGTTATGTTTGAGAATGATTAAGCCGGACAGGTGGAACCGGCGCTGTGTCCCGGTGCGCTGTGTTCTGCTGCTCGGCCGGGCAGGTGGAGGTGGCACTGTGTCCCGGAACGTCGTGTTCTGCTGCTCGGCCGGGCAGATGGAAGTGGTGTTCTCTCCCGTTGCGTCGTGTTCTGCTGCTCGGCCGGGCAGATGGAAGCGGCGTCGTGTACCGGTGCGTCGTGTTCTGCTGCTCGGCCGGGCAGGTGGAAGCGGCGTTGTGTCCCGGTGCGTCGTGTTCTGCTACTCGGCTGGGCAGGTGGAAACGGCGTTGTGTCCCGGTGCGCTGCTGCCGATAAATGGCCCGTTCGTGGCATATATGCAGAGGAACGTCCTGCTCCTGTAGGCAATAGGTGGTATCGGAACCGTTCTGTCCTGCCGTGGCGTCACAGCTGATGGGGTGCTCAGTGTGAGTCCCGGCCTACATTGCTCTCACCAGTCATCGCGTGGATCGTTGCTGGGAGCCGTGCAGGACACGAACACGGGCTCTCAGCGCCAAAGGCAATGGCCAATTTCCGAAATTAGCTATTGCTTTCAATGTAATGTTGCTAATAACGGATTTGTATCGTGTGTCGTTATATATCGCATGCCTCCGCCCGGCCTATTTTGTTGCCCGGATCCACTGCCTGAGTTGCCCCAGCTCTACCCGGATCACTGCCTGCGCTGCCTGAGCTCTACCCGGATCACTGCCTGCGCTGCCTGAGCTCCACCCGGATCACTGCCTGCGCCTCCCGAGCTCTATCCGGTTCACTGTCTGAGCTGTCTGAGCTCTACCCGGATCATTGCCTGAACGGTCTGAGCTATACCCGGTTCACTACCTGAGCTGTCTGAGCTCTACCCGATTCACTGCCTGAGCTGTCTGAGCTCTACCCGGTTCACTGCCTGAGCTGTCTGAGCTTTACCCGGATCACTTCTACGGCCGAAACCCACCTCATCAACCCAAGATTGAAAGCTTACCGAACGACGGGGTAACAGCTACCAGACTATAATCGCTGAAATATTGGCGAGAGGCTGACGAATACAACTTGCGTTTGTCAATGATCCATCCATGGCCCGCATGGCCTCGACGCGGCTGGGACAGCTGGGACAGGCGAGAGCGCAAGTTGTCCTACGCTAGCAATGTCGGCGCCTTCGCTGCCGGAATCGGTGTGACTGAGTGACGCCATGATCACCTGGCTGACGGACGTTTATTGATTTTTGTATTGAACGCCAAAAGACCAGCGGACAACAAGAGGGTTGTTTCTTGACCGTCGCCAGGGACATGGACAATGAACACATAACACATACCATTCCACATTAATGTAACATGAAACATGAAACATAGCATGAACATGACAACATAATACATTGCACATGGTCACGTGACTTGCGGCGTCTTGGCATCTAGCCAGCTTCAGCGAGGGACGGTGCCCAACCCATCATTGATCGCAACGCCACGCGGGACGCTTTATCAGAAACCGGACAGGCTTACCAGGCAGACACCGACTCCAGTCGCCGTGAACAGCCAATTCTGACAGTTCTGTACTGGACTGGGATCTGGCCAGACTTCAGGACCGGTGCTGCATACAGGCTGGTCTTCTCGCTGGTCCCGTCCACCCAGTCTGCCGGTCAGACAACGGGACCGGTACTATAGCCTGGTGTCCGCGCGAGACCTGCTGCTCGGTCGCCGGCCGGTCAGCAGGCCTGACCTGCTGCCGAGACCGCTACTAAAGCCTCGTCTCGGCACAGGAGCCGCTGCTTGGTTACTGGCCGGTCAGCGGACCTGACCTGCTGCCGAGATCGCTACTAGAGCCTGGTCTCGGCACGGGAGCCGCTGCTTGGGCGCCAGCCGGGCAGCGGACCTGACCTTGTGCCGAGACCGCTACCAGAGCCTGGTCTCGGCACGGGAGCCGCTGCTTGGTCACCGGCCGGTCAGCGGACCTGACCTGCTGCCGAGACCGCTACTAGAGCCTGGTTTCGGCACGGAAGCCGCTGATTGGTCGCCGGCCTGTCAGCGGACCTGACCTTCTGCCGAGACCGCTACTAGAGCCTGGTCTCGGCACGGGAGCCGCTGCTTGGGCGCCGGCCGGTCAGCAGGCGTCGTAGTCCCTTGCTGCTCGTCGTCGTCAGCGTCACCGGGTTGCTGCGGCTTTCCAATCTGGAACGAGCCGCGGATGGGTTTCAGCCCACTGCTGGGAGCGACGCCTGAGGCCATTAGTGTTACACAGAGCATGCGGCGGTGGTGAACACCATGTGTGGCGGTGTCTTTTATAACATTGACGGGAGCAGTGGAGGTGACGAGCGGAGGCTGGCGGCGGGGTGGCTGGCTTGTCGGTCCTCAGTCCACAGTGGGTGAAGACCAAGGCAACTTGCGCACTATGGCCCGTCCCCATGACCCAGTTGGTTACCGCGCCTGCCTTCCGATCCACCCACTCGTGGCGGGGTGGGTTCGGGTCGCTTTAGGCGCTCGCTATTTGCCCTCGACAGGTGTGGTCAGGTCAGGTGACGTCGGAGAGCGGGACGGACAGTGCCGAGCATAACGGTGCGTCAAACTTTCGCTACCAAATTCTGCCGTTAACCTGTAATTGCACATCGGATGGTAAGGACCAGGGCTCGCACAACAAAACGTGCTTAACGTGGGCTCTGATCCCGGAAACCCATGCATTCCATGGGGTCAGATTAAATGATTTTAAAAAAATGGCAGGAGGTGACACCTTCCACACGACTGCAACATTGAAAATTTTATTTTTACAATATCTATTTTGACACGCCACAATGAAGGTCACTCGTCGCCCAATTGCAAACGTTCATGAGCCGAATGACTCAGACGGGAGTTGTCAACCACGCAAGTACCGAACCACTTGGGCAGGTAAATACGTACATCTGTTCCACCAGCCATCTCTTAGCGGTTGTTTAACACGCGCCCGGATGCCGCCTAGATACCCTTCGCTCGGGTGGTGGGTCAATTTGAACCCCCTAAAATCTCGGGAACTAAGAAAGCTAGACACACCAAATTTACAGAATATGCTGACCTGTACGAGAACTCACTCAGGTCAAAGTTTCAGGTTCCTAGGTCATGACCTTCGGGTCAAAAAAGATAAAAAAGGTCAAGTTCCAGGCTGGTCTCCAAAGTGCCCCCAGAACCTAGGGGGCACTTTGGTCAGCAGGCGCCTAGCCGTTTCTAAGCAAAAGTTCATATTCCCATTCAAGGTCAGTGACCTTGTTTGACCTTTTGAAGCTCAAGGTGACCAAAATCAGACAAGATTGCTTTGAGTTTTGCATTTGACTAAGCGACAGAGATTACGCTAGGTAGTATGTTCCTAAAACAAAATGTTGACCCCATATCATTTTAGGTCAATAACTTATTCTGACCTTTAAGAAGTCAGTGGAAGATGTATATGCGGTTCCTGCTATCAATAAACTTGAAATGAGCTCCAGAAACTATCCCATACAGCAAGCCCTAGAGTAACAAAACAGGTTGGTTTTGACCTTTGTGTGACCTTCATACCTGACCTTAGGTTAATTCAGTTTGCTCATTCAACTGTTGCGTTGCCTAAGAAAGCATCTCAGAGATATATGGTTTCGTCTGACATTCTGTTGTTCGATCAGATTGAAGGATTCCCTAGAAATTGCCTTCGCTGAAGCCATGGTCTGACTTTGACCTGCCATAGGTTAGCGACCTTACAAGGTGCATCTAAATTGTTGATGCCAAACGATCCGCTATTTAACTGTCTACAGCTATGCAAAATTTATTGCGGCTACGCCGTACCGTTCGGAAACCATTCTGGAAAAACCTTTGGGGGGGTCAATTTGACCCCCACCCGAGCGCGTGTTAAAGAGAATGTCTCACATTTCAAGATATTGAAGCAAACACCAGATATGAAGTCTTCAATTCGTTTATCACTTTTAATGCCATGTCCACTTACTGAAAAATGCCATGATTTGAGTCTACCCCTTCGGTGATTGTAGGTAGGCAGCTGCCTTTACTAAGAGTAAATCAGCCAGCATCGCTTGATTCAAGTCACCCGGAGAATTTGTTTCCTTGAGTGATCGCGCTATTGGACATTACAGTGAAGTCCGGACAGCTTGCGTTCGGAAGAGTAGACTAAGCTATTAAGTTAGTTAAGAAGACGTAAGTTATTTTATCTTGACTGTATTAGTGTGGTCAGTTTTGGGTTTGGGGCATTAAGTTGCATTGTTTTTTCTCGCCCACCTGTCTACCACACACATACACACACACGCGCGCACGCACGTACGCACGCACGCACGCACGCACGCACGCACGCACGCACGCACGCACGCACGCACGCACGCACGCACGCACGCACACACACACACACACACACACACACACACACACACACACACATATTCAGTTCCTGTGTCTTTCGTTTCCACATCGCAGTCCTTTCATTGCGTCCCAATTGTAGGGAAACGCACTAAGATTTGCAAGGGCGTTTTGACGCTGACTTGAAGCAGATGAAATTGTTTTGAGACCTGTTGGGATTGAAAATAGAATAAACAAGATTGATTTAACAGGAGATTTTGCTCACGTGATTGAGTTTTTCATCACGATTTGGCTCAGTATTTTCATCATGATCCTTATCATAATCCTGATCGGCTTATAATCACGTGCATAGCGCGATGCCGCCCTGCGATATTTGTCACTGAGGCTTGAAAACTCTCAACTACCAAGGTATGTGACGTCGCCTGCCTTTGACCATGGCAGGAAAGTCTAGCACGGCGGCAAGTCGAACCCCGTACCTCTGGCTTCCAAACGGACTTTTTAAACTATCGGCACCCAACTCTGCGGTGTTGGCCACAGTCTGCAACATCTGCTCTCCACGGCAGTTGCATATCACCGGTGCTCGGAATCTAATGACCGACAGTATCCCTTACGACATGGCTTAAGACATTGTATATTCAATTTCGGTTATCACAGCGCCTCTTGGTCCACCGACACGGATCTCATGTCTTTACCAAGCGGAGTTTTCCTATTTGTACACTCGACCCGCCTTTGCGAGCCATAACTCCCTTCACTTTTGTGTTCCCAAAAGACAACCGCACAGAGAACGTTGATCTTGAACGTAGCCGACAACTCGACAAACTCCGATGATAATTTTGTGCTGATCGCTGTTATCTGCCCCACACACGCAAAACATTTGTTTTTCCACATAAGCGATGGTAAACACGATGTTTTGGCTGGTGCAAGTGATCACTCTTTGAGGGCACTGAGCATGGTTCAACACAGCACATGATAAACTCATTGGGAGCGGGCATATGGCCATCCGTTTTGGTTTTGCAGGTCGAAACAATCACCCAGACATTGTATCGTCATTCGCCACCGCATGGAACAGACCATGCTTCACGCCACGAAGATCCAATTTCATCAAGGGCTATGCAATCTAAGGCGCGCAGGTCCGGTCTTTATGTGGGACTGCCGTCACGACGGGAGACCTCAAATCGTTTCCTCATATGCTCCGACATGCAGAGTGGTTCCACCAAATCTGACCTTGCTTACACATGCAAAAGTTCTGATGAGAACATATCCAGGAGATACTTTTGCTGGAGCCCGGCGTGTAAACTCAAAGAAAAACGGCGGGATGTTGGTCCACTTGTACAGTCGGTGTATTAAAGGAAATGCACGAGCCCATTTACATAAAGATTGTCTAAAGCTTAATTGTCGATAGGGTGGCTATCTATCAAGTGCAGCAAAATAAACATCAGAAATGTCAGCGAACCTGCTGATAAATATTGTGTGCAATACGTTATGTCAACATTCAGCGACATACGTGTCCCTGTAAGTCATGATGCGCGACAACGTTGATTTCTCGGACACAGCGCGAAAGATCCGGGGCTGTATCTAGGGCTGTTCGTGAAATGAAAAGGAGATTCCTCCAAGCTAATACATGCATCGCGTAGCGTGCTGTGCATCCGATCATAGTAAGGTCACCTAAGACTGTAAAGTAGCGTCCTGAACGGTGCCATTTGCGGCAACAGACATCATGTGCACGCGATGCATTCACGGCCTATTCACGCGTCACATTTCACATACACAACACAAAAATGCAACTTTTCACCGACCGAAGACATTCGCGAAATTGTCTGGCCCCGGTACATAAATTTCCGGTGTGTGGCCCTGCGTTCGTGGGCGAGGCTGAACCCTTCACTTGATGGCTTGGTAATTCATGCTTAGATGACATTGATGCAAACCGCATTCGAAAGCGAGGACATTTTATTCGGGGTGTCAAACAATTTTTACATAGAGGCAGCCGACGATATCCCATGTTAGGTCAGGTAAAAAAATCACATAAGCAGTTGATCACGTTTCAGCTAATCACTCACTAGAGAATGATGCCGCTCAGTGAGCTTGCTGATCACCGGTACAATCTTCGATAAGATAGCAAACAAAATTTACGAATGAAAATCAACACCGAGCACCAGCTGTCAGTTGACGTATCACAAATCCCTCGACTGTTCGTCACAGCGGTTAGCGGCAAGCTGAACTTAGGGGACTCAACATAAGTGGAATACTGTGGTTTTATCGACACCATCCTGCTTTTCTTTTCAAACAACGCTTTACTTGAATTAAATTGCGCACGGGTGGCCGGTTGGATACGCTGCGTTCGGAGGGGTCAATTTGATCTCCTGAGATCTCAGGAACTAAGGAAGCTAGAAACACCAAATTTACAAGGTGTGTTGGATGTTACGTGAACTCACTTAGGTCAAAGTTTAAGGCTCCTAGGTCATGACCTTCGGGTCAAATAAGGTCAAGCAAAGTCAAACTCCAGGTTGATCTCCGAAGTTCCCCGGAACCTAAATAACAATGACAAAGGTCACAGTGACATAAGGTCACACATAAGGTCACAATGACAAAAATAATACAAGACTGCTTTGAGTTTTGCATTTGAATAAGCGACAACGATTACGCTAGGTAGCGTGTTCCTAGAATTAAAATGTTGACTTGGGTCATTTCATGTCAGTGACCTATTGTGACCTTGAAACAATTCATGGATGTCGGGTAAGGTGGTGCCTGTTATTGATAAATTCGATATGGGGCTAGAAACTGCTCCGTACAGCAAGCTCTGGAGCACTAAAACAGGCTGGTTTTGACCTCGGTGTGACCTTCATACTTGACCCTTGGTCGATGGAATTTATTCATCCAATTGCTGTGTTGCCTAAGAAACATCTCAGAGATGTATGGCTTCCTCCAACACTCCTTTGTTGCATCAGATTGAACGATTCCCATTGGCTTCCTTTAATGCATGGCCTGATTTGGACCTGCCGTAGGTCAGCAACCTTACAAAGTATATACAAAGTTTTGATCCCAAATGACCCGCTATTCATATTCCTACGGCACTGCAAAATTTGGCGTGGCGACGCCATACCGATCGGAAACTACTTTGGAAAATCTTCGGGAGGGGAGTCAAGTTGAGCCCCGTCCGACGCATGTTAAATCAACCAATATTGGTCATGCTGAAAGAATACTGGGTCCTGTCGATGGACCTCAGGTTTCAAAAGATAGCAGTAGTATGCGCCGCGTTTTTCCAACCCCTTTACAACAGCTCGAAGCAACCCCCTAGGAAAAGTTGCTAACAGACACTGGGCTGCATATCAACTGCCAAAAACGACTTTGACGCCTGACCCCATCCAGGAGGCGTTCAGCCGGCCGCCGATCTAATATATACATCTTTGAACCAACAATATTTAACATAATGAAAATTCTGAAATTGCAGTCTTTGCAGTGGATTTAGTACTCCTCACCGCATATTTTACTGGAGAACGACTTTTTTGCTGAACTTGACACTAATGTTAATGTTTCGCAACTTGGACAGGTAAGGCGGTTCCGGCAAGCAGTCAAATGCCCTGACTGCTGATCTGAGTTGTAAGCTTTTCTTGCCGTTTCGTGCCTTCCGCACTCTCTCGCGAGCATGGCCACCCCCATGCACAACTGTGCAACGCAGAAGTTTAATTACGGTTCGTTCATACTCCAAGCCTCATTGAGATTGCTGGCATCAAAGAAGCAGACTGTAACAAGAGAACGCCTGCCTTTCCTCGGCACCGTCACATTCCTAGATATTTTAATTTAAAAAATGTTTATAACGGCATCTTTCAACATTGCTGGCACGGAATGGCAAAATCACGCAAGGATGACTTCAAAGTGACGAGTCAAGTCAAGTCAAGTCACGTCAAGCCACGCTTGCCACTCAGGATAACGTCAGGAAAGAAACGGACGCGAATGCGGAGTTCCAAGTCGGACTTGGGTTCGACACGCGCCGCTAACACAGAGCTATTCACAAGATGTTCGTCCAGTGTGTTCACTTTGTGCATGCAAGGTCACCACCAGCCGCGACTTCATTGAATGTTAGAAACATGTATGCTGTCAACGTACTTCAACAGAGTTACGTCGTCCCACAATCATAGCCTACATGCATCTTGTTTTACCAGGCAACGACCATCCGGCACGTTTAAAATTCCCTCATACCCTCCGCTGGCAACCCATCGTTCCAGGAAAACGTAAAGTTTGCCACAACTCTGCTTTCATGTCCGCGGACATCGTAAAATAGTCGGCATGCTCGTCACGATCAGCCCCAAGCGTGACGTGCGAAACGGCTACAGAGGATCGGAGTGCCGCAAACCCGGGTAAGAAACGTAATTAACGAAATGTGTTTGGCAGGCGACAAACGGTCGCACACGCTATCCCCTTCTGCCGCTGTTTTTCGATGCTTTCATCTCGTGTTCTGCCTCACAGCGGCGGCATGGCCTACCGACAACAGCCTGCCGGGTGCAGTGGCGTGGACCTGAGTGGGGCGCCCACTGCACGGGAAAGGCTGTCTGTTCTCCTCGCGGGTTCTACACATCCTGAAAGTCACGATCAGATTGGCTTCAATATTGGTAGCCCACAGTATCTCATCTCTTGTGGCATGGTTTTGTCGTCGAAAACCTCGGTGGAAAAACAAAGATCTTTAGAAATTCCCGGCCGCCAGCAGGAGGCACGCAATTCACGTCCCGCGGCCAACCGTTACTTGAATAAAGCGAGCACTCGGGCCATGTCGGTTGGATGTGTCGTTACGGTCTTGAGACCCGTGCTCGAACTCGCACTGCGTTGTCGCTCTCTGTATGAAGAAAGCGTGCATGAAGCTTCTGCGCTACCTGGCGGCCAGGCGACTGTGATGGGGCGGCTGACATCACCAACAGGCTGCCATTGGGCCAGCTCCGCGCGCGCGATAACCGTGGGATGCTGTCGACCACTGATGCTGGCGTCAGCCAACGCATGCGCACAACCCACGCGTTGCTTTCTGGTGAGACGGCCGGCTGCCTCCGGTCCGCTGCATTCAGTCGGATCGGGGCTCCTCCTTGCTGAGCGTCAGTCCACGGCACGCGCAACCCGGCACGGACACGGGTACGAACACGGGCACGGAAACAGACACGGACACGGACACAAACACGGACACGGACCATGGGTATGATCGGTCTGCTTTACATACCCGCTGACCCGTATGCTCTGGAGCGCTTGGGAAGGCTGCGCGCACCGAGTCTGCCGCAGGTGATCTTATTCCTCTCAATATGACTCTACGTACCACAATTTTAAATATGCATTTGTCCTCGTGGCGAGTAATTTGAGCGCATTACCCGACGCCATCAAACTTCAGGTCCGATCACAATGAACTCTTGCTAAGTCATAGCAAGGGAAGCACGATGTTTGCAAAGGTAAATGGAATACATTTTTGTGCATTCTCTTAAACGATATATATATATATATATATATATATATATTGCTGTACAAAATTTCAGAATGATGAACTTCGGTGTCAGTACAATGAAGCACTGAACATGATGGAAATGATGTTGTAACCAAAGCTGAAGGCTGCGTGCGTCACACATAACATGGCGGGGGTGCGTTTACATGTGCCCTCGCGCATCAGGTCGTTTGAAGTCAACTCTCTGGTAGGTCTTCAGATGCTATGCGCCTAATATTTTGTTGGAAATATGAAGTATGCTGTTTTATACGCTCTCTGGAGGTTTATCTGCGCCAAAAACAGAGCCGAGGAACACGCCAATGGATCGACTGTTACTTGAGGGTGCATTGATCATCATTGCAACTTGCACAGTGCATGTAGTGTTATGCATACGTTGACCGAATTCCTGATATCAGTTTGTCCCAAATGCACATATGTTCCCGGTTTTCCAGAAGAACCTGTTCTTTTGTGACCTTCAAATTTCGCCTCAATCATAACTTATCATAACAAAGCTAAGCATCTTGAATACAATGGCAACGATTGATATCCCGGTCAAATGATAGCCACTAAACATGCGCGACACCTGACTGGCACATGAAACAGGCGGAACTCTCCAAGCCGCGGGTTGTACTCATCCGGGTGAACCACAATAATATAGCCTGAAAGTCATTGTGACGCTAAATTAATCGTCTTTTGTTCTCTAACTAGCGATCCAAAACAAATAATGCGCCACTGCGAATTGGTCGGAGTGCTTCAGCTTCAGCCTCACGTATGGTGCCATAAGTGACACTGAGATCACCACAAAATGTTTCCTTAGTTGTGAGGTCTTATACTTCCGGTTCCAGCAGGAATAGGCAAGGTTGGTCCAGTTGCAGTTCAGTTCCGGTTGCAGAGATAGTGAGCTATATATGACGTCACTCTTACCCCTCACCTCCCGGAAATCTGCGGATGACTGAATGTCCCGGCAATGCCAGCTGACAACTATTCGCTTTCTTACATCTGACATCAGCTTTTTTTGACATAGCTTTCGGATGATCGTCTCAGCCTCAAATGGTGGGAAGTTATGGCTCAATGCTCTCGTTCATTTAATATGCTTTAGGTTTTTTTAGTTTCCACTGCCCCCCTCCCCCATAGAGTAATTTGCAAACCTTTAGCCTCAGCGTGAGCCTCGTGGGAGACGGCTAAGTGGTAGTGGCACTTTCATTATGCCAATGTTTGGCCAATAGCATTGCGGTCGCAGACAAAGCCCAAGAGAGGCAATGTTTGAACTGTGCGCGATTTGCTGGGGTTCAAAAGCTGCTTGGCAGATAATACTTTTGCGCAAACTGGGGAAATAATATTATAGTTTACGCAGACCCAGGCGTTCTAACATCTCGTCAAAGCTACCCGGCTCAGTGGCCAGGCAACACTATTACGCTTTAAACGGCACGGTGCGTAATATGGAACAGCCACATCAGAACATAAGGCGAGGGCACGTCTCTCCTTTGCAATCTTAACATGTCCTGCTTGGGTAAAATGTGTGAGCACAGCCTCAGTGTTCTCAGCCCGCATTCGCGAAAACGTCTTTTCTTGTACGCGGGTAGCATAAAATTGATGTCACGCTTCTTGCTCACGAAACAATCAAATTCCCAATCAGCACTCACAGTTTCCTCCCACTTCCACATCGCTCTGATTATCGCACACGTACTATTGAGTGGCACCGAGTTGCCTTGGAACTGACGAAGTTATACAAAGCGTACCATTTGGCAGTTGCACGTCTGTCCTTGTGCACAATGTTATTAATCTCACATTTAGCGGGAATACTAGTTGACACGTTGTAACACATCTTCATAAGAATTTTCTAATTACAAAATGCCGTATTTCCAAAGCAGTGTGAAGCGGTCCACGCCACCGTGCGCTAGTTTTGAGACGCTGAGCCGTTTAATTCAGGAGCGTGAGGAAAAAGCAGAGCTTATAGGAGACGAGATGATCGTAAAAATATCCGAGAACCACCAGGACCTGATAGCACTGCGCGACAGGGCACAGGTGCTACACGATGTACGGAGGAAACCCTGGCTCACTGCCATACAACCCATCACCCTGGAGCGCGTGAACCCGACAGACTGGCAGGCGTACGTGGACAAGTACATCGTGCCCAATAAGCGGGTGAACCTGCCGCCAGACAACGAGGTTGACCTGGACCTGCTGGCCGAGAAGCTGCTGCACCCGGAGCAGCGTATGCTGCCGCCGCCGCCGCCCCAGTGCGCGTACGGTTTCTTCCCACGGCCGGATAACAGTCAGCTGCGTCTGAACGCGCCGCGGCCTCGCGCGCTCGTCTGGGGCGCGCTGATCCCGAACACGATTCTCATCCGCCTGCTGTGGTCGACGCGCTCGCTCCAGGACGCCGCCTCGGCGCGCGACTGGAGGCGCCGGCGCCTGGCGGAGCGCGACGCCGGCGAGTATGGCGAGTCGAGCGCGGCCGGCGACCTGGCGGACGGGCTGGAGACACCGCAACGTCAGCCGAACCAGCACCGGCGCGGCGCGTTGGGCGACGCCAGCGGCACCGAGCTGGCCGCGCCAAACGACGACGAATTGACGCTTGAGTGGGAAATGAACCAACCGCTGAGGGTGCGCCGCCGCCGGAGGCACCGCGCCTCGCGCGACCAACGCCGCCGCCGCTCGTCCGGCCGCCGCTCTTCCGGCCGCCGCTCTTCCGGCCGCCGCCCTTCTGGCCGCCGCTCATCTGGCCGCCGCTCGAACAGCCGTCGCTCGTCCAGCCGCCGATCGCGTGGCAGTTCGCTGCGTTCGAGCGCCGCCAGCCGTCGGTCGTCGGCTCGACGGTCCAGCGCACCGCCAAGCGACGCCGACAAGTCGCGTCCGACGCCGCCGCGCAGCCCGGCCGCCCGACCCAGCTACCGGCCGGTGGCGAGCGACCAGAGCGCGTCCGGCCGGGCGGGAATCACCGCGTCAGACACTCGGCGCTCAGAGCGGCACAGCAGCGCGGCCGCCCGCGCCGGCTCCTGGTCGTCAGATGTTCCGGACGACAGGCCCGATTTCAAGAACGTCTGCTTTCACATTAGCGAGCACAGCCCGAGCAGCATGTTCGCGGGTGAAAATTATGAGGAGAGCCAGAGGAGAGCGGCCGAGTACATGAAAGAAGTCAGGGGCAAGGCCTGGCTGACAGGCCTTGTTCCTGACCTGGCATTCCGGGACGACATAACACCGTGGGAGCTCGCCGACATGATCGTCGACAACATGCCCCAGGACCCGATCGCGATCAATAAAACCGTTCAGGAGGTCAGCAAAATATTCCACAGGTTTTCGTGCAAACATCCCAGCTCGATTCAGAAAAAGATGATAATGCTGCTGGAGGAAAACTGGTCAGAGAGTGTCGCGTTTGAAGCCATCCTGAAACTGCTGGAGGGGCCGCTAGCGATATCGTGTGACCAGTTGGTGCCGCTACTGCTGAGTGTGTACCCGCTGTGTTCCAAGACTTCCCGGGCGGCGATTGACATGTACCTGCGTCGCGCTGGCCTGCGGGACGAAAGGGACCTGCTGCACAAAGAGCTGCTCTCCTGGAGGCCATTGGGCGCAAGAGCGCGCTACGCCACCGACACCTTGGTGGCCATGAAGCGGAAGGCGGCGCACTTCCTCAGCGAATGGCGGACGTCGTTCGAGACAAACGCCAACCTGGTGGCGGAGGAGCTGAAGGAAGAGCGGCTCAGAGCCGAGGTCAAGCTCAACATAGTCAAGGCACTGGCCAAGTACGAGCCAACCGTGGTGCAGATGGACGGCGAGGGCCTCTCCCTGGTGCTGGTCCAGCAGCCGAGCGCCGAGTTTGCCAAGGGACCCGACGCCATTGACATACTCAACTACTTCGTCGAGATGCATGAGCCGGACGCGAGCGAGGCGCCGTCGGACGACTGGCGGCCGCTCGACTCGCGTGAGTACCGACTCTGGAAGCGGCGCAACAAGGAGCTGACGTGTCCGGAGCGGGCCAGCCGGGCGCTGCGCGGCGACCTGCCGCTGAGCGCCGGCCTCCAGCTGCCCACGGCGCTGGTCACGCACGTGGCGCGCGGCCTGGCGCCCGTGCGTTGGCCGCCGCTCACGCTCGCCGTCCGACTGCGCGTCGCGTGCAAGTACTACTTTCACGACCCGGTCGAGCGGGACGGCGAGGGCGACGGCGACGGCTAGCCGCAATCGGCACGGCCCTGGTGACAGGCACGGCGCAACCCGGCGCTCTCCGGGCGGCGTGACTGACGCGGCCGGCCGAGCCGCTGCCCCAGAATGCAGCTGGGCAAAGGTCTGAGTTGAAGGACATACAAAAGAGAAGACTTTGGGTGATGCAGGACAGTCTGTGGTCAAAACTGTACTATTGCAAGAGAAACGGCGACATAAGCGGATTTTGCACTTCCAAAGGGTCTCATGCTAGCCGAAGTCATGTTTTTTGTATGCTGGGACCAACCAGGCGTTGGCTTGGAGAATTCAACGATCCGAGCATGAATGCATTTTAAGGCTTTGAATAAAAATGGGCATGACGCTATTTCTACAACCTGGTCAAAAGTTATTTAATCTACTTCACGTTCGAAGATACCGGGAAAACAAACTGGACGGGCTCGGGTCTCTGGTTTAAGAAAAGTGGTATTATAAATTATGCAGAGACAAAACCGAGCCACGGGGATGTTCACATTTCATAGCGCAATAATTGTTGGTGTACGGTCTCAGCACGCAATCTTTGTGACCGATTCTAAAAAGAGTAGCTTTGACCGCTTCTTGGCCGGGTGCTACGAGTCGATCATTGCTGAGCTTGGGGGCAAGACCAATGATTGACTGATGGGTGATGATGATCAGCCGAACGCCGATCATCATCCTCATCTCCATTATCTCGCGGTCTCGTGTAACGACGGGAACTTTGACCCTCTTGGAGATTTTCCGAAATAACCTCCAAGCGGTGGGTCGAAGCAACGCCAAACTTTGCATAGCTGTAGGCAAATGACTACCCGGTCCTTTATTTTACAACGCTAAACAGAGCAACGCCAAACGTTACATAGCTGTGCACAATTGAATAGCCGATCTTCCGGTTTACAAAATTTGATTCCTTTAGGTCGCTGACCTCAGGTCGCATGTCAGTCACACCATGGTCGACAGTCAGGTACTGCTTAGGGATATCAAAGCTAATATGACAGCGGCGTATTGGGCGACGTTTTATGCTGGTTTGATGCAATCTCTTGGACGATTAGTCGGTAACAATTAGGATTACAACTTCATTTTTGTATTTGTGTTTGTACAAACTCCATCAACGAGGTGGGTTTTTGGGCCTTTGACGTCATGCGTTCTTGGGTGGGTTTGAATCGTTACAACACGATTGCGTCCCATCCTAACATATGCGGGAAGTCGAACTGAAATAAAAGACATGTGTCAAACTCAAAGTACACATACGAAGATGAATTAACACATATTGCAAGTGCATGGGGTCCGCATTAACATGCAAAATTACTTACATATGGGCGCGCGGTAACACAGGCCACCAGTGTGAGCTCAAAACCAAGGCGCTCGACCAACATTTGCGTTTTAGCCGAGAGCCTTAAATCTTGGTAACGCTGAACCTCTCAAGGCCAGATAAGGTCACTGCACCGATGTGATCCCGCGAGCTCTTTTGCTATCGCAAATTATCAAGGTATAAGTTGGTTGAGTGAGTGGGTCTGCGAGGTAGGGCACTTCAGACTCCGGCATGGGTGCGGACTTGAATTCCTTGCAAACAAGAAAAATCAGAGTCAGTCAGTCAGGAAAGAAACTTCAAAACCACGTATTGTGACCAAAGTTTCATGGAATAGAAGCTATTCAGCTTAGGTAGCATGGTTCGTCATGTAATCAAAGATGGAAACAGCGGTTATGATTTTAGGTAGACGTATGGCAAGCAAGGAGGTGGTGGTTATAAGAAATGTGCGCCGGTAGGTTTATTTAAGTCGATAAAACGTCAGACGTCTATTTTGCATGTTTACTATTGCGGAGTTTAACATATTACACGGAAGAGCATTGAGGTCAACAATATGGGCGATCCACCAATAGGGTTACTCTTCTTCGTTAACCAGCCACTTTGCATTCTCGTCTTTGTGGGCTGCTTTGAATCATCTACGATCTAAATTCAGCGTGCTGTAGGTATACGGCTACGTACTTCGCCCTTCCATTTTCCTTTATCCATAGATACGACAGCAGCACACCAAACAACCTCGTTTTCATTTGACATCGTGCAACGCAGAGAGCCACAGGAATACGAGAGCCTGGAGCTACCTGTGGCGACTGTTTTTGTTGTTGAAGTCTCGTCCAATGCCCACCTTATCAAAATTATTTCAGTGTGCCATGGCTGTGGATGCAAAGCCAAAAACATGCAAATGACACCAACGTGATGACATTTTTAGGTGGCGCCGCGCTATGCAAAAGCCACAGGTGGAGGCAGACTTTGCAGCCGCAGCGAATAGGGCCAACCTAAGATTATTAACATGGCCTAGCGTGACATAAGCAACCGCGACAATGATGCGTCATGCCCTGAAGCGCTCACTATACTTCACAAGAAGACACGAGACTGGATCCCAAGAAAAGCTTTCAGATCCCAATAGATCCTTCGGCGAATTAACCAAAGCGCTCCTGATCACAAAGAATCCATAAAAACTTAAGGAAAATAGGCTTGATCTGAAAAGATTTGTCAACAAAATTCCAGATATTTTGCCATATCTTGAAAGAACGATGCATTATTTTAAAGATGAAGGAAATTTAGGAAGCAAGTAAAACTTTGAAGTGGATTCTGAACCTTAGAAGGTTCACAGACAGAATTGAAGATGGACTTCAAATTCTGAAGTATTCAAGATCCAGGATTCAGCACCCGGTTTCAGTATACATATGTGCAGATAACAGCATAGCAGGAGCTTCTTTGCCCGCTACATTTGATCACTCCACTTATGCTAACTTTTGCAGTTTATTGGTTGAACATGCATGACTTCTATGTGACATCAAATTTGGGAATTTTCCTTGCATGTATTTTAAGACATGACATACATGTCTTGGATACAAAGACATGAATGAATTGAAAGAACGCAATTAAATAACACTGCATCTGGAGCAACACCATTATCGCTACGGGAAAGATCATAGTGTTCGTTTTTGACACAAGGCTGGTGAGAGTAAAATGTAAAATTTGGCAGATCAATTAGTACAGTGTATACGAAAAGATCCCCAGTTAAGAGCATTGAGTGATGATTGGGCATTTCTCCTCTGGTGATCCAACAATAATTGTTGGTAGACACCTGAGGACGCACAATGGCGTAACCAGGATTTCGCCCGGGACGGGCACAATTCGGGTCATGGGGACCCTCTTTGTCGTTATAGCAGCCCACATTTTGGATTCAAAAGATCATTTTCGGCTCGAGATTCTGATGCGATGCCTATGAGAACATCAGTAACAGAGCCGGGGCACAAATTTTCGGCATCCACCATCATCAGGTGGGTAGAGAAGAGAAAGAGAGAAGAGGAAAAAGAAGACATAAAAGAAGGCGAAAGGCATAACACCTATCCCTCTCCGACTATTACCGGCAATGAACTAATGGTTCAAAACTCCCCACTGGCTTGACGCTGGCCACCTGTGGTGACATGGTGGTTGAATGGAGTACCGATAGATGGCTCGCAGTTGAATGGTGCCAGACAGTGTGAGTCAGCTGGCAATGACGACGGTAATCTTCGAACAGTTGCTTTTTATAGGGGAAAATTCCGACATTTTCCTGTCTGTTCCGTCCTTGCATCTGCGTAGAATGAAGGATGTGCACATGGTTGGCGGGCGGAGCGATTGGGTGACTGACTGACGCATGGTTAGCGAACGGTGCGTGCTTGTGCTGGTAGTCTGGTTCTTGGCATCACTCAGATGTTCAGTGAAACGAAAGCGCAAGCTGCATTTGCCTCGCCAATGTAATGTAAGTTTGGTGAAAAAGGTCGCATAAGGTCTATGGCAAGATATTTTTTGTCGCGCATCGGTCTTTCAGTCCGTGATTGCAACAGGTGGCACATGCTCAATACCCGGCGGGATAGCGAGGCCGTTTTAGCGTAGAACGAACCAGATCATTTCCATGCTGTCTCCGTTGGTTCACGTGGACTGAACCCGCGACCCGAATGAGCGCACAGCGTCTTGCACCTGTTTCACCAGATGGTCGTCAGTACCGGGACTTATCAGGCATATGGTGATCCGGCCTTTACGTGACAGCTGCTGCGTCTCATTGCTGTTTTTGGGAACACAAAAAGCGGGGTAATCACCAATTAGCGATTACCTCACCTTTCTTTTGATTTCGATCCGGTCAATCGTGTGATCTGGCTAGTTGTAAAGTTTGGCTCGGCCTTATCACGTTTCGAAGGAAATTTCAGATCCGATCCAATCAAATTCGCGGAAAAATCAGCAAGACACCGAGTTCCACCATATGACGTGTCACGTTCTAGTGCCTGCACTGGACAACTTCCCTGCTGCTCAAACCAGACTGCTAATCGATGATTTAACGCCAGAGATTGGTGTTAGTGTGCTCAAATACTGGAAGCACGCATGGTAAAATGCTACCCTACTGTTGTTTTTGGAATTTTTGAGCTTTCAGGTTTGTGCTGGCTTTAAGGTGTTTATTGCCGTAAAAAACAAAGCGAGCAGGAATTTCTTGCCTTAGAAGCAAAATGACATATTTAGAAGCATCCTAATGTGCAATGGAATAAAATATAGATGGACAAAAAAGGGAACACGGACCCATCCATAAGCCACATTCATAACCGACTGACATCAGCCTCAGTAAACGACGACAGGCCTCACGTGTGCTTCCCAAAATGTCGGGAGGCTCCGTCATAGCCAATCTGGTTATGGGAGGCACGTCTTATTGCTGGGTCGATGTACGTAGAAGCCAGGGACAGCATCCGGTCCAGGTTGCTATTTCTGAGGCTGTGGCCAAGGCCAAGAATAGGACGTCCTGGATTTGAAGGCCACACTGCAAGCCCGCGGGACCCCGGGTAAGAGTGTACTTGGGCCGGCGCTTTGAGAGTAAGACTAGCCGCATGGGACCGAAACACACCGTTAATCCTGGTTTAAAGGCGGCCGAAACTTCCATTGCTGACATTCTGGAAACTGCTTAATTGTGTTGTTTTCTACCGCCGAGTTGATGAAATCATCTGCAATCACCGTCAAAAGCCATTTGAGCCCCTTGGCGTTAAGTTGCATGTGTCTGAGGCTGGGACTTTTTTGTTGTCACTTGACGGCGCTATTCTGGCACATATTGACAGGATGTTTGTCGTGTTATCATGAATATGATACGTTTCAAGGCCAAAATGCATTGAGCGGAGATGATCGCCAAGGCATGCTTCATCAGTTGCGGGCAGCGAGTTTGACTTAAATGGTCTTTAAAGCTAAAATAATACATCATTTTCCGACATACGCGTTGCACGTGTGATATGAGCAAAGCATGATAGTCATTGAGACCAAAAAAAAAACCTGTGCCAGTGACCACTTTCACTGCATTAGGGTGTTTGTCAGTGTATAAGGAATAACTTGCAACAATTATTATGGCAGCAGAACGAAAACCAATATGAAGGTTTTAGTGAGGCCGCGTAACGCCGGCCGGCCGGCCGGGCAGCGGGCAGTTCCGGGGCTGGCCGGCCGCGCGATCCAGTAAAGTCGTCACCGAGCTGACCGGCACCAAAAACAGTGTGTCATGCGCTGTGTGCGGAACAGCACGGGATCAGACCAATGAACTGAATGTGCTGTCAGCTTGCACGGCACGCACGAAAACGGACCAACTTGGTCTCTCAACCATGCAAGGCTGAAACCTTTTCCAGGGCTTCATTCGCGTGTCATATGGATTGCCAGTTAAGACCTAGACGTGGGCTTGAAAACGCAAAACGAAAGGAAGAGGCACGACGGCGTTTTAGGGAGAATTGAGCGTGGTGGTTGATCAGCCGAGATCGTGGGGAAGCGAGACATCAAACGATGGCAACACGACACGTTGTGCGCTCAGGGATGGCAGAAAACTCAGTGAAGTTTTAGACGTGGCTCCCAGGCGTCTTCAAAAGCTGGTCGAAACACTGTCTGCTCTGTTTTTATTTTCACCTATCGACATTCAGAGCTACGCACGCTTATGGAGCAGACGTGACGGAGTTGTTGTCACTGTCCATTGGCATGTACAGCCAGGAAGTGCAGGAAGCTAGAAACAAAACAAGCCGGTTCCAGTTCCAAAATCGGTGAACCAGTTTGATTTTCTGTCGGTGACCAGCAATCCATTCACCGTCGTCCTCACCGAACTCGACATCGATAGACCCAGGCGCCGACGATGGCAATCGCAGGTCAGATCCATCCCAGTGAGCATAAGTGCATTCATTAAGGACGTCGAAAGGTGAGATAGCGATGCAGATGAAAATTATGGGAGTGTATTGACACAGCCGGGAAGTTCGAGTTGGCCCAGTCGACCCCCTCTGAAATGGATTGCTATGTCTTACAGTCTGACACCTGAAGCTGGTGGAGGTTTTTGCTTGCTTTTGTTTTTTTTTATTTTTGCATGTTTTGTGCCTTAAGTCGAACTCATTACTGCGACTAAAATTACACAGGTCTCGCTCGTTCAATCTGCTCTGTGGTCCGTTACCTGGGAAATAAGTTCAATGTGTCGCGTACATGAGACCGAGATAGACGAACCTCACGCCAGCGGATCATGACACTGACCGTAGCACAATTAGACGTGCACTTCCATGTGAGTGCTGACAATCATATGATTTGTGTTTTGGCTTTACTGTTTGGTGCTTGTTTCTGTAATGCATCGGCTTCCACGATGTAAAGGAGCAGGCCTCAATGGCACCACAAAGGGCCAAGAGCACCGAGAACAGTGTATGTCGAGCTTACTTTCTTGTGTCAATTATCTTTTTGACCGGATATGGCTATACGCATACGCATCTCCACCGGTCATTCTGCTTTTGCATGATCATTGGATAGGAAAAGGGCGTATGTGCCATGGCTTAAGTAATTGTCCAAGAGGCAACATTGTCTACGCTCTCATTGCATCGTTCCAAAAGTTACTTTGATATGATTTAAAGACGCATCTAACGTTGTCGTAGAACTAGCAAGTACATGCCTGGCTTTTGTATGAACCCAAATGATGTTTCTGTATTGATTATTGGACTAGTGTTTCGGTCACTTCTGAACCCGAATATCAACACAGTGTGCGACGCTCTGATCTTCGCCTGCACCTCATGCATACCTGAGCAACCCAATAATCTAGCATAGCGTGCAGTTCGCAAAAGTCCGACAGTCTAAAGACAATCGGTTTGGCACACATCTAGCTTAGCGATGCCTCTCGACGCCAAGGCGACCACATCGCGCCCAAAGATGGAAGAGAGGGCAAATCTGCCGTTTTGCAGGGAAAGGCTCTATCATGCACGGTCATCCTGATCTATAAGGCAAGTAAAAAAAAACACTCGTAGTACTTTTCACTTAACAGTTAAGTTTCTCTAAAACTACGTAGTTTTGTCTCAGGTTTTTTTCGGAATCTTCGATAAATTATAACATTTGAAGCATGGCCTTCTTCAGCATTATCAGTTTGCTAGTTGGTTCCCTCAGTTCGTCGCGTTTGCGTTCCTGCAACGCCACTTGCTGCGACACCGTCCCGAATAACATATCCAAGATGTAACAAGCTTGACGAGCATTTGGGTGGACAATTTGACCTCCTTCCCTCCAAAGGTTTTCCCAGAATGATTTCGAACGGTGGGGCGTAGTCACGCTAAACTTTGCACAGATGTATAAAATTGAGAAGCAAACCTTCTGGTGCAAATATTGGATGTACCTTGTAAGGTTACTGACCTATGACAGACCAAAGGCAGGTCATGGCTGTCAACGAATGACATTTCTAGGGAATCGTTCAATGTGATGCAGCAATTGAGTGTTGGACGAAGCCATGCGTATCTGAGTTAGTGTCTTAGACAATAAATCAATTGTGTATATAACTGCAGCAAGTTCCACTAACTTAGGTTCAGGTATGAAAGCCAGGACAACAAAAAACTAACCTACTCTTTTACTTAAGAGCTTGGTTTGTGAGCATTTCTTGGTGCTCATTTTGCATTTTTATGACAGGGACCGCAGCACACATTCTGCATGAAATTTTTAAAGGCACGAGTAGCTCACTGACCTAGAACGACCCAGTTCAATGTTTGTTTTTAGGAACATGTCACCCAGCGTAATCCCTCACGCTTGTTTGAATGACAAAATTGGAGCAATCTCGGAGGTATGTAGTCACCGCGACCTTATAAAGGTCAGATAAAGTCAACGACCTTAATTGAACAACACTGACCTTTTGCTTAGACCAGGTGCGTAGCTTCACAGCGGTCGCATGAGGGGTCTGGGGGTAATCAAGACACCAGTCTCGAGCTTAATCTTGTTTGACCTTATTCGACCCTAATGTCATCACATATGAACAGCAAAATCTGGCAGAAATGAGCATTGAATTCACATGTAGACCAATCCCCCCTGCAAATTTGGTGTCTCTGGCTACTCTGCCGGCTACGGAGCTTAATAGAACCAATAAAGGGAAGCGACCTTGTTGTTGACGGGGGTTGTGCTATTCAATGCGTTGTGACCTGCGTTGCAGCAGCTTCCAATGCTGCCTTTCAGACGTGCACTGGAGCACCTTCTACTGCGCGTGGCGTCGATCTCGTGATGGGCGCTAAATCTTCCCTTACTCATGCTATTACCAACGCGTATGCTTGTTTTTGGGGTGTACGTGTGACCATCTCTTTTTTGTCGACCTCTAACATGCAGTTTTTCATCTCTATCATGATGAACGGCACTACAGCCGCGAGTTACTTGTAAATTGCCCAATTACACGTCTGTGTCGATGTCCATGGCTAGGATATCACCGTACTCGGTATCCTCGGATCCATTCCTGTCCCGCTGTATCCTTCAATGCTGGCAACGCTTGGCGATCTTAATTTTCCATTAGTTTAATCATACAGCTACGTTTGCTGCCGACATCATCCCACTACGGACCAGCGCCGAGGCCGGGCCAGTCCTGCCACGGTCGCAAAAATATATTGTGCAGAGTAGGGGAGGAGCATACAGGGTAATGTTATCAAACACCCAACCTGACTGCCTTTTGGAATGGAGTGAGACAGTGTTTTTCCTTGGTACATTGGTAAATAATACATTTTTAGGTCTGCCACACCGCGCTAATGTTGATTCCCGTCAGGCGAGAGCAGCTCTTCTTTGATGGGTCTGAAAAAACTGTCTTCGATACTAGCACCACCTATTTTACACAGTGGCGCCATCGAGCAGCAAGGCTCTTGTCACTTTCCATACTACCGGCACCTGGTAGCGTTGATGTTTCTAGCTTCATTTTAAGTAAACGTAAGTTAAGTGTGAGACATATATCAAGATGAACGTCAGCAAAACATTTCCAAGCAGTTATTGAATTAACTTTTTATAAAAAAGTTATTTTTTGGTAGAGAGCTTACATGAGCAAATATCAGAATGCTACAGCAGTAATCGCTAAGCTTAATTTGAATCTGTTAACGCATCGTTGTGATGGTGGTTTGCAGTTCATATGCTTCCTGTGTGGGCTATAAAGGGTTATAAGGTAAGTTTTGCGGGAATTAAAACTGCATCAAGCTAGGAATATAGTTTGACCTGCCTGTTTTTCGAGGGTCGCAAACACAGGACCTGCACGCAGCCACGCGAATGCCGTCGAAGATCACGCGGTTATCATCGCTGAGCCGGCAGCCGCTACATGACCCACTTCACGCCCGAGTGCGGCCGCGCCGTGGACATGCTAAACGAGCTACATCTCATGAGCCTGTAGTTCGCCGGTCACGTCGATATACTCGGCTCCGACGGCACGAGCGTCAACACTGAGGCGACAGACGGCGGGTGCCGGCTGTTTGAGCTGGTCACTGAGTCCCCGTGCAATGCTTCATCTGATAGCTGCACGGCGACGAGCTGTACCTTCGCCCCCTGCTGCTGACCTTGGACGGCACGACCACGGGACCGAAATATTGTCCTGGACCCATCGGCAACACCTGCGCCTGAGAGCTCTGGAAGGGGGACACTGTGGCACTCGAGTCTAGAGGGACAGGAGGAAGAGGGACACTGTGGCACTCGAGCCTAGAGCGACAGGAGGAAGAGGGACACTATGACGGGGCTCGTGCCAAACCTGCCAGCTGCCTTAACCCAGCAGCTGAGTACTGACCAGCAGCTGCTGTGCCTGCTGGCTTCACGCGTTCGAAGAGGCTCTGTCCGAACCGCGACAGCCCGGCGGTGAGCCTCACCACTGGACCATGCTAGGTAGATATCAAAACACTGTCTTCGAATACACAGCAGTGAACGTTAAAACTTGATCAGGCATCATTTGGTATTGCATGTACTCATTGTTGAGCGTTTTCTCATTATCATGTGTTTCGCTATTGTATGGCGATTCATTTGCTGGTTGATTCATGCCTATGAGAATATTTGGCTGATATGTGTTGCCGTTTCGCTTAAGGACTCTGAATATCAGCATAATTACGTGCACCGAAGGGATGCAGTAACTTTCGTATAATCTTGTGTTTAGCTTGTAACGAATCGATTTACCCTTTTCTCTATGTTCTCAGATGGTTGACTCTGGGCGCCCGCCTGCTCCGAGCTCATAGCCACAGCAGCACTCTAGGGACCTCGTCCAGACCGTGGCTGGCCACTATGTGCCGGTTTGGCTCGCCATCCGATAGAACAACAACTTTGAATATGGTTCACGCAACTTGTCTCGGAGCATCGCGCTGCTCCGAGGGCTACCGCAGCGCACGCAGACCACGTGCGCTGCGGCAGCTCTAGCCAGTCATCCAGCGCGACGGGTACTGGGCCCATCCGGAGCAGCTGTTGCTGGCCATGGGGGCGGGCAGGGACCGTGTGGTCCGAGAACAGGTAGCTCCGATCTTCAGCGCCGTGCACCGTACGTGAGCAGCAAACCGCGGGGCCCTGGATTCCCGCTGTCCCAGCAATGAACTTCGAGGCCGTGAACTACACCCAGCTGATCTTATGGCGCGGACCAGTCACACAGCCCCCACTCCTGCGCGACCTCAGCGACGGCAGGCTGCGCGATATAGTGCTCCACTCTCTCGGCTCTCCGCTCCTCTCCGTTGGCCATCTTGCCCTATCCGATTCACTCCCAGGCGGTGGAGAGGGCCGTGTGCACCATCGTCGAGATGTGTTGGGGCGGAGATGGGAGACGAGGCGTGCCACGACCTCGTCATGGCCAAGCTCAGGCAACCGTCAACTCAACTCAGCAACCGTCAAGCTCAACAACCGTCAAGCTCAGCAACTGTCAAGTTCAACAGCCGTCAACCTCAACAATGGTCAAGCTAGACAGCCGTCAAGCTCAACAACTGTCTCTATCGTTAACTGTAAGAAAGATCTTCTCTGAATGTTAGCTGGCAATTGTCAACTAATGGCATCCTCAAAAGCGTCAGACTCCCATTTCGGCTTCAAACTATTCTACGACCGCTCGTATCTACATCCCTTAATGTCGGTGTTGGTCAATATGCAAATTGGAAATGCATGCATGATTAGAAGATACATTGCTTTTCCTTCTCAGCAATTTCGGGATTCTTCGGCTTCCATCACAGCCCCTTTAAATGCTTCCGCCGCAGGTGGTCGCGATAGCACCCCATGGCACGGCAGCCGTCGTCGCCGCGTCATCACGTTCGCCCGCTGTCCGCCGCAGGTGGTCGTGACAGCAGCCCATGGCACGCCAGCCGTCGTCGCCGCGTCATCCCGTCCGCCCGCTGTCCGCCGCAGGTGGTCGTGATAGCAGCCCATGGCACGGCAGCCGTCGTCGCCGCGTCATCACGTCCGCCCGCTGTCCGCCGCAGGTGGTCGTGATAGCAGCCCATGGCACGCCAGCCGTCGTCGCCGCGTCATCACGTCCGCCCGCTGTCCGCCGCAGGTGGTCGTGACAGCAGCCCACGGCACGGCAGCCGTCGTCGCCGCGTCATCACGTCCGCCCGCTGTCCGCCGCAGGTGGTCGTAACAGCAGCCCACGGCACGGCAGCCGTCGTCGCCGCGTCATCCCGTCCGCCCGCTGTCCGGTTGCAGGATGGTCGTTCCAGAGAGTGGAGACCGGAGAGCGCGCCGCTGAACCAGCACTAGGCGCTCCTACAGGCAGCCTGCACTGAATCTCTGCCTTCTGGTTCAGCAGCACAGCGGCAGGAAAGTTGGAGACGCGCAGCCTGCAGAATGGGGACCGCATCGCCGCGCACCAACTAGTCTGGCAGCGGCTAGTGCAGCAGTACTCGGGCGCGCGCCGCGCAGCAAAGTGAGACCAGCGCCGCGCTGCCAAGAACATCTAAGGCTGGGGCGGGCTTTGGCAATTTGTAGAGCCCAAATGCGACGGTACTTCTACTACCGTGCCATCTTCGCCAGCACACGTTTGGGTTTCCGGCCTCTCGCAATTGTGCGTCGAATACACAAGCTCGGCCAGGAGCAAGGTGTGCCTAGGGTCACCCTAAGCCCCCTCTGCGCCCGTAGTACAGACTACAGGCCTTGCTTTGCGTAATGACCTGTGCACCATGTAATATATTATCAGTCATGCTACGCATGATGCTGTTTGAAACACGTGAGTCGTCTTAAAGAAGTGGAGAGTAAAATAAGTAAAAAATCAGTGCTAGTAAACACACTCGCACGTATTCATACTCAACATTAAAGAATGTTCGACATCTGTATTACACTTTGGGCTAAAACAGCCATTTGGAAGATCTTTCGGTGTAGTTCACAGCCCTGCCCTCGTCAAGACCTAAAACTGGGAGGGAGGGGGGGGGGGGCGAGGGAGGAAAGAGGGGATCTGATAAAGGTATACAGGATTATGGGGGGGATAGACAAGATAGATCTATATGAAGCACTCGAAATTAGGCCGGGACAAAGAGGAAACCAGTTTCACCTTGGAAAAGGTACTAGTAGAACTATGAAGAGGCAGATGTCATTAAGTCAAAGAGAATTAAACCATTGAAACGGGCTGACAAACGAAATTATAGTAAGTCCTACTCTAACAACATTCAAAAACCGTTTAGACAAGTTCCATTGATCTAAGAATATCTTTTATAGCTAAATGTATGCAGGTCAGGCGATAAGTTTCGAGGATGCGTACAGAACCTGAGGTAGGCCAACCTCGATGGGCTCTTGCGGTTCTTTGCTTGACAGATATCTTTATGCCTTTATGTCTTTAAAATTCCTAGTGTCTGAGCTATACGCCCCGGAAGATGTTCAGGCTATTTCAATGCTATCCAGGCATGCATGACGCCATAGCAACGCCATTTAAATCCTACCACTTACTGGACGTTTTCATCCACTATGTGAGTGGCTGTCTACACACCGCAATGCACGGAAAGCCTAGCTGTACCGGGCTGGGCAAAGGTTGTTATCTTTATTTTGGAATCATTCAAGCTTGGTACCATATGATCGGACCGTTAGAGCGCGCCAACTCAGCTTTGCTTATCAAGTATTTCATGCTGAAATAAAATGTCTAGAGAGGTATTTCGGGGGCGGTGGTTTCTCCTTGAGGAAAATCCGTTTATTTATTCGGAGGTTATTCAATTCTAGGCATATTTCCTTGCCCAGGCCCTTTGACGTTCCGGCGCTATAAAAAATATTTTGTTCGATCGTACTTTGGCTCAAACTCTGAAAACATAAAACGTGAGTTGATCAGCTTTCTATCGAAATTCTATCCATTGTTAGATCATAGGAAGATTTCACGTACGCTTTAAAGTACCTTGGGAATGACCATTACACATACAGTTGGCAATATCGTTAGCCTTTTTTCTCGTCGAATAAGCAAGAGAAAGGAGAGATGCATGCCTTAATATTTCGGTTAAGTGCGTTGGTCAAAACGATAATGAGCAGCAAATTAAAACTTGACCTCCGATCCCATTCTTTTTTAAAGTATCGAACCACAATTTTGACAGGTCACCAACATTCAGAGGATTTAACAAGGAGCTATTGCCAAGCATTATTACGGTGCAATGAACACCTGAAAAAGGCTTACAAATCTGAAAAATACGTGCACATGCGAACGAAATCAAGTAAACAAGCTTCATAAATCACCCATCACACACATGCCAGCAAATTCTAGTAAACAGACATCACGCATAACGCATCACTTATACATGCAAACGACGTCAAGTAAACAAGCATCACGCATCACGCAGCAGGCATCACTCATACACGTAAACGATTCTAGACTACAACACGTCACGCATTAGGGCAATATCCCAGTGTCTTGATGTCGCCACAACGTGTCTGGCTCCGTCGCAGCCCAGGCTAATGCTGCAGCCGGTGAGGTGCGACAGTACGGACGACGCCTCCGTGGACATGGCGGTGGCCTACAGCATTTCTGGTTATTCGTCGAGGAAGAAGGCTAACAGTGCTGTCCGATGAGTGTTTCCTTCGATCCCTCCTTAGAGGGTTTCTTCTTCAAGCATAAACAGGGATAGATTGTCTTCTTCAAAGAGAGACGATCTACTTGATGTAAATTCCCCGTTGTAGACAGCTTTTGTTGTGCTTCTTGTGGGGCATCTTTCATATATGTCACGCTTCGGAACTTGCGCATTCGTGTTCAGTAGCATTCAATTACATCTATCCGGACGGGGCAATTTTTTCTTGCAAAAGCTGACCGAAGTCGATGCGATGGTATTCATTTACATGTGATACACCAATTTCGACTTCCAATTTTGGCATCTTAAATTGGGCATATTACACGCTTTGTGTGGGTATCATAAAGTATTAATGCTTTCTGTAAAAAAACATGCAGCGCAAAATAATTCCTGAAATTAGTTTCCTGAAAAACAACCGCTGCTTCGAAACATGAGAAGCTAAGAGCACGTTTTTGGTGCCACAACACGTGTAATGGATTTCCATAAGCTACTGAACATTTGGGCAGCTCTGTGCAGCATAACTGGAAACGGATCTTAAAAGTATGAGGGGGACGGTCGCATCGACACCCTATTAGAGTGATGAAAAACCATCATAGTGTACACTGCGCGTATGTGTTTTGTCCGACGACGCAGCCGTTGTTAGTTTTGAAATGTGCAGCGAACATATGTATATATATATATATATATATATATATATATACGCATATACATATGTCATAATCTTCAAATGGAACAGAGCTGATACTGTTCTAGGCCGATGCAACACACCAAGAATGTGATTAGACGAAACGGCATCATTCTATCATAGATTTGACAGTGTTTTCAATTTCTCAAGTTGAATAGGGCCATCTCATCTACTATTTAACGGAAAAGGCGCCATGAGGTAGAATGCTCAGAATTCTTTTCAAGTTTCAGTGAATTAAACATGCCGACATGCTAAAATAAATACATTTTGGCATATTTTGGGCACAAATTTTCCACTTTTAATTACGACAAGAAAGAGTTCTTTGAGCTGCATCAAAAAACATAGATAACTTTGTTTCTGAAAAATGGCGCTTGGACCTGTTTGCCCCTCGATGACACATGTTATTTGTGGGAGGCGCTTGGACCTGTTTGCCCTTCGATGACACATGTTATTTGTGGGAGGCACTTGGACCTGTTTGCCCCTCGATGACACATGTTATTTGTGGGAGGCACTGGGACCTGTTTGCCCTTCGATGACACATGTTATTTGTAGGAGGCACTTGGACCTGTTTGCCCTTCGATGACACATGTTATTTGTGGGAGGCACTTGGACCTGTTTGCCCTTGGATGACACGTGTTATTTGCGGGAGTGTTTGTTATGACGCTTACGCTACGTACTATTTGAATTTGCCTTCTGCTTTTTGAAGTCGTCAGCGCACATGGGCTATTGTTTGCTATTTGAGTACATCTAGTCTTGGGCTTTGATTTTCTAGTCTTGATGTGTTGGATTTCTAGTATTGGGTTTTTGCCTTTTCAACGTTTTCAATTTGAAAGAATATAATACTAGCACATGGTTCTACCATTTCCCACTTAGGTTTTTTCTCCGCCGACATGGATGAATGAAATATTGACCACGTGGAAGGTCCATCTAGATGTACGTAAACCTAAGCATTTTATGACTTAAATTTGCTGTTGAACTTTTCCAAAAAAATGCGTTTAGTCTGCATGTTTCCATTAAGGGGATTGTGCTCACCAAACTTTCTAAGCATATATCTCTTGCAGCGAAGAATCACGATTCGATTTAACATGTTTTTCAACAAATATCGAATAACTGAAGTAATACCATCTTTTAACAGCGCTCTCGGCGGGAACACTGTGCGCTAAAACACTGCCAACAAGGGCACTGCGAACTAAACAGCTGCCAGAAAGAGAACGACACTCGTACATCCTGCTTCGCCTCAGGTTGGACTCCCGTAAGAGCCGGACTGAGGGCTAAGGCTCTGCAGAATGATCACAGCAAAAAAAGATTTCAAAAAATGTACCAGAAGAACCAGGACAGTACTGTCCTGACCACAGTTAAATACTACTTACCACAAGTTAATCCACAGCGATTGGTCGGTAAGCCCAGTAAGCATTGGTGCACGGCGCCTGGGGCGTGCTGCCCCGCGCCTGTACTTACGGCGAGCTGTTAGCGTGCTGTGTTCGGCTGTCATCTGTCCGCAGGCCGAGCGGTGTCTGCCAGGAGCGGCACATCGCCTTCCGGAACTCGCGCCGAAACTTGCCTGCAACGAGCACCGCCATTAGTCGACGGAAAGCGCAGGTGCATGCCACGGAAACAGTCACGAAACGTCCGGCGAGCTGCGAAGTGAGCCCGACTTAGCACGGTCAGCTGCGAAGTAAGCCCGACTCAGCACGGTCATGGTGAAAACCAGCTGGTAAACTGGAGACACGGCGCAATGCTGTGTAATGTGGAAGCCCACGTCATTGGCCAGTCTTCTGCATATGGTGGCGGCTAAAAACAAACTTTTATACCTGAACCTAGGTCAATGGAATTCGCTCATTGAAGTGTTGTGTTGCCTAAAAAAGAATCTCAGCGATGTATGGCTTCGTCTGACACTCCGTCGTTGCATCAGAATGGGCGGTTCCCTAGAAATTGACTTCGCTGAATCCATGGCCTGATTTTGACCTTTTTTAGGTCAGCGATCTTCCAAGGTACATTAAAATTTTGACCCCAAATGATCCGCTATTTAATTTTCTACAGCTATGCAAAATTTGGCGCGGCTTCACCGTGCCGTTTGGAAACCATTCCGGAAAAACCTTGGGGGTCAATTTGACCCCGCCCGAGCGTGTGTTAAGGGTAATGTCAGATCAGTTCAACGCCAGCACAGCACATGGGATGTTATTTTTTCGCTCCTTCGGTTCTTAAGGCTTATAGAAGTTGTCATTTTGCAAATATTGGAGTCGTTCTATCGATTGTATATCTTATAATACACAATATTACATGATAAATGTATATATGTATGTGCGTATGTGTATGAGGATGTATATTTTATATCGTTTTACCGATTGCAATTAGTCTTTTTCAATAGAGTGGCAACTATCCTTTTATTTGAAGATCATGACTTGAAGTCATTTGGCTCCTGTTGTTGACTTGGCATGCTCCCTTTTAACGGGCTTGCCGTTACCAGAATATCGCCATCAATCGATAACTTACATATACACCAATAAAAAGCCTAAGAAATATCGGAATTGAGTAGAGGTTGGGGATGAGCATGCAAATCTTCACCGCTAATGCAATATCAAAAAGCTTGTTCGGAAAGTTTTGATCCGATCGCCTCACACCTACCGAAAATTGTGTGCACCGACATTGACCAAAACTTCTAAACTCGGGGAAGAATGCTTTCACCTATACGGCCGCGGATCAAAGGCTAAGCAGCCGGCGCTCGCCGGCATACAGATGCCAAGCTGGACAGCTCGATACGAATAGGAGAACAAATTGCAGGTCTAGCTGGAAAGAGGGAAACCTTTGAGCTTAACAGGCTGTTTTAAGATGAGATAATGGGAAAAATGTACATTGTGCGGGCAAAGTCATGGGGCAATTTTTTATCCTTTGAAAATCGAGCTGATATGTATCCCTTCTGCCAACCTTTTCATCACGTCTTTGGCTTCTGCATAGGCATTAAGTGTGAAACAGGCAACGGTCGTATACTATCCGACGCTCACGGCGGCTGGCAAAATCATGTCAGATTGCTGAGGGTTCATGGGGTCCACTAGATGGTCTGACTGGGTGGCGCTCATCAGGTCAGCAACGCTGCAATACCGGCAATGTCGCAAGCACGAACATGCAATTTGCATTTGACATTAATTTGGTAGCCACGACGTCTCAGTCTAATATTTGAACCCGGTGTGCGGGGTTAAGATATTCTCGAAGCTGTCGGGGGATCACGCCTCGGAGCACAGCAACATGAGCGCAGGAGCTCCCAGCACGTGTCCCGGACCCGGCTGCCTCCTCTGCCTGCTTAGCAGAGCCATCTTGCCTCGCATAGGGCGCTGTTTGCGCTTCCGCTCCGAGCGATGACGACTTATTTCTCCCGGTGCCCACTGATAGCTGGTCTCTCTCAGATGCAGGTTACGCAGTGGAGATACAACCAACGAAGTGTGGGATGAAGTTACACACACACACGGGTATTTCGTAGGTCTTTAAAATGGCTCCATTAACTTGCGCCTTATGTGCTTGATGTGTTTCTGCCTGCGCTGGTGCAGCCACCTTGCAACGCATTACGGTAAACAAATTAGCAGGGTTGTCTGCCTCTTCCCCGGCTACGCTTATCAAAATTATGCAATTTCCTTCATTTATCACCCAAAATGCAGGATAACAACGTAATGTGGCCTGACCCCACACAAACACAGAAATGTCCAGGTCCTCTGGGACTGTTCTGTTGCACTCTTGTACGAAATGCTGAGTAGTTCGCGATATTCAATTTCAAATGACTTGGGGCCGTTGCGAATAAATTGTACTCGAGTGGTGGGGCGGCCGAATCCGCTTAAAACACTCCGCATGTTGCTTAGGACCAGAATGCCTGCGCACACCCGGCGCCAAATTTCCGCTGAACAATGGGCCTCCTGAGCCGTCTCGCTCCTGAGCCGTCTCGCTCCTCTCGCTCCTGAACCGTCTCGCTCTTCTCGCTCCTGAGCCGTCTCCCTCCTCTCGCTCCTGAGCCATCTCGCTCCTCTCGTTCCTGAGCCGTCTCGCTCCTCTCGTTCCTGAGCCGCCTCGCTCCTCTCGTTCCTGAGTCGTCTCGCTCCTCTCGCTCCTGAGCCGCCTCCCTCCCCTGGCCGCATGAGGACGACATCCCGGCCGCTGGTGCGCCGGCTCAGTGAGCGCATGCCCACATTACGTCTGTTTTGGAGACCAAACCTTCCTCCGTGACGTCAGCTCGCTTACGCCAACCGGTGAACGGTTCGGCGGCCTCTCCTCCGTCAAAAATGCCGCGCCCGGGTCACTGGCAGTTTGGGTGTGGTGGTCAGAAATGGCGCAACTATGCTGTGATTTCAGGAGATGTCCTCAGCTTTTAACTAGCAGAGTTGAGCAAAAACACAGGGTAAACACGGATGTAATGTAAGGCACGGCTGATCTGCTCAGGATGGGACAATTCTGTCGAGAAATGCAGGGTAATGTGTTCATGTGCAATGCATGGTATTTTCAACCGCCGTGATTTGATTGGCGCGATGCGCGGCGTATGCATTTAGCCAGTAGCGCATTGATGAAATATGTGTGTCACTAAACTAGGTGATATGTTGCTGACGCATGCCTGCTTTATGATCACAACCTTGCACGAAATGAGTATCCAAGTATGCACTGCTTAAAAAAAACAAAATACCCTTCAGAGTGAGAGTCACTATGCTAAACGCCATAGGAGACAAATTAAACCCATAGTCCAACATTTCGCTGGATTCACGTGAGAATGATTTACAATTTTCATATTTCTTGTCCCTAAATAGAGGGTTTTAAATTTTAGCACCAATTATCGCGCAAACGTTTTGGTGAAGTTGGTCTACTAGGGATATCACATAGCACACATGTTGGGAAAAGCCAATGCATATGAATCAATACTTTAATAGTGGTGAGGATGGAGTACAACGAGATTTCACCCACCAAAGCGGTTACTAATAACCAAAGTTATGAACCAGTCAGAAGAATTTCAAGAAAAGGGATGTGACCGACAAGACAGAATCCGTCTGATCTAATTTTGCTTGAAAAGTACAAAAAGCTTCT
>NW_023596818.1:22565984-22585425 GCF_011947565.3 Pollicipes pollicipes
AGGGAGGGAGGGAGATTTAACCCCTCCATCTCAAATGAAAAGGGAGCTAGGCACATAAATTCACAGGGCAGGTAGGCCCGCGTGTGAACTCATTTGTGCCACATTTTAAGCACCAAAGGCCATGAAATTCAGGTCAAATAAGGTCAAACAAGGTTTGACACCAGACCGATGTCCAAAGATCCTTCAGGCCTTTTTATGCATCTACATTTAACCTAAATACCTCCTCTAAGTAAAATGTCACTGGTGCTCATTTCAGGTCAGTGACTATAGTCGACCTTCAGAAGGCCAAGGTGACCAAAACCTACGCCACTAAAGTCACAAAAAATTAACCCTGCCATTTTAACAATCGAAAACTTTTTTCGCTGAAATATATTCTATCTTTAAAGCAAAACAAAAATTTGCTTGTCTGCTATTTGCACAGCTTTGAACAATGCTCTAAATTGAAGAGTCCGGCATCCACCATTTTCCATGCTAACCAATTTTATCATCTTGGTTGAGATGACGCAGATGGTCTTGTAATATCGCTTTATGGTGGATGTTAAGAGTAGGGAGTACATTTCTTACCTGAATTTTGGGGATCGAATTCAACGCCAAATCAGTGATCGCATGTTAAACTCGGGGACGAACCAGGCCGCACAGTGTTAAACTCGGAGACGACCTAGACCCCACAGTGTCTCGTCATCTGAAGAGACCTTGAGCAGCGATCGCATGTTAAACTCGGAGACGACCTAAGCCGCACAGTGTTAAACTCGGGGACGAGCCAGTCCGCACAGGGTTAAACTCGGGGACGACCCAGTCCACACAGTGTTAAACTCGGAGACGACCTAGACCCCACAGTGTCTCGTCATCTGAAGAGACCTTGAGCAGCGATCGCATGTTAAACTCGGAGACGACCTAAGCCGCACAGTGTTAAACTCGGGGACGAGCCAGTCCGCACAGGGTTAAACTCGGGGACGACCCAGCCCACACAGTGTTAAACTCGGAGACGACCTAGACCCCACAGTGTCTCGTAATCTGAAGAGACCTTGAGCAGCGATCGCATGTTAAACTCGGAGACGGCTTAGGCGCACAGTGTTAAACTCGGAGACGGCTTAGGCGCACAGTGTTAAACTCGGAGACGGCTTAGGCGCACAGTGTTAAACTCGGAGACGACTTGACCGCACAGTGTCTCGTAATCTGAAGAGACCTTGAGCGCAGCATTACCAGCTAGCATCAGTCACAGTCCTCTACTACTTGTCATAGTTACATCACCATGCACACCTAGCTCCCTTTCTTGTCTACGATATCCATCTGCTTGTGGGTGTAACGTCTAAAGCATGCGATTTCCCCCGAACACTTGCAACGGTCTGTACGCCAAAAGGCTGCACTATGAATGTTGCAACTGCAGCGTGCAATGCTGCATGCCATGTTTTCGGCGGTGCAGCTGCAGGTCACTACCGCCAGGAGTGTTTCGGGAGTAACTGCTGCTGCTGAGACGGCCAGTGTTCGGGTAGCAGCCCATGGCAAGGTTCGAAAAAGAGAAATAATGCGTCGAAGTCGTCGCATTAGCAGAGACTAATTCTTCTAATTCTGGAACACTGCATCCTGCTGATGCTCAATGCCGTGTCCTTTGATACAGTAGTTTCTGTGCTATTTCAGTGCACCGACCTTCCGCCAAGGAGCCTGTCCACATCCACTCGATGAAGCGCCCTTGGGCTGACTCAAGGTAACTGCCTTGACGCGCTCAGCTCCTGGGATGACCTTTGGACATTGGTCCAGGACTTGCCGTTTGTCCTGCTGGTGGTGCCGCTACACTTACAGCTACGCCCATGACAGATCAAACTACAGATCAAGCACATCAAGTATGTGAGGGAAATGCCTCTCCAAGCCTACACTGCTCGCGCTCATGTTCCTGCGCGAAGAGCCCAACGATAATTTCCCCCTTCAGCAGAGCTGTCTCAAGGCAATGCTAGTGTATTTCTTGCCAGTTACCAGTGGCCAGTTACGTGGCCAGTTACCACAACTATGCTCGCTGACTGAGCTAACATCTTGTCAACAAGAGCGAACATCATCAAGACGTCTTGCCCGTCCCGGTGGCCCAGGTGGCTAGGGCGCTGGCCTGCCGATTCAACCACTCGTGATGGGGTGGATTCGTGTCGCTACACTCGCTCGCTATTTTTCCTTGACAAAGTGCCCCGCAGTCGGTGGCAGAGGCCGCATTAAAGGTCAGGTCATGTCAGAGCCAGTACAGACCGTGCCGGCCATTGCGGCACGCTCGACTTCGTCACCAAATTCTTCTGCTGACCTGGAATTCGGCGATCAAATAATATTGGTAGCGGCTTACACAAACAAGTGCTGCTTAGCGTGAGCTCTGATCCCATAAAGCCCTCCATTTGAAAGTCAATAACAGCAGAATTGGTCTTCCTGGCACTGAAAATCACACGATTTTCCAAGTCTTCAAGATAAAACTTTGAAACTCGACCCGCATTTAAGATGGTGATGGACCATCTTGAACGTTAATTTGTTGGTTTTGGGTTTGGTTTTGAGGCTGGTTAGTCCTTGCACCTGATCCAGGCTCAATAGAACAAGTCGTATTTATAAATTCGATTGCCAAAATGCTTGAGACACCATCTCAGCAGATATGAACACATCTAACACTACGTTGTCACATCAGATAGAACAACTTCTTAGCAACTATCTTCGCTGAAAACCCTGGTCTGACTTTGACATGTCATGGGTAAGGGACATTGCAATATCTATTTTTCCAAAAATCTGCAATGCGAATATCTACAGGCACACAAAGTTTGTTGCGGTTGCTCCACGCCGTTCGAAAGTCGGGCTGCAAAACCTGCGAAGTTCAACTTGACCTCCTACCCCCACCCGAGCGCGTACTGAGCTTAAGGCCTCTGCCTACGCGACGACTTCGACGCATCACTTCTCTTTTCCAAAGCTTGTCATGGGGTGCCACCCGAACACTGGCCATTCCGGGAACTGCAGCCCATATCGTTCACGTGGCCCTGCATCGACCCAGACACTACGATTGCCCGGATCATAAACAGAAGCGATACGCCGGATCCAAACTTCTAGAGCAGTGCAAATAACGTCATTTGGTCGATGACCCGGGGGAGCCGATATTGGAAGTGAGAACCCAGTCCCTTTCGCTGCTGCATCAACATTACGAGTTTAAGGGAATGGGCTTCGATACGGACGGCTTGCCATCGACTCCGCGTCTGTAGTAGGTCACAGCTGGCATAATGCCTTCCTCCTGTACGCACTCCAAAGGCTTAGACAAGCCACCATCACGACTGACGCCCATCATAAGGCTATGAATTGGACAGTTGGCATCCGTGCCCAAGATGCGGCTACAACATGCAGGCAGCTATGCAAGGAACCATCACACCGCTTTGGTGCGAGTCCATCATTGCAAACAAACGGGACACACATCCTGACGGCTCTGAAACCACATTTTCTTATGAACGGATCAACGCGTAATGAAGACATGACTTCTCATGAGCAGACAGTCGACACACGCCGTTGAGAAATTATTAACGTTGTGTAAGATCACCGTACATCTGAAACCACTGCCTGTTCCCAATGTTGTTTTTGTCAGCTGGATTTTTTTTTTGTTAAATATCCCAATCATTCTGAACGCTTTGATGCATTGGTGAGGTTACGACTCCTTTCGGCATTGCGATGAGCGTCATAAAATGGCCCATCACAGACCCGTCACTGGTCAACCACCCCGGACCAGCGACCTAAGCAGGTCTGTGTGCCATGCGCCGGACCAGCGACCCACTCAGGCCTGTCCACTCTACACGCTCACTGACCTGACATTGGCACGTGGTATTTTCAATTTAACAACTTATATTCATTGAATACTGAAATCGATAATGAATGACAGTTGGAAGCTAACCTCCGTTCGTTGTTGTTACGCCAGACATGTCCGCAGGGAGTAATGGCTGTATGTATGTACATCGGCACGGCACAAAATAGCGCGTAATCTGTCGGCATTATCATGCAAGTGTATATCGACGTGGGATTCAAACGGTGCTCACACCCAATACCCAGCCTGGGACGCTGTGTACAGTGACATGTGCTGACGTCCGGATGGCACCGGCAGAGGCCGACCACCGGCAATATATACAACGGTAACGATGGGAATGGGGCGGCGACATGTACATACACATGCAGCAGCTGGCGAGCGGTGGAGACGATATGTACAGTACACATCGAACGGCGCTGCGTGCACGCAAGGGAACGTGGGATGGGTGGCGCCTACACCTCCGGTACACCAGTCACCCATCGCGCACGTACACTGGGTCAGCGACCAGCGCTGCCTGGGTGGCGGTCTGGGCCGCGCTATGATACCAGCACGCCGGCCGCGAGAGGGGTGGCGACCCGACGGGAAGGACCGGCGCAGCCCCCGTCGGCACGCAGCCTGCCACAGCTGGCCGACCGGCAGCAGCGGGCGTCGAGGGCGCGACCGTGGCGGCCCGGGCGGCCCGAGCCACCATCACTGGTCTGGTTCATGTCCCGGCGGCGGGGCTGGCACGGAGTGATCCCGCCGACCCGGGCGCCGGAGCAGTAACACGTACAGTGCACACACGACCCCGGCGGCCGGCTGGGCGGGCGGGCGGCCGCAGTCGGCGCCGCCCACTACACACAGGTGGTGACGCGTCCGTTGGCAGCCGCTGCCCGGAGGCGCTGTGTCACCCTGCACGCGCGCATCGAGTTGAGTTGGGCACGCGAGTAGCAGCGCGAGGTGAGCATAAACTCGCGGCGGAAGTGGCCTGAAACAGGCGTCACATGGGTCACACCACGGCTCGCACCGCTGCCGCTGGGGGCAGGCCGGGGCAGGGGTGCCGGATGCGGCAGTGTGCGTGTGCGTGTGGGTGTGTACCATTCGTGCGGATAGCGGTCGAGCGCGCATGCTGCCGGCTCATTGTCAGCACTGAGAAGCCTCGTATCAGCGTTTGGTTATTATCACAAGAGCGCAGGAAGCAGAGCTGGCATATGTACAGTGCGGTGGAAGAACGTCAGCATTGAGACACCTCGCATCAGTGCTTGGTTCCCATCACAAGGGCGCAGGAAGCAAAGCTGGCATATGTACAGTGCGGTGGAAGAACGTCAGCATTGAGACACCTCGCATCAGTGCTTGGTTCCCATCACAAGGGCGCAGGAAGCTAAGTCGGCATGTGCACAGTGCAGTGGAAGGAGTGTAAGGCATGCACACAGCAAACTCACAGCTCGCACAACGTAATGGCATATCACTACTTTCGGTTTTAACAGACTCCACGAACTCGGAACAATATATCCGACACAGCGATGTGTACATAAAATCACGGACGTGCATTATTGACACTCCTGCAGCTGAGCCCACAGGGAAGGTAGAGAAGGTATGTCAGCGTAGGCCTGAATGGCGTGGGAAGGAGCGCACGTCCATCTGCGTTATATGTGTTGATGCACACATAAGATACATGCAATTGGTGTCTGTCTTGCGAACACTATGTGGACGCATTTCCCTCTTTTTACAGTCGACATAAGACATCCGCTTTATCGGGCACCTCTCTACCCACCCAAATTTATGGGAATCACCGCTGACGTGCGTGGCATCTGTCAGTGTAACATTCTCCTTGACAAAGGCGCTCCGATCGAGAGCTTCACCAGCTATCGTATGACGTTTCACGTCAACAATTACACAGGACAGCTCCATTCAGAAGCTTTTATTGTTTGCTGGTTCTGCACCTGTCTGACCTCAGCACTAAACCAGCACTAAACCTATTACCTACCACAGACAAGGAAGCAGGCTGGTGCTCAGTTCAATTCAGAATCAGGTCGGACTCAAGATTTATGAAACTGGCAACTACCATTAGTATCGTTTTACGGAAAAATTGAGGCGAGGCATTAGTATCACTTATGATTTGATGTTTATTGGGACTATCTCCTCGACTGGTGTCTTAACATGTACGCAACTTTTCGGCCAGTTAAACCTCCGGCCGTCGCCAGATGTTGAGTTCTGAGAACAGCTGATTAATGTTTGGCATTCAGGCATGCGTGTGACGCCACCCGAATTATCTCCTTGGAAGTGCTGGAATTCGAACCATGGTCTTCTGATTGCAGGTCCGGTATTCTACCAACTGACCTTCCCGGTAAGTTTACTGTGTAGAACACCGGGCTCGTAATCAGAAGACCCTGGCTCAAATCCTAGTAATTAGGAGAGAATCCGGGTTGTGACGCAAGCACGGCTGAAAATCAAGCATTATCCAGTCCGTCACAAGACGCGACACTTGACGACGCCCGGACATTTAACTGACCGAAGCGTTGTGCACATGCTAACTCACCAGGCGAGGATGGTAACCCGAGAGTTTATTTCACCCTCGGTTCCACCATGTTTCGCTCAGTAAGTCTTTTTTCTTCTACATCAATGCAATGTTTATTGTCCCCGTGGGAGGCACAGCTAGATACAGCGTGTTATGGCTTTTAACGAACGATCGCTGAAAATCGTTTCCTACCAAACCGGGGCGACGTTCAGCATATATTTGGCCATTAAAAGGATCAGGTTCCCGAAACGCTTCCTAATTGTATTTGTCATTAATTATACCACTCGGGATGTCAGGCATGCATGGCTGAACGCCAATCCCCGTCCAGTCCCTCAGAGAACTGATCCACATCTGACGGTAGCCGCAGACTTAACCAGCCAAAACGTTGTGTATACCCTAACACACAATGCAGTCCAACAGTGACTTCCCATCCGTGAAAGTCATTAGCAGCATATCCGCGAACCATATGAACATAATGAGAAGCTGTTGCGCTGCATTCTGAGCTCTCCCACAATATCCGAAAGTGCGTATGCACCTAGCAGCCTAAGCCCACTTGACACAGGTGACTAGAATGACCATAGGAAACGAATGCAGTGTCGGTTCAATGTGACCAAATGGCTGAACACATTGACTGCCACAGCGCAACCTTGGAATACGAATAACGAAGCTGAAGGCACTGGAAAGTACTGCACATGTTGCCCTTAAAGTGCCAAACAAAGGCTTCCCTTGGTACCACGACAGGTATTTGGATGTTACTTATTTGTAATATATTGGTTTCACCCGCATACCTAGCTATTATTGTTCTGCAGACGCTTTTTCCAAGCATATTTGGAGTCGGTGTCAACCACGCCTAGTAAATGGCTCGTCCTGGGAAAGCGGGACATGTACATACATAGTCGGCTCCACGTGAGGCTGTGATGTCGGAAACATGTGGGACTGCGGTTTTCCAATTTTCATTACGCTTTCCAACCTGAAATTTGACAAGACGTGAATTATGAACTCTAACTCCAGCAGGGTCAGTGATAGTTTCGGATGTCATGACCAAATAAACCATAAAGTCGCGTTAAGTATTTCTGCAAAATACATCCCAACATAACATCAAAACCTTTGATAATCCCAGGGTTAATTCCGACTTCAGCGAGAATCAAGCACAACTATGCTGCAGTTCCGAACCATAACCAATCGATGAAATATGCAGCCAATGCCCAATTAGCATCGTTGTTACACAAATTCACCTTCTCCGCCTAAAAGTTTGTCGCACAGGTCGTTGTGGAAAACCGTTTTGGGAAGTATGATTTTTATAAATGCAATATTCCTGTCAGACGACCATACTTGGCACCTTGCAAAGGTCAAAACTAGCAGACAAGAGGTTCTAAAACACTTCAAATTCGAATTTTGTTGCTTCAACTCGCACATTCCGATTTATTCAGCGGGCCGCCATCCATCGGCAGTCGGGCCAACATCCATCGGCAGTCGGGCCGACATCCATCGGCAGTCGGGCCGACATCCATCGGCATCGGGTGAACTCAGCCGGGCTTTTCATGCTGAAGTGAATTCGAACACTTAAATAACTTCATGGTCTTGGAGTTTATACTTTAAGTTGTCCATGCAAGACAACATGCAAGCTTCATTTCGAATCCCCGCCCTAACTTCAAGTTCTTTTGTGTAATATCCTATGCATGGTGCAGCACAATTTCCCATCGCTACTCTTACCTCCGCGTCAGTTATTTACACACAATACAATATACATGTAACTCGAAACCGGTACCAGTGCCGTACCATAGGACCTTTAAGGGAATGCGTCGACGTGGTGCAGCTAAACTACGCTCAATTGCTAAGTTTGGGTCGGATCATCCTCGGTAAAAAACGACATCGAAGTACAAGCAATGGCTCCATTTTGGGGCATGCTTGTATCTCTGGTACGTCTGTCAATGAACAATACATTGTACGCAATAAGGCAGCGATGAGACCAATGAATGCAAAGCGCTTCAAAAGAATTATCTTTTCAGCACATAGGAAATATGTTGAGAAAACCTACAAAGCTTATGTTCGCAGTCTGTCATCATATCGAGTTTAATGCTGCATAACGTGCCTATTCACGTCGAAACATGGCTGTCGTAAGTTGGCAACGAGACCAAGAACCGTTGGAGCATCTTATGCTCGCTGGCAGTCGGAGCTCCCATATCAGTCCAGATGCCAAATAACGTCAGGCGCCTGGGACTTCCTCAAGACGAAATGTCTGGAGCCTTTGCGGGAAACGCCAACTGGTCAGGTCACGTTTGCAAGATCTTGTATGTCGCTACCACACGACTGCACCGTTCCTCATGAACGAGCATCGATCCAGACGCCTGCATTGAACCCAATCCTGTCCATTTGTCAACTGTCTACGACGGACCAGCCAGTCATCGTCGCTCCTCGCACGCATGGACGTTTCGGTTGCATCTTCATCGATTTTGTAACAAAAGTTAACTGCTGGTCATCATTCGCCGATGGTTTCCCTTTCACGATGTCTTTAAGTGTCTTTGAGGTGAAAGCGATGGCCCTTTGCATCTTCTGTATGTGATAAAACCGGCTGTAGTTGGTTGTTTAAAAACAAAAGACATGATTTATTTGCTTTCAGGACTAAGGCCAAAGGCATGAAGCTGCATTAATGTGCTTGGTAACAGTCGTGCAAGTCCATTCTCAATGACTACAGCTGTTCAAAACTCTGTAGCATCAGCAGTTGTTTTTTTCTAGCACGAGTGAAGTGAATCCTGCTGAACGTAAACAACAGGTGCATGTGACAACCACACAACGATTCAGATTTCGGAAACATTCGAAGACATCACTAATATAAAACATTCCACACGATGGGCCTCCTTGAAAATAGTGTAATACAAAGGAGAAATCGATGACGTCGACAGAGATAGCGTCTATAAAAACATGATTTCAAAATTGTCATTATTTTAAACCCGGTAGCAGCAGCCAATCCGTTAAATGCTTTACTTCCAGGCTGGTTGTACTTACCACATGATGTCCGCACGCAAACCCGCACACACGCCAGAGCTACAGACACAATGCCCAATCTTCTATTAATGTTATAAAAAGTCGAATTTGGTGCCCTGTTGAGTTGGCACCAGGCAATAGTGTCAGAAGAAAGGAGTGGGTGCGACGTCACTGCGGCAGGACTCAGTGTATAACTAAACGGACACAGCGAAAGTTTTGAGTGGCACTTGACCAGAGATCTGTAACAAGTCAAGCTCTTTTAGTTCCCAAGTTCCTTTCTGCCTTTTCTGTTGTGGTTTTGTAAAATGCAACAAGTAAAGGGGAGGGGTAGCGCGTCCCCGGAGACCACAATGTAAATACACCTTGTTGGTATCGCACTGGCTGAGATGCGCGTCTGGGAGACCAGAGATGCAGGACTTGCTTCATAGCGCTGTCGCCAATCCCGCCAGGGTGAGAGGCAGGCTGGGCGAATCGCCTTTGCCGCTGAGTGCGTCGTGGAACACCAGGACACCAGTCACGGCAACAAGGCGCTGGCAACTATTTCAGGCTAAATTTGTTGCATTCCTTTTGTACAACACGACAACCTTTGCAGCCGTATGTATGCCATTGTTTTACGGTCAGTAATGTTTCTGAATTTGGTTCAGATCAGTGCTTTCAAGTGAGTACCTCATCACCTCATGACAGAAGCTATGCACTCACCGTTCCAGGATACCATGAGTATTCAGTTGTTTCTCTGTAAAGCCTTTGACACCTCACACGTGTGTGTGTGTGTGTGTCTGTGTGTGTGGTGTGTGTGTGTGTGTGTGTGTGTGTGTGTGTGTGTGTGTGTGTGTGTGTGTGTGTGTGTGTGTGTGTGTGTGTGTGTGGTGGTGTGTGTGTGTGTGTGTGTGTGTGCGTGTGTGTGTGTGTGTGTGTGAGTGTGTGTGTGTTTGTGATCCCGGTGATTTACTGCTTGGCTGAAAATTTTGAGCTTTGGCCGGCTGCAATGTGTTTGCAGAAAATTTATTTTTAATGCACATGTTATTGAGCATATTCATTCATGAAATTTGGCTTAGCAAAGTAGCATTCTGCCGCCAGGTAAGCAGTGACATGAGTCCTTCAACTTCTGGTACTAACACATACCAGTTTTAGATTTACTTCTGGATATGCATGGCAGTGAGATGGCCTGTTCTCAGATTTGTCTTACGTTTTGGTCGCCACAAAGCGGAAGGTGGTACGCTCGGATCCCACCTGAGCATGAAGTGGTGCTGGTTGAGGTTTCTCAGAAAATAACTCCTTTTTGGTGAAGGACTCTATCTAAGCATTTCGCTAGGATAATGCACAGTGCGCAGCGCACCCTTTTGAACTTAACACTCACCTGGTGGCCGGTTGGATACCCCTTGCTCGCGTGGGGGTCAGTTTAAACCTCCATGAGGTCTCAAGAACTAAGGGAGCTATAGACACTAAATTCACCACAAGTTGTGTTGACCTTTACGTGAACTCACTTAGGTCAAAGTTTGAGGTTCCTATATCATGGCCTTCGGGTTAAATAAGGTCAACAAGATCAAATTCCAGGTTCGTCTCTAAAGGGTCCCCAAAAACCTAGATGACTGTTCTAAGCAAAAGGTCACATATTCATATAAGATTAGTGACCTTGTTTGACCTTTTAAAGGTCATGGTGACCAAAATTATGTAAGACTGCTTTGAACTTTGCACTTGGATGAGTGACAGAGATTACGCTAGGTAGCATGTTCTTAAAAATGAAACTTTGACCTGCGTCATTCTAGGTCAGTGACCTATTCTTACGTTCAAGAACTGTATGGGGATTGCATAATGCGGTTTCTGATATAAGTAAATTCGAAGTCAGCACCAGAAACTAACCCATACAGCAAGCCCTAGAGAAATAAAACGGGTTATTTTGGCCTTGGTTTGACTTTCATACCTGACCCTAGGTTAATATAATTCGCTCATTCATTTGTTGTGTTGCCTAATGAAGTATCTGAGAAATGTATTGCTTCGTCTAACTCTCCGTTAATGTATCAGATTGAACGATTCCTCAGAAATTGCCTTCGCTGAAACCATGGCCTGACCTTGAACTACCACAGATCAGCGACCTTGCAAGGTACGTCTAACTTGTTGATGCTAGACGATCCGCTATTCAATTTATATAGCTATGCAAAGTTTGGCGTGGCGTAGCCGCGCCATTCGGAAACCATTCCGGAAAAATCTTTGGTCAATTTGACCCCCATCCGAGCGCGTGTTAACGGAAGTTCTCAGAAACCTCAAAACTTCGGTTTTTCCCCGACTGTCTGAAGCGCAAAAACGTTGTAGCACATACTTTTCTATCCCATCTTCTCCCCCATCATTTCAGAATACCATTGCCTGTGTAAGGTGCGTTCTTTAGAGGCGGATGTGTAAATCGGCTCACGAACAAGTACAGTTCTATTCTTCTGTCAGTACGAAGAAGACTGTAGCACCGCGGGCGAGTGGAATTTCTTTGTCACCTTGCGTGGTAAACACGTCTGCGATGGCACAGGGTGGACGGCGAGCTGGTAGCGGCACGTGCCAGCCGACTAAACTGACTCCTGGACAGGGCGACAAAGTTCTTACGTTGAGTTAATGAAATTCAACTTGTCACGAGGTGCTGGTTAAATGGCGTTGTAATGCTAAACAGCGGTTCTGTTGGCGACACTTTACATCTTGAGCTCTGCTTAGCTTCAACAGTGACAAAGGTTCAGGAGGGTTCAGCAAAATATTTTGCTTGAAAAGACGTGAAACCAGAAAATGCTTCCGATGATGACATTGAACTCATGAAGCTGAAAACAGGAGCTGAAGGCCTTTCTTTCTTATATCTGGCTATATTTCTATTTGTGCTGATATGTACAAAAATATGAGAACATCTTTCATGTCACCATTAAAGATGTGCAAAAGGTAAATGACAGACATTATGGGAATATTCTACATTATTTATAGGATTTTGAAGTGACATGGCCATCTTGAAGACCTATCGGTTCTGTTCGCGATCACGCCCCTCTTCGGACTTTAGCCCCTCTAGTTGCTGAGTTACACGCCTGTGAAAATGTGGAAGGGCATATCGGGGATAATATTTCAGTCACTTTGGCATTCATGACGTCATAAAACGTCCTTCAAATCCTGCCATTTCATTGGTCATGCGGCGATCAATGCCAAGAAAAATACAATTGTCAATGCGCTCATATCTGGCGTTCATGAGCGCGATGTCCAGACATGACGACCGTCAATTGGATTTCAATCTGTTGTGCAGGGCACGATGACGTGATTAAACCATGGCGCATTGAGGAGCATATTTTCTGAATGGAGAATCGTACTGTCCAGAACAGTCTTTTCCATTTCAGAATCATGTCAATAGCTCTAATTGTGCGTGTTTCATGACATCTGATGCTTGCTTCGATCTCTTCAAGTGTGAAACATTACTTTCAAGGAGAAATTGATTAAAGGAGAGACCGTTGAAGGCTATAGAAGGCAACATAGGTTAATATCTTTAAACGTTAGCAATGTACAGGTGTACTGCGCGAAGAGGACAAACATTGGCCGGTAAAAATTGGGACAAAGAGGTAAAATGGTACGGGGACGGGCAAGCGAGGCGATTTATTTCACGCTTTTTTGCACGCTTAGTAGGATCTCGCGCGTTTTGTGGTGTTGGAGTTTGTATATCACACAAGGGGCTCTGATCTGCTGTTTCTTTGTGCGCGTTGCGAGTTTGTTAGACGTCATGTTTCGATCAATAAATGTGTGTTGAGCCGATAGAAACCTAAGTGCTGAACAAAGTGAAGATGCATGTGTAATAAAGCCCACAGCGCTCCAGAATGTTAAACACCCGCGTTAAATTCATGCTAATTTAACGCGGGTGTGATGGTTTGTTCATTGCAAACTACGCCATCCACTTGATGCAATGTTTTTTAATCTTTCCGCCAAATTATCTTATCACTGAGGCAGACAACAGTCAAAAGTTATGAAATGACTCAATTTTAGCCCATGCATGGCCCACCCCCATCCTCGATTTCAGGTCCAAAGGAAAAACAGCTATTGTCATGAATTCACCGCTAAAAAGGCTCAACGACGCTTATCTTCGCGAAATAGCGTCATTGGGTTTTGCCATTCATTCTTTCGGAACCATTGGTGGTCATCATATGAATTTCGGCCTTAGGTTAGGCATATCTTTTTGTAATCATTACCGAAGGTCACGAAAGCACTGGATATCTGTCGCTTCAAAAAGAGACAATATGTAAAGCTTGATGGGTTTACCACTTTTGGTGGCGGAGAAAAACTCACTTGAAGGAGCCTATGTCACATACAATATACTGCTGCTTGATTTCGGATGTAAATTATGGTTTTCAACAACATCGGTTAGTAATTTTGCAAAAAAGGCCTGTGCGTCTGATAAAAATGTGTACCCTTCACAAAGCTCCGAACCAACTTAACGATACAACATTTTGAAAACATCGGATGTCGATAAATACCAAATGCTAATTGTGATACACGAATATTTAACTTCTTAGCTTCCTGTATCGTTCGATTTAATATACAAGCTCCACGAATCAAATGAAATGGATATGAGGCGAGTAAAAAATTTAGACCAACCTTTTCCTTTATCGTCATTATAGACTATTTACATCTTGCCCTGACCCTAAGCTGTGGAAGGATATATTGCTTTCATATTTTTGAGAATAAATGATATCTACGCATCAAAAAACATAATCAAGGATATCATCCGCAAGCATTTCGTGAATGCGTATTAACGTAACCAACATATTTGAAGATATTGCTTTTTTGCCCCGCACATATGTAACTTACTTCATATTTAACCTCCTCCATGCTCCATAATCACGTTCTGATATAGCCATATTCGTGCACTTGTACCCAAATTCATGGCGCTGGCTCTGGGAGCTCTCCCAGCAACAAGCTCCGCTTAGTTGAATGGACTTCCTGGACATCCAGCTCAAAACCCAGCACGAAAGTGAGCAGTTAATTGCCTGTCCGACTTGTGTGACCGCACAACCCTTACTAAAACTGTGAATGAGTGGTTATAGCTTATTGGGCGGTTATAGCGGGAGGACACTATCTGACTTTGGCTAATTAAACTCATTCATGATTTGCCCTTGCATAGCACTGCTCCTTCGGATCTGCATCACCTCTCCGCCTGCTTTTTTGTTTGCTTCCTCTTCCTGATTTGGATTACCACGACTTGATTTCGTGTTTTCTGGTGTTAACGTACGGCTTATTGCGTCGCTGGGATAGAGGGAGGGGCACTACGGATTACCTGCTCTTAGATAATGGTATGGAAAATAAATATAATTCCTTTTTACCTCAAACTCTAACTTTCAACCCTTTGCGCTGATCGAATTGCAATCATCAGATTCAGCTTCAGCACTGCAGATTGCCCAGTATTTACTTTCGGAGCCGTCGGCGGTCATCGTGTGCGCTTTGACCTTGGGTTAGGCATATTTTTTTGTAACCATTACCGAAGGTCACGAAAGCACTGGATATATGTCCCTTCATAGAGAGACGATATGTACATCTTGATGGATTTACCACTTTTGGTGGCGGAGAAAAACTCTCTCGAAGCAGCCGATGTCACATACAACTCCATCTTGCCTGAAACTCTAACTCTTGATCGTTTGCGCTGAACGAATTGCAATCATTAGATTCGGCTTTCGGGTGCTGCAGATCGCCCTAAACTTAATCTGCTGCAAAATTTATCATCTGAGGGTGTACAGTTTGGCGATGGCTGAATCAATCTCACCAAGAATTACTCAGTAAACTGCACATCAGTTAACACGGCCGCAGGCATTGGGAAGTGCGGTGCGGACGACAACGAAGATCCAGCTTAACAAATGGCTGCCGACCAGACTGCTGGGTGTTCAGAAGTCAGCCGAATGGAGATGAGCCCGGCCCTCGGTTGTGACGGATCTTGTAGATTTGACATGTCCGGCTGTGGGAGCAGGTTCGATGGGCCTGGCCGGGACGCATCCGGCTTGGTCGTCGAGTCCGGGTGACAAATCCGTGGCCTCAAAATCAGTCTTCGGTGCTTGATTTCTGCGTTTTGCGCATAGCTTGCCACCGACTGACGCAAGTCTCAAGTCTCAGAAGCACACTGGGCAAACAATGCGCCTCTTCTGTCTCAATACGAGGCAGGTTTCAGTCCCTAATTGGTCGCTTTATACTTCAAGTTAAACAGGCTAACGGACACTGCCTTTTCTAACCTATGCACTCTCCGTAATCTACTTGCACGGAGGACCGTCTACCCAGACAAAGTTCACGCCACGATCTGAGGCACCGCTGAGGCGACTGACGTCATTGGGTGTGGGGAGAAGGCTGGTATCACATCTCAGCGACTCAACGCTTTCGAACAATGACTCCCGCCGTCTGGAGTCGTCTGTCTGGACCCGGACGGAGGAGCCGAGAACCGCCGGTAGTACCGCGCGGGTCGGTCGTGTCGGCAGGGGCTGAATGACGCAGGGGGTCGACCGGCCGGGGGCCAGACACTGCGGTGATCCGCCTGGCTATGATGACGTCGGCACTGCGCGGGTGTAGAGCGAGTCCTCACTTTTCTATTCATGGTTTGCAGTGAGGACTGGAAACACTTTTCCGAAATTCGAGATTTCTAATGAATCGAAGGTTTATCAAATTGGGTACTTGAGTTTTGTGTTGCAATCCAATGATGGTGCAACTTAAGTTGTTCAGTGCACTAGCGAGAAGCATTATTCACATAGATAAGACAGTAGTAGTAGTCTTATTCTTGGGAAAGGCCAGGAGAAATATAGTTAGGAAATATAGTTCGGTTGATATTTCGGCAACATGCCTTTATCGGAACAATAGCAAAAGTTTTGAAAGGGTCATTTTTGGCGCCTTCGTCGAAACTGATAACTTCATTTTATTCAAGCCAAAGGGTCGAAAGTTAGAGCTTAACACAGGTTGTACTTTTATATCTATATCAACCTAACTACCTCCCAACTACCAACCTAACAATCTCCATTCTCCTGCTTTTCCGAGGAGTAAGGCTCATACCGCTGGCTTATCGATGGTGCAACTTATTCAGCATTTTTACATTACCACTTATTGCATTAAATTGCCCCTGTTTTTATCGAAAAATGTGCTATGGTCGCGGAGTTAATAGCTTTCCCTTGGCGCGTCTCCGTAATTACGTCATTTTCTGAGGTCGCCAACGGAAAGCAGGCTGACGCTGGGATTGGAAAACAAAAAGGAAACGTCAGAGCCGGAAACAAAAAAGACGACCGGATTTGTTCAGATCTTAGATGACGATGTGCTATTACGTTTTAATGGTTGAGTTGGAGAGGAACTACCCAATATCCACACAAATGTGCAGCAGGTGTAACTTGATCTTCACCAAACATTCAATTGAAGAAGCCTAGTGTTCTCGCGCATGTTTATGATCAAACAGTGCTGTGTTCATAACTGCCACACTTTGATATATGATGTTTAGAAATCTCTCAGTAAGCATTGAGCCATATACTATTAGAAGTATGCCCTATTTTTACGAAACGCCTGTGCAACTATTAGACAGCAATATAAAATGCACACATTATTATTAACTCATGCCCTGTTTTCAAAGGTATGATCCTCCAGCAGACGTGGCATGTTCTCAACATCAGAAGTCCAAAAACGTACAAAGGCTGTTTTCTGTTACCGATCAAAAACCGAATCAGCATATATCAGACTTCCGTCGGACGAGTTTTTGACTTCAAGCAGCATCACGACTGGAGGCTGCCACGAAAAGCTGTTTTAAACAGGAATCATTGGTCCAGGAATTTTTACCTGCACCAATCACAACTTTACATAACAGTGAACGGTTTTGGGACAATCTCCTGAACATGAGCTTGGCTACACGGCAGACGCTGAAAACTATCGCCATGAGCACGCTCACCGGGTCTGCAGTTCGTCACATGCCGACGTGCAAGCGTCGGCAGCCGAGTCAGTTCTGGCAGCCCGGCCCGCGTCCCTCCGCGAGCTGCGCGCTGCGAGCCAATGAACGGCGGTTCCCATCCCTCACTGTTCACTGTCAGCTGCCGAAAGAAGTCACAACACGCGCCAGCGGGCCTCTGGGAAGAGGTGAACGGATTCCGCAACAACCTCCATGCTTTGCCGCCACACGAGCTCCCTGTTTTCTTCCACCTCAACCAGCTCCCTGTTACTCTGCCACCTCACCAGCTCCCCGTTCTCTGCCCACCTCACGACTTTGCTGTTCTCCATGCCCGCCTCACGAGCTCCCTGTTCTCTGCCACCTCACCAGCTCCCCGTTCTCTGGCCGTCTCGCGAGCTTCCCCGCCTCTCTGCCGTCTCACGAGCTCCCCCGCTCTCGTGGTTGCCACACGAGCCTCTATGCTCTCTGTTGCCCACGCGAGCATCTCTGCTCTCCGTTACCTCAACAAGGCTCCCGTTCTTGCCGTCTCATTCGCTCCAACCTCTCTTTTGCCCTCGCGTGCCAAATTGCTCCCAGCGAACTTTGGGCAGTTGCGTGAATCGTCACTGAAAAGGCTCCCGCAAAAATAACTCCATTTCACATACCAACCAGATCATCCCTCAGTGCAGTGGTGTTCTCACCGACTTAATTATTTCTAGCGTTAAATAAAAAAGCAATTAAGTCACATCTAAGAGAGAGTGGCGCTATCCATGAAAGCCGAATCCAGCTGATCGGAGCTGAATCGTACCAAAACTCAGCTGAAGACTGCGGGCGTCGCACCAGATCAGACCAGGAGGGTCAGCGAGCCAACTCAATCGAAGCTGGGTCGTACCGAAAGCTCAGCTGAAGACTGCGGGCGTCGCACCAGATCCGACCAGGAGCGTGCAGCGAGCCAACTCAATCGGAGCTGAGTCGTACCAAAAACTCAGCTGAAGACTGCGGGCGTCGCACCAGATCCGACCAGGAGGGTCCAGCGAGCCAACTCAATCGAAGCTGAGTCGTACCAAAAACTCAGCTGAAGACTGCGGGCGTCGCACCAGATCCGACCAGGAGGGTCCAGTGGGTCAACTCAATCGAAGCTGAGTCGTACCGAAAGCCCAGCTGAAGACTGAGGGCGTCGCACCAGATCCGACCAGGAGGGTCAGCGAGCGTTCTGTCTACTCGCCAGAGTCCAGCAAGCCAACTCACTCAATCTACTCGCCAGAGTCCAGCGAGCCGACTCACTCAATTTACTCGCCAGAGTCCAGCGAGCCAACTCACTCAATCTTCTCACCAGAGTCCAGCGAGCCGACTCACTCAATCTACTCACCAGAGTCCAGCGAGCCAACTCACTCAATCTACTCACCAGAGTCCAGCGAGCCAACTCGCTCAATCTGCTCCGTAGCGCGCCGTCTGCCAACTTTCAGAATGCACCGACGTTTTTTGTGTGATTTTACATCGCCAGTCTGCCATTATGAAAACGCAGAAGTTTCAGTCCTAATGAATATGATTTCGCACCGCCCTTGTCAGGAGGCCTGGGTGCTTGCAGATGTTTCCTGCCTAGAAGAGGATGTGAAATGAATTAGACCAGCATGAAGTTTCCCAAATTTATTCGCTCTCAAATGAAGCGAATTGATATTTTAATGGCAACAATGCAACCCCAACAGTTGCAGCACAAGGGGAATAGTGCAACTTTTGCAATATTCAGCTCAGCTGATTTCGCTGTTACAGTATGGCTAAAACAACTCCCGAAATTGAGTGCCACTTCTCGCCAATGCCACTATCTTCCTTAAGCGTCCGCTATTGAACCCGAAATATTGCAGAATGACTGCAGAGTAAAGTGAACACCAACTATCCGAAAATATGGCATGGATGTAGGACAGATGGCGCAACGTTTTCTACATTTCCCTCCAAATTTGTTTTGCTATGTACAGTCCCTCTACCATGCCATTGTCTTAACATGCACATCATACCCACGGCAAGCCGCGGCATACACGTACATAGTTTGCATGTGCAACACAAACAAGTTACTGCGCCCTTCTGTCCTCCAAACACCCATGACAAGCTGCCAAGTTGTCAAAGGCGATATTTTATGGGAGCTGTCGGATAGTGCCCAAGCTTGCCGGATGATGGGGAAGGAATACAGGAAAACACACATTCTGAATACTACTGGAAGGCTGGCTATGTGTAGTCAAATACATGTCGAGACAGGGAAGAGCAAACGCATCTTTGCTGATGG
>NW_023596818.1:22588171-22610671 GCF_011947565.3 Pollicipes pollicipes
TTAGTCGAACTGACAGCTTGCGGACAGGTTACTAATTTCACATTTGATTTGTCAAGCCCACTCATGCATCCGGTCTTATAAATGACGGGTGGTCCAAGAATTACCAGTCGCATAAGGTCCAAATGTTCTCTCAAAGCATGCTAAATCGGACTCGCAAGAAATCTGCGATCGGCATGTCACCTCCATTCGCACACAAATATGACAAAGATGAGTTGCGCACTAGGCGCCTCAACATGCAAACAAAAGACCCCAGGCTCCTGCTTTCCAAAATCATGTCCAGCGTGACCCGGTGGGAGATGGAAGAAAAAAGCATGTCCTGTGATCAGCGACGATACATGTTGAGAATCATGACGCATAAGGACAAATATATAGAACGCAGGTGCGTGGTTCATGGCCTCGAGTAGGTACGCACGTCAAACGTGCCTGTAAAACGCCCGCGTGAACTAACCTTTGGATATTCCTTCACTTTGAAAAATTGTCTTGATAATTCAGATAAGAAGGGAAAATGCAATGACACGGAAAATATTGTATCATTGTCGCATCGCGGGTAAACAAAAAGTTGTCCACCCTGTCTTATCTAAACAGAGCCAAGACTCATGTGCACTTGAGAGCAATGCTGAACAATCGACCACAAATAGCTCCTCTTGTTTAATATTAAATTACGCTTGATTAATGTTTAATTTATCTAATGTTTTATTACCTTATGTTCAATTGCAGGCGTTGATGTGCGTGGCATTGACTCGATCACTTTGCGTGTTGTGAAAACAGCGGAAATTTGCAGCGGCAATGGACATATTTTCTTAGAAGCTTGATTTTCGGTATGTGGCGCTGCTTCAAGACCATTGCTCCCCTAAGATTTCTAGCTGAACTCGCGCTTCACCGGTGCGCACGTTACCCGCGAATGCTAACAACACTGCCAGTCTACGCGGGCAAATTCAGCTTGAGCCTGGACAAAATGGTTGCCGCTAGTTTCACAGTTCACGAACGGAAAGAATGTCATGCAAATTTCCTAAACCAAACAAATGTTTTTGTTATTCAAGCACAGCTGTGTTTCTCATGGCAAGCTCATTTGAAACATTTGATTTAAAACGCAATCGGGTGGCCGGTTGAATGCGACGCGCTCGGGTAGGGAGGGAGGGAGATTTAACCCCTCCATCTCAAATGAAAAGGGAGCTAGGCACATAAATTCACAGGGCAGGTAGGCCCGCGTGTGAACTCATTTGTGCCACATTTTAAGCACCATAGGCCATGAAATTCAGGTCAAATAAGGTCAAACAAGGTTTGACACCAGATCGATGTCCAAAGATCCCTCAGGCCTTTTTATGCATCTACATTTAACCTAAATACCTCTTCTAAGTAAAATGTCACTGGTGCTCATTTCAGGTCAGTGACTGTAGTCGACCTTCAGAAGGCCAAGGTGACCAAAACCTACGCCACTAAAGTCACAAAAAATTAACCCTGCCATTTTAACAATCGAAAACTTTTTTCGCGGAAATGTATTCTATCTTTAAAGCAAAACAAAAATTTGCTTGTCTGCTATTTGCACAGCTTTGAACAATGCTCTAAATTCAAGAGTCCGGCATCCACCATTTTCCATGCTAACCAATTTTATCATCTTGGTTGAGATGACACAGATGGTCTTGTAATATCGCTTGATGGTGGATGTTAAGAGTAGGGAGTACATTTCTTACCTGAATTTTGGGGATCGAATCCAACGCCAAATCAGTGGTCGCATGTAAAACTCGGGGACGAACCAGGCTGCACAGTGTTAAACTCGGGACGAACCAGGCAGCACAGTGTTAAACTCGGGGACGACCCAGGTCGCACAGTGTTAAACTCGGAGACGACCTAGGCCGCACTCGAGGACGAGCCAGTCCGCACAGGGTTAAACTCGGGGACGACCCAGCCCACACAGTGTTAAACTCGGAGACGACCTAGGCCGCACAGTGTCTCGTCATCTGAAGAGACCTTGAGCAGCGATCGCATGTTAAACTCGGAGACGGCTTAGGCGCACAGTGTTAAACTTGGAGACGGCTTAGGCGCAGTGTTAAACTCGGAGACAGCTTAGGCGCACAGTGTTAAACTCGGGGACGGCTTGGGCGCACAGTGTTAAACTCGGAGACGGCTTAGGCGCACAGTGTTAAACTCAGAGACGACTTGGCCGCACAGCGTCTCGTCATCTGAGGAGACCTTGAGCGCAGCATTACCAGCTAGCATCAGTCACAGTTCTCTACTACTTGTCATAGTTATCATCACCATGCACACCTAGCTCCCTTTCTTGTCTACGATATCCATCTGCTTGTGGGTGTAACGTCTAAAGCATGCGATTTCCTCCGAACACTTGCAACGGTCTGTACGCCAAAAGCCTGCGCTATGAATGTTGCAACTGCAGCGTGCAACGCTGCATGCCATGTTTTCGGCGGTGCAGCTGCAGGTCACTACCGCCAGGAGTGTTTCGGGAGTAACTGCTGCTGCTGAGACGGCCAGTATTCAGGTAGCAGCCCATGACAAGGTTCGAAAAAGAGAAATAATGCGTCGAAGTCGTCGCATTAGCAGAGACTAATTCTTCTAATTCTGGAACACTGCATCCTGCTGATGTTCAATGCCGTGTCCTTTGATACAGTAGTTTCTGTGCTATTTCAGTGCACCGACCTTCCACCAAGGAGCCTGTCCACATCCACTCGATGGAGCGCCCTTGGGCTGACTCAAGGTAACTGCCTTGACGCGCTCAGCTCCTGGGATGACCTTTGGACATTGGTCCAGGACTTGCCGTTTGTCCTGCTGGTGGTGCCGCTACACTTACAGCTACGCCCATGACAGATCAAACTACAGATCAAGCACATCAAGTATGTGAGGGAAATGCCTCTCCAAGCCTACACTGCTCGCGCTCATGCTCCTGCGCGAAGAGCCCAACGATAATTTCCCCCTTCAGCGGAGCTGTCTCAAGGCAATGCTAGCGTATTTCTTGCCAGTTACCAGTGGCCAGTTACGTGGCCAGTTACCACAACTATGCTCGCTGACTGAGCTAACATCTTGTCAACAAGAGCTAACATCATCAAGACGTCTTGCCCGTCCCGGTGGCCCAGGTGGCTAGGGCACTGGCCTGCCGATTCAACCACTCGTGATGGGGTGGATTCGTGTCGCTACACTCGCTCGCTATTTTTCCTTGACAAAGTGCCCCGCAGTCGGTGGCAGAGGCCGCATTAAAGGTCAGGTCATGTCAGAGCCAGTACAGACCGTGCCGGCCATTGCGGCACGCTCGACTTCGTCACCAAATTCTTCTGCTGACCTGGAATTCGGCGATCAAATAGTATTGGTAGCGGCTTACACAAACAAGTGCTGCTTAGCGTGAGCTCTGATCCCATAAAGCCCTCCATTTGAAAGTCAATAACAGCAGAATTGGTCTTCCTGGCACTGAAAATCACACGATTTTCCAAGTCTTCAAGATAAAACTTTGAAACTCGACCCGCATTTAAGATGGTGATGGACCATCTTGAACGTTAATTTGTTGGTTTTGGGTTTGGTTTTGAGGCTGGTTAGTCCTTGCACCTGATCCAGGCTCAATAGAACAAGTCGTATTTCTAAATTCGATTGCCAAAATGCTTGAGACACCATCTCAGCAGATATGAACACATCTAACACTACGTTGTCACATCAGATAGAACAACTTCTTGGCAACTATCTTCGCTGAAAACCCTGGTCTGACTTTGACATGTCATGGGTAAGGGACATTGCAATATCTATTTTTCCAAAAATCTGCAATGCGAGTATCTACAGGCACACAAAGTTTGTTGCGGTTGCTCCACGCCGTTCGAAAGTCGGGCTGCAAAACCTGCGAAGTTCAACTTGACCTCCTACCCCCACCCGAGCGCGTACTGAGCTTAAGGCCTCTGCCTACGCGACGACTTCGACGCATCACTTCTCTTTTCCAAAGCTTGTCATGGGGTGCCACCCGAACACTGGCCATTCCGGGAACTGCAGCCCATATCGTTCACGTGGCCCTGCATCGACCCAGACACTACGATTGCCCGGATCATAAACAGAAGCGATACGCCGGATCCAAACTTCTAGAGCAGTGCAAATAACGTCATCTGGTCGATGACCCGGGGGAGCCGATATTGGAAGTGAGAACCCAGTCCCTTTCGCTGCTGCATCAACATTACGAGTTTAAGGGAATGGGCTTCGATACGGACGGCTTGCCATCGACTCCGCGTCTGTAGTAAGTCACAGCTGGCATAATGCCTTCCTCCTGTACGGACTCCAAAGGCTTAGACAAGCCACCATCACGACTGACGCCCATCATAAGGCTATGAATTGGACAGTTGGCATCCGTGCCCAAGATGCGGCTACAACATGCAGGCAGCTATGCAAGGAACCATCACACCGCTTTGGTGCGAGTCCATCATTGCAAACAAACAGGACACACATCCTGACGGCTCTGAAACCACATTTACTTATGGACGGATCAACGCGTAATGAAGACATGACTTCTCATGAGCAGACAGTCGACACACGCCGTTGAGCAATTATTAACGTTGTGTAAGATCACCGTACATCTGAAACCACTGCCTGTTCCCAATGTTGTTTTTGTCAGCTGGATTTTTTTTTTGTTAAATATCCCAATCAATCTGAACGCTTTGATGCATTGGTGAGGTTACGACTCCTTTCGGCAGTGCGATGAGCGTCATAAAATGGCCCATCACAGACCTGTCACTGGTCAACCACCCCGGACCAGCGACCTAAACAGGTCTGTGTACCATGCGCCGGACCAGCGACCCACTCAGGCCTGTCCACTCCACACGCTCACTGACCTGACATTGGCACGTGGTATTTTCAATTTAACAACTTATATTCATTGAATACTGAAATCGATAATGAATGACAGTTGGAAGCTAACCTCCGTTCGTTGTTGTTACGCCAGACATGTCCGCAGGGGGTAATGGCTGTATGTATGTACATCGGCACGGCACAAAATAGCGCGTAATCTGTCGGCATTATCATGCAAGTGTATATCGACGTGGGATTCAAACGGTGCTCACACCCAATACCCAGCCTGGGACGCTGTGTACAGTGACATGTGCTGACGTCCGGATGGCACCGGCAGAGGCCGACCACCGGCAATATATACAACGGTAACGATGGGAATGGGGCGGCGACATGTACATACACATGCAGCAGCTGGCGAGCGGTGGAGACGATATGTACAGTACACATCGAACGGCGCTGCGTGCACGCAAGGGAACGTGGGATGGGTGGCGCCTACACCTCCGGTACACCAGTCACCCATCGCGCACGTACACTGGGTCAGCGACCAGCGCTGCCTGGGTGGCGGTCTGGGCCGCGCTATGATACCAGCACGCCGGCCGCGAGAGGGGTGGCGACCCGACGGGAAGGACCGGCGCAGCCCCCGTCGGCACGCAGCCTGCCACAGCTGGCCGACCGGCAGCAGCGGGCGTCGAGGGCGCGACCGTGGCGGCCCGGGCGGCCCGAGCCACCATCACTGGTCTGGTTCATGTCCCGGCGGCGGGGCTGGCACGGAGTGATCCCGCCGACCCGGGCGCCGGAGCAGTAACACGTACAGTGCACACACGACCCCGGCGGCCGGCTGGGCGGGCGGGCGGCCGCAGTCGGCGCCGCCCACTACACACAGGTGGTGACGCGTCCGTTGGCAGCCGCTGCCCGGAGGCGCTGTGTCACCCTGCACGCGCGCATCGAGTTGAGTTGGGCACGCGAGTAGCAGCGCGAGGTGAGCATAAACTCGCGGCGGAAGTGGCCTGAAACAGGCGTCACATGGGTCACACCACGGCTCGCACCGCTGCCGCTGGGGGCAGGCCGGGGCAGGGGTGCCGGATGCGGCAGTGTGCGTGTGCGTGTGGGTGTGTACCATTCGTGCGGATAGCGGTCGAGCGCGCATGCTGCCGGCTCATTGTCAGCACTGAGAAGCCTCGTATCAGTGTTTGGTTATTATCACAAGAGCGCAGGAAGCGAAGCTGGCATATGTACAGTGCGGTGGAAGAACGTCAGCATTGAGACACCTCGCATCAGTGCTTGGTTACCATCACAATGGCGCAGGAAGCTAAGTCGGCATGTGTACAGTGCGGTGGAAGGAGCGTAAGGCATGCACACAGCAAACTCACAGCTCGCACAACGTAATGGCATATCACTACTTTCGGTTTTAACAGACTCCACGAACTCGGAACAATATATCCGACACAGCGATGTGTACATGAAATCACGGACGTGCATTATTGACACTCCTGCAGCTGAGCCCACAGGGAAGGTAGAGAAGGTATGTCAGCGTAGGCCTGAATGGCGTGGGAAGGAGCGCACGTCCATCTGCGTTATATGTGTTGATGCACACATAAGATACATGCAATTGGTGTCTGTCTTGCGAACACTATGTGGACGCATTTCCCTCTTTTTACAGTCGACGTAAGACATCCGCTTTATCGGGCACCTCTCTACCCACCCAAATTTATGGGAATCACCGCTGACGCCTGTGGCATCTGTCAGTGAAGCATTCTCCTTGACAAAGGCGTTCCGATCGAGAGCTTCACCAGCTGTCGTATGACGTTTCGCGTCAACAATTACACAGGACAGCTCCATTCAGAAGCTTTTATTGTTTGCTGGTTCTGCACCTGTCTGACCTCAGCACTAAACCAGCACTAAACCTATTACCTACCACAGACAAGGAAGCAGGCTGGTGCTCAGTTCAATTCAGAATCAGGTCGGACTCAAGATTTATGAAACTGGCAACTACCATTAGTATCGTTTTACGGAAAAATTGAGGCGAGGCATTAGTATCACTTATGATTTGATGTTTATTGGGACTATCTCCTCGACTGGTGTCTTAACATGTACGCAACTTTTCGGCCAGTTAAACCTCCGGCCGTCGCCAGATGTTGAGTTCTGAGAACAGCTGATTAATGTTTGGCATTCAGGCATGCGTGTGGCGCCACCCGAATTATCTCCTTGGAAGTGCTGGAATTCGAACCATGGTCTTCTGATTGCAGGTCCGGTATTCTACCAACTGACCTTCCCGGTAAGCTTACTGTGTAGAACACCGGGCTCGTAATCAGAAGACCCTGGCTCAAATCCTAGTAATTAGGAGAGAATCCGGGTTGTGACGCAAGCACGGCTGAAAATCAAGCATTATCCAGTCCGTCACAAGACGCGACACTTGACGACGCCCGGACATTTAACTGACCGAAGCGTTGTGCACATGCTAACTCACCAGGCGAGGACGGTAACCCGAGAGTTTATTTCACCCTCGGTTCCACCATGTTTCGCTCAGTAAGTCTTTTTTCTTCTACATCAATGCAATGTTTATTGTCCCCGTGGGAGGCACAGCTAGATACAGCGTGTTATAGCTTTTAACGAACGATCGCTGAAAATCGTTTCCTACCAAACCGGGGCGACGTTCAGCATATATTTGGCCATTAAAAGGATCAGGTTCCCGAAACGCTTCCTAATTGTATTTGTCATTAATTATACCACTCGGGATGTCAGGCATGCATGGCTGAACGCCAATCCCCGTCCAGTCCCTCAGAGAACTGATTCACATCTGACGGTAGCCGCAGACTTAACCAGCCAAAACGTTGTGTATACCCTAACACACAATGCAGTCCAACAGTGACTTCCCATCCGTGAAAGTCATTAGCAGCATATCCGCGAACCATATGAACATAATGAGAAGCTGTTGTGCTGCATTCTGAGCTCTCCCACAATATCCGAAAGTGCGTATGCGCCTAGCAGCCTAAGCCCACTTGACACAGGTGACTGGAATGACCATAGGAAACGAATGCAGTGTCGGTTCAATGTGACCAAATGGCTGAACACATTGACTGCCACAGCGCAACCTTGGAATACGAATAACGAAGCTGAGGGCACTGGAAAGTACTGCACATGTTGCCCTTAAAGTGCCAAATAAAGGCTTCCCTTGGTACCACGATAGGTATTTGGATGTTACTTATTTGTAATATATAGGTTTCACCCGCATACCTAGCTATTATTGTTCTGCAGACGCTTTTTCCAAGCATATTTGGAGCCGGTGTCAACCACGCCTAGTAAATGGCTCGTCCTGGGAAAGCGGGACATGTACATGCATAGTCGGCTCCACATGAGGCTGTGATATCGGAAACATGTGGGACTGCGGTTTTCCAATTTTCATTACGCTTTCCAACCTGAAATTTGACAAGACGTGAATTATGAACTCTAACTCCAGCAGGGTCAGTGATAGTTTCGGATGTCATGACCAAATAAACCATAAACTCGCGTTAAGTATTTCTGCAAAATACATCCCAACATAACATCAAAACCTTTGATAATCCCAGGGTTAATTCCGACTCCAGCGAGAATCAAGCACAACTATGCTGCAGTTCCGAACCATAACCAATCGATGAAATATGCAGCCAATGCCCAATTAGCATCGTTGTTACACAAATTCACCTTCTCCGCCTAAAAGTTTGTCGCACAGGTCGTTGTGGAAAACCGTTTTGGGAAGTATGATTTTTATAAATGCAATATTCCTGTCAGACGACCATACTTGGCACCTTGCAAAGGTCAAAACTAGCAGACAAGAGGTTCTAAAACACTTCAAATTCGAATTTTGTTGCTTCAACTCGCACATTCCGATTTATTCAGCGGGCCGCCATCCATCAGCAGTCGGGCCAACATCCATCGGCAGTCGGGCCGACATCCATCGGCAGTCGGGCCGACATCCATCGGCATCGGGTGAACTCAGCCGGGCTTTTCATGCTGAAGTGAATTCGAACACTTAAATCACTTCATGGTCTTGGAGTTTATACTTTAAGTTGTCCATGCAAGACAACATGCAAGCTTCATTTCGAATCCCCGCCCTAACTTCAAGTTCTTTTGTGTAATATCCTATTCATGGTGCGGCACAATTTCCCATCGCTACTCTTACCTCCGCGTCAGTTATTTACACACAATACAATATACATGTAACTCAAAACCGGTACCAGTGCCGTACTATAGGACCTTTAAGGGAATGCGTCGACGTGGTGCAGCTAAACTACGCTCAATTGCTAAGTTTGGGTCGGATCATCCTCGGTAAAAAAACGACATCGAAGTACAAGCAATGGCTCCATTTTGGGGCATGCTTGTATCTCTGGTACGTCTGTCAATGAACAATACATTGTACGCAATAAGGCAGCGATGAGACCAATGAATGCAAAGCGCTTCAAAAGGATTATCTTTTCAGCACATAGGAAATATGTTGAGAAAACCTACAAAGCTTATGTTCGCAGTCTGTCATCACATGGAGTTTAATGCTGCGTAACGTGCCTATTCACGTCGAAACATGGCTGTCGTAAGTTGGCAACGAGACCAAGAACCGTTGGAGCATCTTATGCTCGCTGGCAGTCTGAGCTCCCATATCAGTCCAGATGCCAAATAACGTCAGGCGCCTGGGACTTCCTCAAGACGAAATGTCTGGAGCCTTTGCGGGAAACGCCAACTGGTCAGGTCACGTTTGCAAGATCTTGTATGTCGCTACCACACGACTGCACCGTTCCTCATGAACGAGCATCGATCCAGCCGCCTGCATTGAACCCAATCCTGTCCATTTGTCAACTGTCTACGACGGACCAGCCAGTCATCGTCGCTCCTCGCACGCATGGACGTTTCGGTTGCATCTTCATCGATTTTGTAACAAAAGTTAACTGCTGGTCATCATTCGCCCGATGGTTTCCGTTTCACGATGTCTTCAAGTGTCTTTGAGGTGAAAACGATGGCCCTTTGCATCTTCTGTATGTGATAAAACCGGCTGTAGTTGGTTGTTTAAAAACAAAAGACATGATTCATTTGCTTTCAGGACTAAGGCCAAAGGCATGAAGCTGCATTAATGTGCTTGGTAACAGTCGTGCAAGTCCATTCTCAATGACTACAGCTGTTCAAAACTCTGTAGCATCAGCAGTGGTTTTTTTCTAGCACGAGTGAAGTGAATCCTGCTGAACGTAAACAACAGGTGCATGTGACAACCACACAACGATTCAGATTTCGGAAACATTCGAAGACATCACTAATATAAAACATTCCACACGATGGGCCTCCTTGAAAATAGTGTAATACAAAGGAGAAATCGATGACGTCGACAGAGATAGCGTCTATAAAAACATGATTTCAAAATTGTCATTATTTTAAACCCGGTAGCAGCAGCCAATCCGTTAAATGCTTTACTTCCAGGCTGGTTGTACTTACCACATGATGTCCGCAGCAAACCCGCACACACGCCAGAGCTACAGACACAATGCCCAATCTTCTATTAATGTTTAAAAAGTCGAATTTGGTGCCCTGTTGAGTTGGCACCAGGCAATAGTGTCAGAAGAAGGGAGTGGGTGCGACGTCACTGCAGCAGGACTCAGTGTATAACTAAACGGACACAGCGAAAGTTTTGAGTGGCACCTGACCAGAGATCTGTAACAAGTCAAGCTCTTTTAGTTCCCAAGTTCCTTTCTGCCTTTTCTGTTGTGGTTTTGTAAAATGCAACAAGTAAAGGGGAGGGGTAGCGCGTCCCCGGAGACCACAATGTAAATACACCTTGTTGGTATCGCACTGGCTGAGATGCGCGTCTGGGAAACCAGAGATGCAGGACTTGCTTCATAGCGCTGTCGCCAATCCCGCCAGGGTGAGAGGCAGGCTGGGTAAATCGCTTTTGCCGCTGAGTGCGTCGTGGAACGCCAGGACACCAGTCACGGCAACAAGGCGCTGGCAACTATTTCAGGCTAAATTTTTTGCATTCCTTTTGTACAACACGACAACCTTTGCAGCCGTATTTATGCCATTGTTTTACGGTCAGTAATGTTTCTGAATTTGGTTCAGATCAGTGCTTTCAAGTGAGTACCTCATCACCTCATGACAGAAACTACGCACTCACCGTTCCAGGATACCAGGAGTATTCAGTTGTTTCTCTGTAAAGCCTTTGACACCTCACACGTGTGTGTGTGTGTGTGTGTGTGTGTGTGTGTGTGTGTGTGTGTGTGTGTGTGTGTGTGTGTGTGTGTGTGTGTGTGTGTGTGTGTGTGTGTGTGTGTGTGTGTGTGTGTGTGTGTGTGTGTGTGTGTGTGAGTGTGTGTGTGTGTTTGTGATCCCGGTGATTTACTGCTTGGCTGAAAATTTTGAGCTTTGGCCGGCTGCAATGTGTTTGCAGAAAATTTATTTTTAATGCACATGTTATTGAGCATATTCATTCATGAAATTTGGCTTAGCAAGGTAGCATTCTGCCGCCAGGTAAGCAGTGACATGAGTCCTTCAACTTCTGGTACTAACACATACCAATTTAAGATTTGCTTCTGGATATGCATGGCAGTGAGATGGCCTGTTCTCAGATTTGTCTTACGTTTCGATCGCCACAAAGCGAAAGGTGGTACGCTCGGATCCCACCTGAGCATGAAGTGGTGCTGGTTGAGGTTTCTCAGAAAATAACTCCTTTTTGGTGAAGGACTCTATCTAAGCATTTCGCTAGGATAATGCACAGTGCGCAGTGCACCCTTTTGAACTTAACACTCACCTGGTGGCCGGTTGGATACCCCTTGCTCGCGTGGGGGTCAGTTTAAACCTCCATGAGGTCTCAAGAACTAAGGGAGCTATAGACACTAAATTCACCACAAGTTGTGTTGACCTTTACGTGAACTCACTTAGGTCAAAGTTTGAGGTTCCTATATCATGGCCTTCGGGTTAAATAAGGTCAACAAGATCAAATTCCAGGTTCGTCTCTAAAGGGTCCCCAAAAACCTAGATGACTGTTCTAAGCAAAAGGTCACATATTCATATAAGGTCAGTGACCTTGTTTGACCTTTTTAAGGTCATGGTGACCAAAATTATGTAAGACTGCTTTGAACTTTGCACTTGGATGAGTGACAGAGATTACGCTAGGTAGCATGTTCTTAAAAATGAAACTTTGACCTGCGTCATTCTAGGTCAGTGACCTATTCTTACGTTCAAGAACTGTATGGGGATTGAATAATGCGGTTTCTGATATAAGTAAATTCGAAGTCAGCACCAGAAACTCACCCATACAGCAAGCCCTAGAGAAATGAAACGGGTTATTTTGGCCTTGGTTTGGCCTTCATACCTGACCCTAGGTTAATATAATTCGCTCATTCATTTGTTGTGTTGCCTAAGGAAGTATCTGAGAAATGTATTGCTTCGTCTAACTCTCCGTTAATGTATCAGATTGAACGATTCCTCAGAAATTGCCTTCGCTGAAACCATGGCCTGACCTTGAACTACCATAGATCAGCGCTATGCAAAGTTTGGCGCGGCTACGCCGCGCCATTCGGAAACCATTCCGGAAAAATCTTCGGTCAATTTGACCCCCATCCGAGCGCGTGTTAACGGAAGATCTCAGAAACCTCAAAACTTCGGTTTTTCCCCGACTGTCTGAAGCGCAAAAACGTTGTAGCACATACTTTTCTATCCCATCTTCTCCCCCCACATCATTTCAGAATACCATTGCCTGTGTAAGGTGCGTTCTTTAGAGGCGGATGTGTAAATCGGCTCACGAACAAGTACAGTTCTATTCTTCTGTCAGTACGAAGAAGACTGTAGCACCGCGGACGAGTGGAATTTCTTTGTCACCTTGCGTGGTAAACACGTCTGCGATGGCACAGGGTGGACGGCGAGCGGGTAGCGGCACATGCCAGCCGACTAAACTGACTCCTTGACAGGGTGACAAAGTTCTTACGTTGAGTTAATGAAATTCAACTTGTCACGAGGTGCTGGTTAAATGGCGTTGTAATGCTGAACAGCGGTTCTGTCTGCGACACTTTACATCTTGAGCTCTGCTTAGCTTCAACAGTGACAAAGGTTCAGGAGGGTTCAGCAAAATATTGTGCTTGAAAAGACGTGAAACCAGAAAATGCTTCCGATGATGACATTGAACTCATGAAGCTGAAAACAGGAGCTGAAGGCCTTTCTTTCTTATATCTCGCTATATTTCTATTTGTGCTGATATGTACAAAAATATGAGAACATCTTTCATGTCACCATTAAAGATGTGCAAAAGGTAAATGACAGACATTATGGGAATATTCTACATTGTTTATAGGATTTTGAAGTGATATAGCCATCTGGAAGACCTATCGGTTCTGCTCGCGATCACGCCCCTCTTCGGACTTTAGCCCCTCTAGTTGCTGAGTTACACGCCTGTGAAAATGTGGAAGGGCATATCGGGGATAATATTTCAGTCACTTTGGCATTCATGACGTCATAAAACGTCCTTCAAATCCTGCCATTTCATTGGTCATGCGGCGATCAATGCCAAGAAAAATACACTTGTCAATGCGCTCATATCTGGCGTTCATGAGCGCGATGTCCAGACATGACGACCGTCAATTGGATTTCAATTTGTTGTGCAGGGCACGATGACATGATTAAACCATGGCGCATTGAGGAGCATATTTTCTGAATGGAGAATCGTACTGTCCAGAACAGTCTTTTCCATTTCAGAATCATGTCAATAGCTCTAATTGTGCTTGTTTCATGATATCTGATGCTTGCTTCGATCTCTTCAAGTGTGAAACATTACTTTCAAGGAGAAATTGATTAAAGGAGAGACCGTTGAAGGCTATAGAAGGCAACATATGTTAATATCTTTAAACGTTAGCAATGTACAGGTGTACTGCGCGAAGAGGACAAACATTGGCCGGTAAAAATTGGGACAAAGAGGTAAAATGGTACGGGGACGGGCAAGCGAGGCGATTTATTTCACGCTTTTTTGCACGCTTAGTAGGATCTCGCGCGTTTTGTGGTGTTGGAGTTTGCATATCACGCAAGGGGCTCTGATCTGCTGTTTCTTTGTGCGCGTTGCGAGTTTGTTAGACGTCATGTTTCGATCAATAAATATGTGTTGAGCCGATAGAAACCTAAGTGCTGAACAAAGTGAAGATGCATGTGTAATAAAGCCCACAGCGCTCCAGAATGTTAAACACCCGCGTTAAATTCATGCTAATTTAACGCGGGTGTGATGGTTTGTTCATTGCAAACTACGCCATCCACTTGATGCAATGTTTTTTAATCTTTCTGCCAAATTATCTTATCACTGAGGCAGACAACAGTCAAAAGTTATGAAATGACTCAATTTTAGCCCATGCATGGCCCACCCCCATCCTCGATTTCAGGTCCAAAGGAAAAACAGCTATTGTCATGAATTCACCGCTAAAAAGGCTCTACGACGCTTATCTTCGCGAAATAGCGTCATTGGGTTTTGCCATTCATTCTTTCGGAACCATTGGTGGTCATATGAATTTTGGCCTTAGGTTAGGCATATTTTTTGTAATCATTACCGAAGGTCACGAAAGCACTGGATATCTGTCGCTTCAAAAAGAGACAATATGTAAAGCTTGATGGGTTTGCCACTTTTGGTGGCGGAGAAAAACTCACTTGAAGGAGCCTATGTCACATACAAGTTACTGCTGCTTGATTTCGGATGTAAATTATGGTTTTCAACAACATCGGTTAGTAATTTTGCGAAAAAGGCCTGTGCGTCTGATAAAAATGTGTACCCTTCACAAAGCTCCGAGCCAACTTAACAATACAACATTTTGAAAACATCGGATGTCGCTAAATACCAAATGCTAATCGTGATACACAAATATTTAACTTCTTAGCTTCCTGTATCATTCGATTTAATATACAAGCTCCACGAATCAAATGAAATGGATATGAGGCGAGTAAAAAATTTAGACCAACCTTTTCCTTTATCGTCATTATAGACTATTCACATCTTGCCCTGACCCTAAGCTGTGGAAGGATATATTGCTTTCATATTTTCGAGAATAAATGATATCTCCACATCAAAAAACATAATCAAGGATATCATCCGCAAGCATATCGTGAATGCGTATTAACGTAACCAACATATTTGAAGATATTGCTTTTTTGCCCTGCACATATGTAACTTACTTCATATTTAGCCTCCTCCATGCTCCATAATCACGTTCTGATATAGCCATATTCGTACACTTGTACCCAAATTCATGGCGCTGGCTCTGGGAGCTCTCCCAGCAACAAGCTCCGCTTAGTTGAATGGACTCCCTGGACATCCAGCTCAAAACCCAGCACGAAAGTGAGCAGATAATTGCCTGTCCGACTTGTGTGACCGCACAACCCTTACTAAAACTGTGAATGAGTGGTTATAGCTTATTGGGCGGTTATAGCGGGAGGACACTATCTGACATTGGCTAATTAAACTCATTCATGATTTGCCCTTGCATAGCACTACTCCTTCGGGTCTGCATCACCTCTCCGCCTGCTTTTTTGTTTGCTTCCTCTTCCTGATTTGGATTACCACGACTTGATTTCGTGTTTTCTGGTGTTAACGTACGGCTTATTGCGTCGCTGGGATAGAGGGAGGGGCACTACGGATTACCTGCTCTTAGATAACGGTATGGAAAATAAATATAATTCCTTTTTACCTCAAACTCTAACTTTCAACCCTTTGCGCTGATCGAATTGCAATCATCAGATTCAGCTTCAGCACTGCAGATTGCCCAGTATTTACTTTCGGAGCCGTCGGCGGTCATCGTGTGCGCTTTGACCTTGGGTTAGGCATATTTTTTTGTAACCATTACCGAAGGTCACGAAAGCACTGGATATATGTCCCTTCATAGAGAGACGATATGTACATCTTGATGGATTTACCACTTTTGGTGGCGGAGAAAAACTCTCTCGAAGCAGCCGATGTCACATACAACTCCATCTTGCCTGAAACTCTAACTCTTGACCGTTTGCGCTGAACGAATTGCAATCATTAGATTCGGCTTTCGGGTGCTGCAGATCGCCCTAAACTTAATCTGCTGCAAAATTTATCATCTGAGGGTGTACAGTTTGGCGATGGCTGAATCAATCTCACCAAGAATTACTCAGTAAACTGCACATCAGTTAACACGGCCGCAGGCATTGGGAAGTGCGGTGCGGACGACAACGAAGATCCAGCTTAACAAATGGCTGCCGACCAGACTGCTGGGTGTTCAGAAGTCAGCCGAATGGAGATGAGCCCGGCCCTCGGTTGTGACGGATCTTGTAGATTTGACATGTCCGGCTGTGGGAGCAGGTTCGATGGGCCTGGCCGGGACGCATCCGGCTTGGTCGTCGAGTCCGGGTGACAAATCCGTGGCCTCAAAATCAGTCTTCGGTGCTTGATTTCTGCGTTTTGCGCATAGCTTGCCACCGACTGACGCAAGTCTCAAGTCTCAGAAGCGCACTGGGCAAACAATGCGCCTCTTCTGTCTCAATACGAGGCAGGTTTCAGTCCCTAATTGGTCGCTTTATACTTCAAGTTAAACAGGCTAACGGACACTGCCTTTTCTAACCTATGCACTCTCCGTAATCTACTTGCACGGAGGACCGTCTACCCAGACAAAGTTCACGCCACGATCTGAGGCACCGCTGAGGCGACTGACGTCATTGGGTGTGGGGAGAAGGCTGGTATCACATCTCAGCGACTCAACGCTTTCGAACAATGACTCCCGCCGTCTGGAGTCGTCTGTCTGGACCCGGACGGAGGAGCCGAGAACCGCCGGTAGTACCGCGCGGGTCGGTCGTGTCGGCAGGGGCTGAATGACGCAGAGGGTCGACCGGCCGGGGGCCAGACACTGCGGTGATCCGCCTGGCTATGATGACGTCGGCACTGCGCGGGTGTAGAGCGAGTCCTCACTTTTCTATTCATGGTTTGCAGTGAGGACTGGAAACACTTTTCCGAAATTCGAGATTTCTAATGAATCGAAGGTGTTATCAAATTGGGTACTTGAGTTTTGTGTTGCAATCCAATGATGGTGCAACTTAAGTTGTTCAGTGCACTAGCGAGAAGCATTATTCACATAGATAAGACAGTAGTAGTAGTCTTATTCTTGGGAAAGGCCAGGAGAAATATAGTTAGGAAATATAGTTCGGTTGATATTTCGGCAACATGCCTTTATCGGAACAATAGCAAAAGTTTTGAAAGGGTCATTTTTGGCGCCTTCGTCGAAACTGATAACTTCATTTTATTCAAGCCAAAGGGTCGAAAGTTAGAGCTTAACACAGGTTGTACTTTTATATCTATATCAACCTAACTACCTCCCAACTACCAACCTAACAATCTCCATTCTCCTGCTTTTCCGAGGAGTAAGGCTCATACCGCTGGCTTATCGATGGTGCAACTTATTCAGCATTTTTACATTACCACTTATTGCATTAAATTGCCCCTGTTTTTATCGAAAAATGTGCTATGGTCGCGGAGTTAATAGCTTTCCCTTGGCGCGTCTCCGTAATTACGTCATTTTCTGAGGTCGCCAACGGAAAGCAGGCTGACGCTGGGATTGGAAAACAAAAAGGAAACGTCAGAGCCGGAAACAAAAAAGACGACCGGATTTGTTCAGATCTTAGATGACGATGTGCTATTACGTTTTAATGGTTGAGTTGGAGAGGAACTACCCAATATCCACACAAATGTGCAGCAGGTGTAACTTGATCTTCACCAAACATTCAATTGAAGAAGCCTAGTGTTCTCGCGCATGTTTATGATCAAACAGTGCTGTGTTCATAACTGCCACACTTTGATATATGATGTTTAGAAATCTCTCAGTAAGCATTGAGCCATATACTATTAGAAGTATGCCCTATTTTTACGAAACGCCTGTGCAACTATTAGACAGCAATATAAAATGCACACATTATTATGAACTCATGCCCTGTTTTCAAAGGTATGATCCTCCAGCAGACGTGGCATGTTCTCAACATCAGAAGTCCAAAAACGTACAAAGACTGTTTTCTGTTACCGATCAAAAACCGAATCAGCATATATCAGACTTCCGTCGGACGAGTTTTTGACTTCAAGCAGCATCACGACTGGAGGCTGCCACGAAAAGCTATTTTAAACAGGAATCATTGGTCCAGGAATTTTTACCTGCACCAATCACAACTTTACATAACAGTGAACGGTTTTGGGACAATCTCCTGAACATGAGCTTGGCTACACGGCAGACGCTGAAAACTATCGCCATGAGCACGCTCACCGGGTCTGCAGTTCGTCACATGCCGACGTGCAAGCGTCGGCAGCCGAGTCAGTTCTGGCAGCCCGGCCCGCGTCCCTCCGCGAGCTGGCGCGCTGCGAGCCAATGAACGGCGGTTCCCATCCCTCACTGTTCACTGTCAGCTGCCGAAAGAAGTCACAACACGCGCCAGCGGCCTCTGGGAAGAGTGAACGGATTCCGCAAACCCTCCATGCTTTGCCGCCACACGAGCTCCCTGTTTTCTTCCACCTCACCAGCTCCCTGTTCTCTGCCACCTCACCAGCTCCCCGTTCTCTGCCACCTCACGACTTTGCTGTTCTCTGCCGCCTCACGAGCTCCCTGTTCTCTGCCACCTCACCAGCTCCCCGTTCTCTGCCGTCTCGCGAGCTCCCCGCTCTCTGCCGTCTCACGAGCTCCCCGCTCTCTGTTGCCACACGAGCATCTATGCTCTCTGTTGCCACGCGAGCATCTCTGCTCTCCGTTACCTCACAAGCTCCCGTTCTCTGCCGTCTCATTCGCTCCACCTCTCTTTTGCCTCGCGTGCCAAATTGCTCCAGCGAACTTGGGCAGTTGCGTGAATCGTCACTGAAAAGGCTCCCGCAAAAATAACTCCATTTCACATACCAACCAGATCATCCCTCAGTGCAGTGGTGTTCTCACCGACTTAATTATTTCTAGCGTTAAATAAAAAAGCAATTAAGTCACATCTAAGAGAGAGTGGCAGGCTATCCATGAAAGCCGAATCCAGCTGATCGGAGCTGAATCGTACCAAAAACTCAGCTGAAGACTGCGGGCGTCGCACCAGATCAGACCAGGAGGGTCAGCGAGCCAACTCAATCGAAGCTGGGTCGTACCGAAAGCTCAGCTGAAGACTGCGGGCGTCGCACCAGATCCGACCAGGAGCGTGCAGCGAGCCAACTCAATCGGAGCTGAGTCGTACCAAAAACTCAGCTGAAGACTGCGGGCGTCGCACCAGATCCGACCAGGAGGGTCCAGCGAGCCAACTCAATCGAAGCTGAGTCGTACCAAAAACTCAGCTGAAGACTGCGGGCGTCGCACCAGATCCGACCAGGAGGGTCCAGTGGGTCAACTCAATCGAAGCTGAGTCGTACCGAAAGCCCAGCTGAAGACTGAGGGCGTCGCACCAGATCCGACCAGGAGGGTCAGCGAGCGTTCTGTCTACTCGCCAGAGTCCAGCAAGCCAACTCACTCAATCTACTCGCCAGAGTCCAGCGAGCCGACTCACTCAATTTACTCGCCAGAGTCCAGCGAGCCAACTCACTCAATCTTCTCACCAGAGTCCAGCGAGCCGACTCACTCAATCTACTCACCAGAGTCCAGCGAGCCAACTCACTCAATCTACTCACCAGAGTCCAGCGAGCCAACTCGCTCAATCTGCTCCGTAGCGCGCCGTCTGCCAACTTTCAGAATGCACCGACGTTTTTTGTGTGATTTTACATCGCCAGTCTGCCATTATGAAAACGCAGAAGTTTCAGTCCTAATGAATATGATTTCGCACCGCCCTTGTCAGGAGGCCTGGGTGCTTGCAGATGTTTCCTGCCTAGAAGAGGATGTGAAATGAATTAGACCAGCATGAAGTTTCCCAAATTTATTCGCTCTCAAATGAAGCGAATTGATATTTTAATGGCAACAATGCAACCCCAACAGTTGCAGCACAAGGGGAATAGTGCAACTTTTGCAATATTCAGCTCAGCTGATTTCGCTGTTACAGTATGGCTAAAACAACTCCCGAAATTGAGTGCCACTTCTCGCCAATGCCACTATCTTCCTTAAGCGTCCGCTATTGAACCCGAAATATTGCAGAATGACTGCAGAGTAAAGTGAACACCAACTATCCGAAAATATGGCATGGATGTAGGACAGATGGCGCAACGTTTTCTACATTTCCCTCCAAATTTGTTTTGCTATGTACAGTCCCTCTACCATGCCATTGTCTTAACATGCACATCATACCCACGGCAAGCCGCGGCATACACGTACATAGTTTGCATGTGCAACACAAACAAGTTACTGCGCCCTTCTGTCCTCCAAACACCCATGACAAGCTGCCAAGTTGTCAAAGGCGATATTTTATGGGAGCTGTCGGATAGTGCCCAAGCTTGCCGGATGATGGGGAAGGAATACAGGAAAACACACATTCTGAATACTACTGGAAGGCTGGCTATGTGTAGTCAAATACATGTCGAGACAGGGAAGAGCAAACGCATCTTTGCTGATGGGATGTCGAACCTCTTGTCATGGAGGTGAATTGTCACTTTGTAGATCCTTCCTGTTGTATCTAGAATAAGCAGGCTATGATGACGCAGAACTCCGTGTCGAATTTCTATTGGGAAGTTACAGAAGATGGGATTTAGTGGGCATGGACGAGTGTGACTTGTGGTATGTCATGCTACATCAAAGGGGTGAAGGTTTTTCTCGCATTCGCCTGCTAGGATATAGGTTTAGCTAAATGAGCCACGTCCGTCGGGAAAACATCGTTAGAAATACCGTCCAACGCTGTGAAATGGACACCATTTATTTTGTGCTCGCGTGACCTCCAAAACATAAAATCTGATCACATACAGAACCGTAGGCTCATGCCTGACCTTGAATAACCTGACATTTCAAATGCGGCCAAAAGGGTAGTAAGATGTTTCAAAGTGATAGCTGTATTAGACAGCTCACCAACCTCTTTGAAGTACATTCCTTGTTTGAAATAAACAATAGCTGTCACTGCTAACCTGTGCTCGGGTTGGGGTCGGGGTCAAGTTACCCCTTCCCGCGGAGGTCCACGCAGGTCTTTACAGACTTCCTACCGACGTGGCGTGACCGCGCCAAACTTCGCATAGCTGTAGACAGTTGAATAACGGATCTTTTCGTATTATAAGTATATGTACCGCTTAAGATTTCTGACCTATGGCAGCTTAAAGTTCCGCTATTGATGTTAGCAAAGGCAAGTCCTGGGGAATCTTTCAATCTGATGCAACAACGAAGTGTTCATTGAAGCCATACAGGTCCGATGGAGTTTCCAACGCAACTAAACGGTGGATTTAGGATTAAGACCTATTTTATCGACCTAGGACCAGGTATGAAGGTCGGAAAGGGGCCAAAAGCAAAATGAGTTTTCATATGAGAGCTGAACCAATTGCATGAAATGAAGTAAGACATTGACCAATTTCATGAGAACATCACCCTATTCAATCTTCTATGTTTAGGAAGATACCGCGTCACATAGTCCGCCTTGCTTATCTTAATTCAAATGGCAAAATACTTTGCTTTGTCTTATGGCTACTGTGATCTTTTAGGGGTCAGACAATGGTACTTACCCGAAATAAACACCATTGACTTTTTCCTTAGAACAAGTATATAGCATTAAGGTGGTTGCATGGGAGGCCGGGAGGCACTTCGGACACCGATTTAGAGCTTAAACTTGCTTGACCTTACTTGACACGAAGGTCATGACCCAGAGATCTTAAAATTGGACAGAAGTGAGCCCGCATTAAGGCTTAACTACCCTGTAAATGTGAGTGGTTTCTCTAGCTCCCTCCGTTTTTGAGATCTTGGGAGGGGTCAAATTAACCCCCACCTTCACCCAAACACATCGCATTCAACCGGTCACTGATGCGCGTGCTACACAAACATCATCAACCGTGACTTTGAGAAAAGCATTGATCATGAATCGTCAAGATAAGATTCTTTAGATTTGGTCGCTTTCAAAATGGCGAAATGACTCAGATAGCAAAAATTTCCGCACTGTGCTCAAACTCGCTCAGATGTTATTCCAGCACGAACTTCCCGGGCTGAACAAAGGTTCGTGAATACCGCTGGCTTACTCGTGACAGTCTTCACCGACGGCTAAACTAAGCAGAATAGCGCCATCACTGAGCATGGACGGCTTCCTCTGAACCTGGCATCAGCACCAGTCAAAATGTATTGCGTGGCAATCCAGGGCCGAAAACGATTGGATGGCACCAAAACCGGTATCAGGCACTAACGCGCTCCACAGAAGCCAGCATTTTCTGGTGACGTAATAATTCTGACATTAAGGTAGAAACAACACTGAGGTTACTGATTCGCTGCCAACGCTGTAAGTCCCAGTTCTGCGCCCCTGAACCCACCACCCCTGCTATTTTCAACTCTGAGCTCCAGCTGTGCACTGTCCCTGTTTTAAGGAACATCACAAAAAAGAAGATGCTTTTACTTGACGAAGCTATCTCCCTCCGCCTACTCAGAACCACTTATGGGAACCTGCAAATTCATCACGGTCCATTTCGCTGACAGGTGTTGGTCTGAATAGTTTCAGACGGCCGAATGGTCGAGGTTCAATATGAGACAGCTCCATTCGTCCTCCGCTTGGAATGAGTTATAGGTTTGCGGTTGAGCCCACGGGGGCCATCTCATTTGACTGGGAACTGGTTTGCTGAAAAAGTTATCTCCGTTGGGAAAGAATCGAGGATTCAAGTATTTCAAAGACGCATACTGAGGC
>NW_023596818.1:22613171-22717269 GCF_011947565.3 Pollicipes pollicipes
CACGCGTGCATCTCAAAGGGGTTCCAGACGGAGCGCATGCGTATAGAACAGTGCACAGCGTCACATGCTCAGAACGTCCACCTTACGCGGTTCCATGATGCTACTTTCCCGATGACACAAGTGGTGTACTCACTTTAAAAATGTTAGCTCTCTCAAAAGGTTTCCAAATTTAATTCGCACATCGCATCATCGTAGATCGTAATTAATTCGCACATAAGCGTGTCGCTCTCCACTGAAAAGGAGACAGCGGTGTAAGATTCCCACCGGACATTTTCCTAGGAAAATGTTGCATTTATGGTTTTACAGACAACATGACAACTAAGCAGAAAGTATCACGTTAAACGAAATGGTTCATCTCTATTATTTCTGCCACTTTTTTTTCTTTCACATTTCTATTATTTCTGCCACGCATCTCGTCGAGGGTTTGGCGGGAAAACAGCAAGACGCAAAAGAAAAGAATTATGGCGATTTTGCACGCGCGGCACCGTTTCCGATTTACAACTCATTCAGCTCAAATTAGCGTATAAAAAGCAGAGTAAAAAAGGTTCTCACGAAAGAAATGCGCCACATTTGTCAGGCCTGCTCGCGGCAAGCCGGTTGGCTGGAAGCCCTCATGCAGCCTTGTGCCCTTGTAGTCTCATCAGCCTTGATGAGTTTTAATGTTGCATTGGACAAAGCAATTCGTCAACCGGTTTGTCCTTAAACTTTTAATGTATGACATTATGAGTATGACATTTTTTAAGCACCAGCCAGAAGAGTACAAAGAACCTTACATAGTTAATTGATTTGTTCAGTAATTTTCGACTCTGTTATCAATACCGATATTTAGATTGTGTTTAAGAACTCAAAGGGAAGATAGTTTCTACGGCATGTTTGAATATCATGAACATCTCAAGCTGTTCACAGAAAATGCGCAATAGCTTAACAAAGCGGTTGGTCAGTTTCCGCCAAACTCTTTGCATGTTATCTCTATGCCATGCTCTCCCACTTCAAATCATTAGACGTGAAGCCCTACACCACTGAGTTGCGAGATAAACAGGAACTACGTCCTGTCCTGCAATCCTCCCCTCCTCGCCCTGCATCTTCCGACGGCATCGTTACTCCGGCGGACTCGATAGTTCGCCCCCCCCCCCTCCCTCCCCTCTCCTGGAGCCTTCGCTCTGTCACGTTTTGGGGTAAAAGAATACGTAAATGCAGCAAAGTTTTGAGGTAACCATCGCAGGTAACTTTCAGTTTAATTCTGTTAATCAGCCAGATTGACAATCATGAGCAAGATTTTCGGTTTTCATCTCCAATTTGACACCCATTGATCGAAGATTACGCTATCAGGACCGTAGGAAGTGGTCCGAAATTCGGGAAACTCACGGCGCACCGCGCAAGGAAATCATTACCTGGTCCATCATGGAAATCATGATCTGATACACCATGGAAATCATGCTCTGGTACACCGTGGAAATCATGATCTGGTATACCGTGAAATCATGAATAGGAACGCCGTGGAAATCTTGATCTGGCACATCGTGGAAATCATGGTTAGGAACGCCGTGGAAATCATTACCTGGTACATCGTGGGAATCATGATCTGATACACCGTGGAAACCATGATCTGGTACACCGTGGAAATCATGATGGGGAACACCATGGAAGTCATTATTAGGAACACTGTGGAAAGCATGAATAGGCACACCGTGGAAACTCTAATCGGTCTGTGAGAAACTGGCTGGGAGACCGACGCAAGTCGACAAAAAGCTAGTTTGGGGTGTCACTTTCAGTGCGGTACAGCTTCCAGACTGTCGTGCACCTAACACCAACCAGTCGGGCTGGTGGAAAAAGTACGGCGTGCAGCCATAACGTCACCGCCTCAATTCGATGGAAGCCATTCGTGCGGCCGTCCTGCCTGGCCTCGTCTTATCCGGACGGAGCGGTGCAGACACAGGCACAGCACGTGCGGACCGGCTGGGCCGCGGTTGTTGGCAACAGCTGTTGCGAGCGGGCCACGGTGGCGGCACTTACTGCTCATGAAGTTGTAGATAACGGGGTTGATGGCGCTGTTGAAGTAGAACAGCCAGTGGGAGATGAACACGGACGCCTGCGCCACCTCGCCGGGGATTTCTCTCCAGCCGTCGCCCATGGCAGTTCTGCAACGGAGGCACGCCGTGGCGAGCTGTGGAAATTGGACCGGAGGTGCTACGGAGATAGCCCCTGAGAAAACGATCACAGTGGTCCATGAGACCACAACAGAGGCAGGTCATGATAAATCAACGGAAACGGGTCGCAATAGAATGAGCTGGATAATTGGCGGGGGAACAGCGGGAAGCGCACAAAGTAGAGCATTTGAATGGCCTTTTATTTTTTTCAAACCAGCAATTACGCACAGAACATATCACAAACCGTGCGAATGTGTGCTGACTACGCCTGGGCCATCCCATCACAAACGCCGCGCACGTACCCCGCGCACAAAAGGCCTTTGGGAATCCATTTTTCGTCTGTGACCACTGACCTACCAATGTCGTCATAAAAAACAAGCTGCATTGGACTGCCAACGATAACAACACAAACGCACGATGCGTCTCACAGACTGTGGTGGAGTGAATCATAAATGGCCAGCGAGTGTCAGCGCAGCATGTTGCCCAAGTGACGTCACGTGGCGAGTTTTGCACGCGTCAGTTGAGTTGTCTTACATGGTGCGGGGCGGCAAACCACGGTTTGCTTATTTGTTCCAGAAGCTCGGGGACCGGGGAGAGCATCGTGGCGGGTGTCGACGGGTGGTGCGCGTTGACGCGGGTGGAAGTATGCGCGTCGGACCTGCTGCAGGTTCCAGAGACGTTCCAGGACGCTAGAGAACCGTGTGATGATAAAATCCGGGCAGTTGTGCGTTCGGATAAAACCTGGAAAGCCCAACGCGTCTGCGGCAGAGCGGATTAAGACAGCCCGTGGCAGGTGCCTGCCGGCGACGCTAGGTCGACGCTGAACTTTAACACTGCACAGACCACGCAAATTTGTGATATCGGAGGCGTAGTTTGGAGATTAGAACCCCGGCATTCCTTTAAATTGTTCACTGGAAATGCCACGAATAACATAATCCTTGCAAGGTGTTCCAAATTGAAAACAAACGATTCCATAGTTTCACACCTTGCCTTGGTACGCGCACGTACGCACCCGCTCCGTCTCGGTCATAAAGAGCCAGCTGGCGGAAGACATTGCACGCATTGCACGCAACTCTGACAGTCGACGCCCTTTCATCGCAAGCAGAGACCCTCGGCTTATCAGCACGGCTAATAGTATTCCTGTGAGAATTGGATAGTCCAGGCCTAGAAAACCAAACCTGCATATCAAGAAAATCTAAACCTGCGCAAAAAACCAAACCTACAAATAAGAAAAACCAAACCAACCCTGCTTGAGATTTTTTGTGGCCTGACTGCAAATATAATCGTTTTTAGAGTTGATTGGGATTATCTTTCGTGCGAATTACACAATACCTTAATCCCTGATAGACATATGTAAACCAAATATTTCAACGTAGCTGAGAATGAGAAATCGTTCTGTCTATACTTCTGGTTCATTTAATTTGGGCTTTCGAAACCTCTTCAGTCCACTGCCACTGCCATTCATGATTGCCAGTTAGGTGTAGTAATCGTTGTGAGCAAACTTAATTAGTGCGTACATTTCGAAGGCCCTAGGGCATGTTCATGTTAAGCTCCATCACTTTAAAAATGTGTTCTCAGTAAATATGCCTACGCGGGGCGTCTTAACTACTCAAATCACGTTTTTAAGGCTATTTCACCAGTCTGGTCAGAAGCTGTATAATGACGGAAACCTGAGCACAACTTGAGAGCTTCTTTCAAACTTGGAATAACGAAAACACGACAACATATGTTAGAAAGCCTAACGGATTACCAGCATTAACAGACTGTCATAGCATACAGCGGAGTTACCATGGCAAAAAGTAAGCCTTTTTCACACGCATTATTAGGCAGATACCTTATTCGGTTCCAATCTGAAGCATACGAAAACCGGAATAAACAAGAGCAAAACCCACCGTGTGTCGTCAGGTTTATCAAAATAGCCTGTTAATGCTGCGCTGGAAGCGATACAATGGTTGCACGCAATGCGACACACATTAAGCGGACCGTTGCAGCGCCACATCACTAGATACTTATCCATTAACGGTCAGTGGGCCGGAACAGGTCACGTGCCCGCTCCCTTCATTCGCTCGAGACTGTCCCTGGGCGACGGTGTTTAATGACCAGGCGCTGGCGAAGCCATGTGTCGCCGGTCTGGGGCTGTTTCTGTGGTGGCAGTTACGTCCGGTGGAAGGTCGGTGCTTTGCAGAGACGGCAGAAGTCGAGCAACAGCGAGCGTGGTTGTGCGTGCGATGGTATATTTCATGCGGTGTGACGTTTTATTTAATTTCGAAAGCATCCGTTTGGCTCCAGTACTGACTTTTGGAGAATGCGGAATGCAATAAATTTATATGTCGCAATTTTCAGTTGTACATCGTTAACGAGACAGTCACCAGGGCCAGCAGTCAATATCTCCGAACTATAAAATGACATCGACACCAATGGTTCTGAACTGCCCGCAAAATGGCTTTGTCCAGGATTTTAGATGGCAATATCAGTGCAATCCATGACCACTACGGTGGTAGAGGGAAACTTCAATAAGACAGAGATGGCGCTTGACTTCTTTAGTGCGAAAGGGATCAGCCTGAAATGATCTTAAAATGGGTCCAACCTGCAAACAATTGCTCAGTTCTCTTGATCATGTCATACGTTGTCATTCTTTCAGTTCCGCTAGCATGTTTCTCCTTATGCTATGAAAATTGAGTAAAGTCTTGCCTAATCCATGGCCCATCGGGAACAGAGTACTTTCCGACAGTGCCCATATTATGGCAGTGTTTTAGTCCGTGCCTGTAAACGTTTTAGTCCTTTTCATGTCGGCATTGTTGAAAAGAAATGAAATTCATAAAAAACCACGTACGCAGGAGAGAAAACCATGGAATCGTGACTAGTATAGCGAAATAATCGATTAATTTTACTCCGGGACGTTTTGCTTGGTTGCTATGCATTTTTTCGTCATTTAACGCTTTCCATGCCCTTTGGTTTTGTACATGTGGCAAGGTTCGCAAACAGACAACAACAAACAAGTACATAATATCAAAGCAAAATTACACGTAGAAATTCTCCCGTTATTATGAAAAAACCGACTACGCACGATACGTTTCACCTTCCGTTTATCCTAGTTTTCCTTCATTTCCGGTTTGGTACCAAATTACACCCCAGTCTTATTACGGTAGTACGCAAAGGACTTCATGACACTATGTGACACAGAATTGTTGCGATGCCCCACCCCACCCGATGCCCCACGATTGCCCCACCCCACCCGATGCCCCACGATTGCCCCACCCCACCCGATGCCCCACGATTGCCCCACCCCACCCGATGCTCCACGATTGCCCCACCCCCGCCAGTACATCCTGGTATGCCAAATGTCGATAGCTCTCAGCATAATGTCTCTGACGTTAGAAGCTTCGGTTGGGCTATGAATCCCTTTAAAAGGATAAGGCGCACCGAAAAATCGCTCCATAACAGTCATATGTGTGATCATATCCTACATTTTCTGAAACGCAAGGAAATTCAATATATATTTGATCTGTTTGACGCTCTTCGGGATTGAACCCACGAACTCGAGAAACGAAGGGAAGGGGCCGGGCCACACGTCAATGATTGATACTGTGACTCAATTTACAGCCAGCTGTTTGGCGAAATGGGTACCGATAGGTAATTATGATGCTGCGCATCTGGAAAACCGGAGATTTGAGGTTCGATTCCTCGCAGTCCCTACCCTTTCTGCTAGGGTGAGAGGCAGGCGACGCCATTATAGCCTCAGCAACTGAGTGCACCGTAATGCCCCAGCTGAACAGTGCTTGTCCGGGATCACCGCCCCCGCTGGGGGGCGCTTTTCTGGGATCGCCACCCCTGCTGAGCGGTGCTTGTCTCGCAAGCTCTACCCCACCATTAGTCCATTGGATGGATGTCCGGGATCACCGCCCCCGCTAGCCAGTACAGTTCATGTCGTGCCAGCTCTACCCTACCATCCGATGGGGAACTCAAACGTCAACAGCATAACTCTCCAGCAAAAGCCGTCCTTAGTGCTCATTGCTATAGCGATGATTTGTAGCGCAATTGTCGGCACGGTCCTACCCCGTCATTTGACGTCATCTGACCTTTAGCGCGGCCGCTACCTCGGGCCGTGGGCTATTCTTGTTAAAGACAAACAGCAAGCGCCTGAAGCGATTCGAACCCACCTCGTCACGAGTATGTGCATCTGAAGAAAGGCATTTTAACAACCGACTGAGCGATGAGAACACACACAATCGAACGTTTCATGGTCAAGCGATCGACGGATCCAAAAGTACAGTCACAGATGAGGTCCCCTTGGTCCACTGGCCGGCTGCTGTGCCAGATGTTGCCATCGGCGACAAAGGGAGTCGCAGTCCTCCGAACTCGGTCCTCCAGCCGTATCCCGGACTCGGAGCGCGCGTGGGCTGCAGCCCGCCATCGGCCCTCGGCCTTCAGTACGGCCAGCCAGCCGGCCACAATCTGGTTCCATTTCTGGTGCCCGCTCGACGGACGACCACGGCCTCAGGACGGGTATGCTGATCGGATTGGCGACAGGACGGACGCCCGTCCTGGCGCTGAGGGCCCGGGGGCCTGCTGCTTCAGCGCCCTGGCGTTGGCTCGGGTCCGGGCATAGTCTGATTGGAGCAGACGGGGAAGTAGAGAGGCTGGGGGCCAGCAGGTCGCAGCGATGGCAGCTATTTGTCTTGATCAGCGATCGTTACAACGTCTGCGGCGCTCGGGCGACGCCGGACTTCCTCAATCACAGACCTCAAAGACCTGAGACTGGCACACTCGCCGCCGGGCTCGCTACACTCAGAGCCACTTTCACCACAGTCGTGGTGCTGTTTCAAAGTCACTCCAGCAAGTTTGACCCGACGAACGCTGAGGCACCGTCGGACCCCTGTCCCACCTGACGCCTCCAGTCCAGGGGCGGACCCCTGTCTCGCCTGACGTCTTCAGTTCAGGGGCGGACCCCCGTCACACCTAACGTCTCCTGTCCAGAGGTGGACCCCCGTCCCACCTAACGTCTTCAGTTCAGGGGCGGACCCCCGTCCCGCCTAACGTCTCCTGTCCAGGGACGGACTCCTGTCCCCACCTAACGTCTTCAGTTCAGGGGCGGACCCCCTCCCCACCTAACGTCTCCTGTCCGGGGACGGACCCCTGTCCCACCTAACGTCTCCAGTCCGGGGGCGAGCCCTTTCCCCACGTGACAGAATAAGGCCTAGTCGGCTCACCTGATGACGATGAGGGCATGCACGAAGAGCAAGCAGATGGCAAAGATTATGACGACGATGACCATCATTTTGGCGGCCTTGCGCCTGGACTGGATGCGGGCAGAGATGGGGTCAGAAGACTGCGGCATGGGGCCGCCTTGCCCGTTGTGCCTGCCGTCTGAAACGCAAGTCAAACCGAGCGGTTAGCTGTAGTTCGAGTTGTCGCATGAGCTGTCGATCCCAGCACCCGCCAGACAATGGTCAGCCCTCCGCAGGCTGCCAAATTGCCATCCAGGCGAGCAGATGCAAGATTCAGGGATTACGAAGGAGATCTGTGAGCCTGGAAGCATTTGTATCGAGCTGGGTAAGGCATTACGTTAGCAGTGAGACCCACTGATTTCGCCATTTACAATGAATATGCTACGCCTCCTGTCAGGGACGTTAGGCGCGTGACCAGAAATGACAAGTGACGTGTCTTTTTATTGAACGCCGAACGTAGCAGGTTTAGAAAGACGATGGGCACGTCATGTTCTTAGATCCACTGTACGGCTACCACTCACTACATCGTTTTAAGTCGGTGCCTAAACGCGCCCCGATGTTTCATTCGAGGTACGGGGGTGGGGGGGGGGGGGGAGAGAGCTGAAACTAAAACATATTGTATTGGGCTCATGGGAGAGTAAATCGTCATGAATAGGGAGCTTCATGTCAAACATTGCAAAACAAATTAAAATTTTGACCAGCGTCGCATGTGAGCCTGCCGAAGTTTCTTTGCTCACCACCTGTCACACTGCTTGGAGTAATATGCTGTCTCATCAACGACTCCAGGTATCACAGCCGTTGTTTAGTCCCTGGCCTGATCCGGCCGGCGTATCGGACCACATGTTTAGTCCCTGGCCTGATCCGGCCGGCGCATTGTTTAGTCCCTGGCCTGATCCGGCCGGCGCGTTGGACCACATGTCCCCGGTCCGCCAACTGTAGGCGCCCAGCGCGGATTTTGGAGTCGAACGACTTTGTCTAGGGGCAACAGCGATAGCTAGCTATCCCTGGTGTTGCGAAAGCCCCAGAAGCGCCAGTGACGCCTGTGTTTTTCAGTGCATGCTGCTTTTTGTGCTATCAGCCGTTATTGTTCGTCCGTTTCTGGCGGAAGTTTCATCAGTTTGATATCTGCTACGGACCAGCCGGAGTCCTTGTGTTGATAACCAGCAAACATAAACCTATGGTATTCCTATACATTTGCTTTACGACGATGGCTGGGAGGGATCCACGAAATCTGCTAAACCAGTTCAACATAGTGTTCCTCTCGATCTGGAAAAAGTCGCCTACCGACACTCCACGGGTAATGGCGTTTGTTATTTGGATCGCAACGCACGTGCGATCGGCTGTATTATCAGGCAAGTACAGCGCATGCGAAAAATAGACTTATCTGTCAATACGACCGGCAGTGGATGCGAGCCGTGGGCAAATAGCATTCCCTACCAATTTCACGGGGACAAACAATCTCGAGAGTCCGGACGGATTGTCGCTGGGCATATGGAACCGTCTTACCGTCAACATCTTCATGGATCCAAGGCAAAAGCTTAACGGGCTTTCGTAAGGGAAAAAGTTATCGGCGTGCTACATGTTTTGTTATATTTCATTCAAGCTCATTTCTTTCAGATAGCATTCATTGGAAAACGAAGAAGCATAGAAAGAAATATCGATTTGCTATTAATATCACCCATTTATCTGGGGTCTGCCTCAAAGCCAAAACAGTAAAAGCGACCCGCGGTGGCTGAATGATGGGTATATAACGGACAATGGATGATGCGGCGCTCGCCCCGGCTCGCACGAGAGGAACGCAGTACAATCACGATGGCCGGCTTTCAGAGGTTTGCGATGGTCTGGCTGCCTTTGACTGCGACCGCCCAGTGCGGGCATCAGCAATGCAGACTAGCTATTTTAGCAGGTCCGTTGTTTGGCCGAGATTAATAGCCGACGGGCCGATCGATGCTGTCACATACTAGGATGAACGGGCCGACCATCGAAAATCCGGCACTTATAAAGAGGCCAAGCTCTTGCAGCATTCCACCACATCCGCAACGCGTTGTGCGGTTTCACCGGGCTGCAATTAAATTGATCATCGCATCGTGGTCACAAGTCTAACTCCGAGCATTTCTCTGGAAGCTGTCACAAGAACTTGGTCAGCCGTGCGTCCTCAGTGATTCGGTGGTTTCATGCCGACCAATAGGCCGCAGCCAGACCGCGTTGTGGCGGGATTTTGGCTCATTTGGCTACATTCAGACGCGTTCAATGTCGCTGTGGGCCGGCTTCATACCAATGCAGGTCGCTTGATCCTGAATATGAGGTACAGAAAAGCGCGGTAGCAACCAGGGCCGAGCACTCAAATAGGTGATGTAGAGTACAGCATATAGTCGTAACTCATGATGTACGTCCTGTTTACGAACTGAGAGGCTTCAGGCGGAGCGTCCGAGTGCTTGGTGTCGTAAAAGTTATGCAGTTTAACGCTGTAAGTCACGGGCAATATAACATGCTCTGCCCGCCACTTCACACCAAATAACTTTGTCCCGTTCAAGGCATCTTGTTACGTGAGCCGCATGTATTCCATTCCATTGATTTGGCCGGATGATCAAATGAGACCCGTGACTTTATGGCAACTACGTGTCAAATATGCTTCACCGGATGATTTACGTTGACCAATGTTCCTCATTAGTTACGCGAGAGGCCGGCTTGAGTGAGACCAGTCCCTCGCCCACTCTCCAAGCTTAGTTCGGTGAGATCATGGAAGCTGCACGTAAGTTCACGTTCAGGTGGTTGAAGCCGCGGGCTCGAAAGTGCTGCGCCCACCCAAAAACAGTTTTTAGTTCGATACGTTAAAAGTTGTCACCTTATTTCCTGGCCAGGCCCTTTTTTGTCAAGGGTTTCCTCTTCATGTTGGATAAAGCAACGCACTTTCAGCCTCACTGTCACTTGCCGAACTAAGAGGGTGGGAGGTGATCCTTATGCTAGGTAGAGTTCTAATCCACAGCGTTGTGGGTAAAAACCGCGGAAGTGGTAAGCTTCCGTTTGCCCGGGATTTACTTCATAAGTTGTTATGTGCATTTGCAAGGAATATTACATATACATGTATCAGCACAGTTAGCCTCATTCCTCGAATAATCAGGAGAAGTGAGAGATAGATGCAATAATGTGTCTCCTGCATATTTTTGTCAAAAAGGTCACGCGCAATAAATTTGAAATTGCCGCGGATTCCTCTATCTCTCTTTTCCTGGTTATTCGACCAGGAATAAGGCTAACAGTGCCGTCTGTGTGTTATACCTCTGTCAAAAAGTCGCTTTCGGCGTAAATTTCATGCTCCTTCTAGGAAACATAGATTAAGGGAATCGTTTTGGCATCTCCCACTAATTTAAGAAACGGGGCAGCATTATTCATAACCGTGAGGAAACACTGGGGGATGAGTGCGAGCGTTCTGTTATGTAGTGGCACAAGACAATGTACTTGCATACGTTGTCACAGGACAGAGTTGGTCAGCACAGAGGGCATTGCTACACCGCTGTTTGGAAGGTCAAGGGACAGGGCATGATGAAGGGCAGGGCAGGACGGAGAGTACACGGTAGAGCGAGGGATGGGTCACACCGGAAGTCAAGGAAGGACAAAGTATTTGTCTGCCCCTGTAAAAACCCAAAGCGCATCCATGAGGTGCTTGTAAGCATCTTTGAAGGAGGAAGAGCGCATTTTGTTCGCACACTTTTGGGGAAATTCCTCATGCTTGATCTGGTATGCCACTTAGCTAATTTCCAGGATAGAATGGGCAGATTTTATATTATCGCGTTCTTTGCTTGCATCTCTAAACCGGCTCGGAACAGAACATTGATAGCGTCCCGCTTTTCTTAAAATATTGTTGCATTTGGTCTTAAGACTTGAGGTACCTGGCAAATGCAAAGGTGGTTTTGAGGCCAAATATGAGTAGAGACCCTTCGTGAAATATATCGGTCAGGTCAGGTGGACAATTTCCCCGTGGTTTGGCCGAAACCGACTGATAAAATTCTGGACTGTCCAGTCAAAAATGTCTTACAATCTTAGCTTTATGTCTCCCGTAGCTAGGGGAGACAGCTGAACAGGTTGGGAAGGTCTTCATAACGATGGGTACCGTTAAAATACTTCATAAAGACTTCATAACGGTGTGTATACCGTGTCAGCAGGCTGAGTGAGTGCCTTCGGATGAGTGGGACGTGCCTCCGGGTGGGTGGGACGTGTCTGCGGATGAGTGGGACGGGCCTTCGGATGAGTGGGACGGGCCTTCAGGTGAGTAGGACGTGTCTGCAGAAGATTGGGATGGGCCTTCGGATGAGTGGGACGGGCCTTCGGATGAGTGGGACGTGCCCTCAGATGAGTGGGACGTGTCTGTAGAAGAGTGGGACGGGCCTTCGGATAAGTGGGACGTGCCTCCAGATAAGTGGGACGCGCCTTCAGAAGATGCGACAGGCCTAGGCCGGTAATATGCCGCCGTATTTTCCGACGGCACTTCCCATTCATGTCGTTATATATTGCTTCGATACTGCTTTTGATTCCCCGGCAACACACTTGTGGATAAGACACATGTCAAATTGTCACTTAAAAGCATTTACATGTGTAATTATCCGTGTCATTGTAGGTAATGGGTAGGTAGGTAGGTAAAATGCTAGGTGGTATAGCGTATGTATTCGACAAGGGCTTTGGCAATCGCGAGTTGCTGGAAGGCTCGAGTTACGTTCAGCTCTGAGGTGGTGATGACCTTGTGCTTCACCTTTCCTTCATATGTTTTGTAGTACCTAATGGAGGATTATCAGTAATATGAAAAGATGTCATTGATTTCACTTGTGGCCTTAGAACATTGTGCAGAGTTCATAGGCATTTATCGCCGGCCACCAAAAACGAGATACTGAAATGTGTAGATGCCTACACCTCTTAAACACTAGGTGAATATTCATCAGGAGGGTGACCATACGATGCTATATGCCATTGATCAGATTGTTAATGGTGTAGCCATATTTGATAATGTCACTATGTGTTTTAGGTGCATCATAAGCAATCAGCCATGGTTTTCCCTGGCACCTGTATGATTGGTAGGTAATGGCTCAATTACCATCTATAATGTTGATGATTTTGCTACTTAGTGGCCATTTTTGTAAAGTACTCCAATCAGTGACTTGCTTACATCAATAATCTAGGAAGTTTCTCATTACCAATAATTGAAACTAACGTCTGAAATTTAATTAGCTTTCATTCCGTTCAATCCACTGTGACCCGGTAAATCCTAAAATCCGGTCCAGTCTTGATCCGTACGGTGCACACGCGTCCTGGTCCGGCCGGATCCACCTGTCATCCACAAGTGGATAGGCTGGATCCACCCGCCATCCGCGAGTGAATGGGCCGGATCCACCCGTCATCCACGAGTGGATACCATTCGTGAAGCGCTCTTACATGAACCCATTGAGCGGCATGCTCAGGCATACTACGACCATTGACCCATTACGCAGTGTGACAAGCCACCAGTAAGAGCAGAACGCAATTCGGTCATGAACTTAGACAGAAATGCACTGGCGAAACGTTGGATCCGTCCGTACTTACCGGCCACGGAGCCGTCACTGAACTGGACGTGGCCCGGGATGGCCTGGCACCACAGCACGCGCACGATCTGGCTGTAGGTGAAGACCATGAAGCAGAGCGGCAGCAGGTACAGGCCGACGAACGAGGCGACCGAGGAGAACAGCTCCCAGCGTCCGAAGGTGGGCGCGCAGTACGAGAAGTAGATGGTGCCCTCCGGACTCCACGGGAACGGGTGCACCTCCGTCCACACCATGTACGGCACGCCTGAGGGCACAGCGCGCGCTGAACACCTGCGGTCGCAGGGGGTCACAGACGGAAGCGCAGAGTCGCGAGGCACCGTGTACGCAGCTCCGGTCACGAAACACCGAGGGTAAGCGAGACGCATATTGAAAGGTCAATGGAGCTGAGTGCGCTCCATTACAGGATGTGGGCTTGCGTATAGTGATAGTGGAGGCTCGTGATTCAGCGGCGTTAGTCCCCAATGGTAGCTTCGCCGCCTCAATAGAGCGTTCAGCTGCTAACCGGTGGAAACGACAGAGACATTTGTTAGTTGACCATAAACAAATTGAAGGAAAAATGCATGTGTGCTGATATGACCTTGACCTTGAAGCCAATTCAAAAGGTCGCACGCATGAAGGTTCTTCGAGATAGCATGGGATATCTAGCGACGTTACATCGGCCCGTTCATCTCTACCCTGTCCCTAGGTAGCGGGTGGACAGGTACTTGCACCCCGGCAGTTGTAGGTCGGTGTGGAGGCCCGTCAGTGCGAGTGACAATGCTATTTCATATTATCATATGTCTCGTAAGCTGTGAGTGCTGTCAATGAGACATCACGGAGCAGGCAGGCCAAGGCGCTAGGTGCATTAATGCGAGATCTAACGGTGATAATGGATGGCTTACATCAATGCAATTAACAATCTGCGTTGCGTCGAGGCGAGCAAATCCCTCGAGATCTCCAGATGTACTCAACGCCATTACGAAAATGCGTGTCAGACTGCGTTGGATTCAAAGGTAAAGCCCGTTGCCTTTTCAGGCTTATCATGTCAAAGGCCCCTGTCATGGAACGCCTATTTGTGGTCTAGCGCTCTGGCTGTTCTGCTGAACAACGCTCAATTATGGCCTCCCTTGCATAATGTGTAGCGTATGAAAACGTTGTACCAATGAGCCGAGAATCTGATAGCCGGTTGCCATGCCTTCGGTTAGATGTCTACGAGCCGCATGCAGTGGTCCGCAGACAGCGGTCTGATGTCGGACACGGGCCAGAACAAGCGGCATGCTTCGCCGGTTACCCGAGAGAGCCCATCACGACATCAGACGTCAGGCACGCCGTCCGGCAGCATTAACCAGCAGCATAACCGCGTACCAACCTACATTCCATGTGCTTACTGATCGCAATGGAGACGATCCAGATCATGACGATTGCCTTCTTGGCCCATCTGGCCGTGGCCAGGAACCGCAGCGGGTGGCACAGGGCGTACCACCGGTCCAGCGAGATGAAGGTGAGCGTCAGCACGGACACCGCTACCGACATCCACTGGAACGGAGGCGAACCAGTGTCAGCACGGACACCGCTACCGACATCCACTGGAACGGAAACGAACCAGTGTCAGCATGGACACCGCTACCGACATCCACTGGAACGGAGACGAACCAGTGTCAGCATGGACACCGCTACCGACATCCACTGGAACGGAGGCGGACCAGCGTCAGCGCGAACAACGCCACCGAAATTCACTGGAACAAGGACCGACCAGCGTCAGCACGGACAGTGCTATTGGAATCCGCTGGAACATAGACGGACCATCGTCAGCACGGACACCGCTATCGACATCCACTGGAACAGGAGCGGATCGTTGTCGGGAGTCTCTCGAAAGTAGATGGGTCGGGAGATCGTACGAACGAACAGCGGTCAGCGACGCACGTGGGTGGGGCAGGCGCAACACCGCACGAAGTGCACATGATCGCAGTTTACAGTAAGATATTACGTCAATAATCAAGAAGATACAGCCATGGGTTACAAGCATGCGTAGACCAACTGCCAAGACTGGTGCATGCATGTTATCCCAACCTTGATACCCAGACCAACTTAGTCAGGGCTGGGGTAACTGGAAAGCTGCTGCTGATAAGTAATTGCTGAAAGCCCAAGGCAATGAATGTACTGTGCCATTTGCGAATGATATTAGTGCGTGCGCATCATAGGGCTTGTGACAACCAGCGTGCAGTCCGTAGTAAGTACTTCCGGGGTCAACTGCACGGGTCAGGAGGCCTCCCGAGTCACGGAGCAGGCCTATGTGATGTGATGTACCCCTCTATGGGCCTCCGGATCGGTCAGGGGATGCCGCCCCGCGCCACCATAATGACGGCCGGAAAACACAACGCGGTGGAACCGAGTAACCCTTCAGCCCTTGACCGGAAACAACAATGTGCTCCGCAGTGATGTACTCAAGAGGGCCCCTTTAACGGAAAGAAATAAGAGGTATCATAAATGTTGAATGACGTGGGTCGAAATGGGCTCAAACCGCACAAAGCCATCCCATGTTTCCCTGGGAACGCTCATTTTTCAGAATCGGCTAGTAAAACACATACTATCAAAAGATTTGAGCCTACGCAACGGGTGCCACTAGTGTAATGGCTCACGCGCCTGCGTTACCCACTGCGCGTCTGGGAAACCACAGACACGGGGTTCGATTTCTGGCGGTGCCTGCTCTTCCCGCCGGAGTGAGAGGCTGGCGGCGCCATATATCCTCAGCAGCTGACTGTATCATAAAGCCCTAAGGACACACGCGTAACCTCGGGGAGCAAGCATAGCGATGGTTTGGGTCGCAGTTTTCGTAAAATCGAACGGCGTTGGCCACTGTGAGTAGCGCCAGGGGGCGGGAGCCGAGCGTGCAACAATGACCGTCGTAAAAGAATGTTTCTGAATATCTTTTAAAAGGAATTCGTATAGTTCAAAGATTATACTCGGCGGATCACTTTTTATGACCTTTATGTTGTCCTCTATGCAGATTAACACTTGCAGCAACACGGCAAATGGAGATTGTATCTTTTTTGCCTATTTTACCTTTTCCAGTTACACCACCAGATTCCAGCACCACTTCGCGGTGCTGTGAAGACCGATACGTTATTGTCATCAGCCTAGAAACCACGCAGGTGAAAAAGGCGCCAGGGATATATCTGAATCTACGATGTGGTGTCCAAAAGCGTTCAGATATACTTCTTTGAGATGCGTCACCATTTTGATCCACCTGTTGGCCACAACCTAGTGTTATGCACGGGGCCGACGCCACACGGCGGAAGGAGACCGCAACGCCTGACGTCGAGTTTGTTCTTACCAAGATATGCGAGCGCGCATGCTCAAAACTACGCTGCATAATTTGTACTACTAATTGATTCTGACTGAATGTTGAACATATTCAGACAAATATGGCTTGGACATGTTAATGGCAAATTGTTGACCCGTTTTGATCTGCAATGTACATCCGCGGATGTCTTCCTTTCTTTGTAAAACCCAGATAAAAAATGACAAAGTTTCTGAGTTCTATCGGATTAAAAAGGGTCCACTGGACCGTTGCAAAACAAAGAGCCCTGGCGATTAATGTTATGCGCTCATTTATTGCATGATTTTGTCAGTTTACTTACTATAAACTTAAGGCAGAATTGCCCTCGCGGTAGGCGTCTGTCTGGCATAATTCCAGTTATGGAAGCTAAAAACGTGATATATATATATATATATTACTAAAGAAAAACATGTCTTCCATAACAAATGGGCCGTATCCGGCGATGTTTGGGGGCCCTTTTCTATCAGGGGGCTCTTGGTCAAACCTGTGCTCCCCTCCCCCTTGCCAAGGCTCTGGCTGCGCCCCTGCACCGGGGTCTAGAATTGCTATGAGGACAAAATTGTAGCCTGATTTGCACTAATAGTCGGCAATCACGCTTGCATCAGATTTTTAAAAAGATATCCTTTTTTCATCGTCCAACCCGCTAGGTTTCAGAGTCCCCACCCCTCCCAATGCTTTTTTTTTAAATACCTTCCGAGCGGTTTTGGGTACGGTGCTAACAGCTTGGGTACCTGTGTTTACATCGTTGCTATTATTGTTAAGCGCAGTGCAAAAATCGAAGGACCTTAAATGTTAAATGTAAACGGAATTTCAAAGGAAAAAATGGAGTTCTAAAATGAAAATGAATACGATGATTCACCACCAAACTTAACCATCGACAATGTTGCGTATAAAGACCAATTATATTTCAATACTACATTGCTTCATTTAGTCATAAGTAAATGGGAAGTAAGATAGAAAGGGAACATGTGCTGGTCGTACATGCCATTTCGCTTTTGCTGAAGGCCCATCATTTGCCTTTATTTAATGGGCACGTCCAAAAGCCGTCTATTCCTGTGCGCGAGGCGTAAACAGCCCGTCATAAAAATGGTGGCAGCTGGTCCGACCTAAAAACAGCGCCCAGGCATGCCGACGCTGGCCGGTGCCACTCCTGGCGCAGGCTGGGATCGGGCTCATTTGGTATCGTCCGAGAGCCGTTCAATTACCGTGACGGGTCTCTGGTCAGTGTCCGTGGTGTTGCGGAATGGGATGATGGGACACGTACCATGGCCGAGCTGAATAATGGCCCACTGCGCGACATCTCGAACTGAAATTGATCGCTGACCTGAAGCTGCAGCTGGCCTGAGTGCGCGGCCACGCCTGCTGGGATGCCCCAGAAGTCGTCACCGCGAGTCCACCATGCAGATCGCCAATCGAGCGGCTGGATGAGCGGCCCTGATGAGGCCGACCACGTCGGTCCCGAGTTTCGAACATGGCCTCTTTGAAAGCGGCCCAGGCTGCAGGAGTGCAGGGCGATGCAAGCGTGCAGGGTGGGCACGGCTGCTCAGCATCTTTTTACTTGTTTCACAGGGGTCGTAGTGACCGACCAGCTCCTCCAAGGCGCCGCCCCTCCCTGGCCACCACGCCAAGCTCAGCACGAGATCACTGGCTGGGGACCACGGGCAACGGCATCGTAGACGGCCTTAGTCAGGGTGGTTGAAGCCTAGTCGGGACTAGTTCCGGCCTAGTCGGGACTAGTTCCGGCAATTCCACGGCGACGTCACGACGAGGGTGCCCCAGGGCATTTTTACACGCCGGTGGGGTCACAATGCGGCATTTCCAATGATCGTTTTCAAGTACTTCTAAGCCATTCTTTCCCATGAAGTGAAACTCAGGACTTTTGTTGGTACGTCTTCTAGTCATACCATGGGTTGAAGGCTGTGGTAGGTCACATATTCGAACATAAGCCGCCTCATTGCATGATGCTTTATATTCAATAAGGACGCCTAACATTTCGTAGGTTATTAACATTTGATGACATTATCACCTTAACTGTCACCAACCGTTTGGGACTTGCGGTCCAGATGCCGGTTCCTATAAACCGGCGGAAAGTATAAAAGAACGGTCAACTCGATGAAGGGGAAATTTTCGAGTGTATAGTCAGTTGGATGATGCAGCGGTTGCATTCCATGTTAAAAGAGGCAATAGGAATTTTGTGGTCGGATGAGCCAGGAAGACAGCTGCAATGTGATGTCATATGACACCGGCAATAGCAACGTCTGGATAATTTTTGAACGTATGTATGCGCTCAGAACTGAAACTTTCCAACATTTGTTAGGGTCCAAATGCCACTGATGGACCACTCCATCTGCGTAACGTTATAGACATACCTAACATTCATTTATTTGCAATTTTGGGCCGATGCAGCTACGCCATCAAATTACCAGCACTAAGGCTATGTCCGTGTACACCCTCAAATGCATGTCAAAGGCGGCAGTCGGGCTTTTGCGAGCCGTGCTAGCAGGAAATGGGTGTCCCATGGACTCAAATAAGTGGGCGGGTGTAATACAAGTCTTCGCAAATTGAGGCGCCGGCATCTGCTTTTGGTTATTTCTTTCCAACCAATGTCCATAGAAAAAATAATAATTTTCACAGTTAAAAGATCAGCCCCTGCTCTCATCCCACCCTGGTTCTCATGCGTGTGAAGGTCCAGAAAAGCACCTGCCGTTCAGAAACCCAGAAATAATGAAAATTGCACACAAATGTGTGAAAATTTGTAGGCGGCTTGTAAGCTTCACGACTTCAGCATTACGGGTCTTTATGCAGTTGACTTGAGGTATCACAAAGTGCTAGTTGCACGCTTCAAGGTAAAAACTGAAGCGTTAAGCTGTGTCCCTTTCTGGATTTTTTTCCAGACTCCTGTTTGGTCGAAGGCATGCTTCAGATTTGGGTTGTGTAGAGAAGGGCGCCACCTTTCGGAGTGTTACAGAGTGAGTGAAAATGACAGTTCTGGTTGGTAAGCAGAGTCAACTGGCTCCACGGGACCTGACATCATTAAGAAGGTAGATTATGAACAGCAGCAATATTACTTTGTAACATTTCAGAGTTAAAAACAGCTCCTGTGAATTTCAGTTTAATGTCGAATGAGTGCAACTCAATGCTATGATGATCATCGCAATGAGCCATGGAGAACCACAGGGTGCCTGACACTACCTGGAGGGTAAGTGCCCCCCCCCCCCCCCAAGGCTAAAGGCTCCTGTGAGTAAACAGAACTAACTCATTACCAAAGCACTTAGCCTGAAGGCCCTAGTGTTTACTTTGCATGATCTAGGGCAAACAAACATAAGCAAGTGCAACATCTAAAACAGCAAACATTTTGAAGGAATGACATACTTTTAAGGTACCCATGTGGAAAGTATTGGCTATGTCGCGGGTAAGTGTTTTAAAAAATATGATGCATCAGTGGTGCGGCCCAAATAGGATGCTGATCATGACATTTTTTCTGTAATTGTACCAGTGTTAAATGCATAGGAGCATCTGCATTTAGTGAATTTTGGAGAAAAGATGGCAAAAGAAATAAAGTTGGCTGCTAAATACCATCAAAATCAAGAACGACATTTCATTCGAAGGTCACTTATAGCTAGCCAGCTAAGTGAGGTGATCAGCTGATGGCTGATCAACGCTGAGCTTTTGCTTTGACTGTTATGAACGAATGCAAAACATCCTAGCAATTAGAATGTGGTAATAACGTGATGCACGAGTTGACCAAGGGCCACAATTCACTATTCAACGGAAATGACTTATACGACGTCAGCGGCAATTAAAATTATCGTCGACAGCTACGCGTAAAAATTTATCGGTGCAATTGCTGCTCTACGGCTAGGCCACCAAAGGAAATCGTCATCGTGTAGATCTCGGGCTTATCTACGTGAAATGATTTAGCCAGGCCCGTACACACGAGCAGGTGAAACGCCTTGGCGTTCGCGAGCACGTGGGGCTTTCAGCAACATAATGAGATCCTTCTGGCTTCATCGGAAGAGCCCCCGACCAATTTAGAGGGCCTCGCAGCGATCAAATACTGTCGCAGCCAGCTCACATTTAGATCCCCGTCAACAGCGTAGGCCCTTAGATAAAATGGAAAAAACCCATACCAATGGGGAAAGCATCTGAGCTATCGAGGGCACCGCGGCAGGCCGACAAGGAGGCTCCCTCAACACTAGAGGGTCCTCACGGCAGGCGAAAAGAACCCAAGACCAGATGGTTGGTCTCTGAACGATCGGGAGTGCCCCGGCGGACAAAACTATGGGGCCCGGCCAGAGCGTGAGGCCCGCTGAGCAAACGGAAATCATCCAATATCAGTATATACGAATGCACTTTGGCGATCGAGGCTGCCTTGGCAGACGGACGCAGAGGTTCCCGGACAACAGCCCAGGGTCCTCCGAGTAAATAAATCGAGCTTATAAGGGACCAAGGCCAGCTTCAGTGACGGTAGCGGCGTCTTTTGTAGTACAACACAAATGAAAATGTCTGATTAATGCCAACCATGCGGACCCACCATGACGTGGACAGAGGATGCTCTGAGTCTAGTTTTGCCGAGTGTTGCATGACAAAAGATGGTTGTTCAATGACCGATATATTCAGTGTGTCGCCAATCACTGTAACACTCAGCTTATTCAAAGCTCATCTACAGTCAGAGCTGCTCCGTTGCTAGCAGTTTTGAAACTGTCGAGGTCTGTGTATGAAAGTTCAGTGCTGGTGTGGAAGCTAGGCTCAAAATCCCAAGGTTGGAGTGTCATTTTTGATTTATGATTCCGGGCGTGAACTGAGCTCTAGTCCCGCCCCATGCGTAATCAGTATCAACAGACGCGTAAGCAGCCCTCCCATTTTTCGACGCAGTCATTATTCTCTTGCCTTCACTCAGTGCCGCCGAACCATAATACTAGAGCACCTGCTGCGTGTGTCCGTAGGCGCAGTCCACTACATCAGCTGTTTTTAACTGTCCGTGAAATCGTCATTACAGTTGGGGGGTTTGCATTCTTTGTTCGTGGATGTCATTTTGCATATGAAATGCACTCAGGATACTTTTGCTTTCATTTGTTAGCTTTCTGATTTCACATTTAGGCAGCTTCCAAGGTGTCGTGGAACTCTCCTTTGTAACTAAGTCATCGGGAAGTCTGGTTCAATCTCGTTGCATATATTCTTCATTCTTTCGCACAAAGGAAAACCGGCGTTTTGTTGCATTTATCCCCTTTCCACATGATGTAAAGAGAAGGTTTCGGCGGTCAATCTCTGGTACGGGTGATTTTCCTGGCTTCTTGCCTTCATATAGTATCGTTTTGTCAAATCACATCGTCACAAACAAGGGGGAAACGTGCCTGTCTCCACCTGTAGCGGCAGAACAGGCGATTTTCGCAACGCCCCCGTTCCCATGCGTAAGCGCGCATTTTGGATACAGTCTATCGACTCTACCGCTTCATTTATTAAGCCAATCTAGTTTGTCCATGCGTGTTCCCAAATGGGTCCGATCATTGCTTTATAGATGCGTATATAGTTCTTTCTGCACCGCATCCTCGGCCTGCCAGGCATTTTACAAATTATTATGTTCCACGCACCGCAGAAGTCCTTTGGCCATCATCCCTTTCATTAATTTTTTGAGGCATGACGCCAACCGAATTGGTCAACATAATTTAGGCTTGTGGCTCAGTTTCAGAACTCGAATGGCAAGTTGGTGTTTTCATTGGACCCCAAAGCTCTCCGAACACTAAGTATTATAAAGTATGTTCAAAACTTGCTCTTCATGATTCCGATTCATATGTTTTAAAATACATGATGCATCTTATGAGGGCTGAGTTGTTTTCATACATCGCAGTCGACTGCTGGAGCTCATCCACGCCAGGGTCAGCGTTGTACACTTCATTATTTTCGGAAGTAAGGTTTCTCGTTTGCAGGATCATTTCATTCAACCGACCTCTAAATAATGGTCGGTAGTTCTGAACAGCCAAAACGTCGGGATTATCAAAAATACAATCAATGCAATCCTTAAGGTTCAAAACAGCTTGACAGCTTATCTCATGTTTCGGCGCGCATACGTGCCGTTCGCTGCTGTAAGAAAAAGGACGCAGCTGAATGCTAAATCAGTTAGTTCTCAGGGGCATTATCAAAAACTTTTGCATGCTTCATTGTGGAAGGACGTATGATATTTATGGTCACAAAGCATTTAAGGATAGCGAATGCATTGATGCACGCTATTGTACTCGCGTGTTAAAATTGCTCGTCCGTCCCCGAGAGACGGACCCCGACCCAGGGTTGGCAGTTTTGTCCTGTTAGAACAATGAGGCACTCCAAACCGTCCTGCTGGATATTTCCGGCGTTCAGCGAGCACCTTGCCGGCTTGGAGAGCACTGCTTGACCTTCATGTCAATCCTGCCAGTCAGAGGCCCTATCGGCATCCAAAAGGACCTCATACTGGTTATAAGGTCTGCCGCATCAGCCGGCTTTGGGCTTCCCTGCGGGCCAGAATGAACCCCCTACAGGTCAGAATGGGCTCTCCAAATATCAGAATGGACCTTCTACAGGTCAGAATAGGTCCTGTAAAGGTCACAATTGGCCCTCCACATGCCATAATTGGCCGTCTACAGTTCAAAATGGCCCCTTTAAGCCAATACTGGCTCATCTTCAGGTCCGATTGGGCTCACTGCATGTCAAAACGGAGCCTTTGCGGGTCATAAGGGGCACTCCACAGATCCTAATGGGCCGTTTACAGACCAGAATGCGCCGTCTAAAGGCCAGGATGGGTCATCCACAGTCAAAATTGGTCCCTCTACAGATTGGCTCAAATGGCTCAATTGGCCTCTAGCAGCCGGCATGCTCCCCCAGTCAATTTTGGGCCTTCTACAGGTCAAAATGGACCCTCTACGGGATCAGAACGGCATGTTTTGGTCAGACTGGATCCTAAACAAACAAGAATGAGGCCTCGTTAGGTCGGAATGGACTTTTACAGGCTTACTCAATCTCTTTACAGTTCAGAATGGGCCCTTAACATATCAGAATTGGCCTTCCCCAGGCCTTTCAAGCTACGGGTGCCCCCCCCCCCAGTTTTCAAGTTGGGAGGGGTGAGCTACCCTCACCACACCCTGGTTTCCGCAACCGTGGCGGTGTTTGGCCACATTTGGTCACAGTTTTCGACCACTGAGCATTTTATTCTGCAAGTTTCCTAATTCAGATTACGATACTTAGCCATTGATAATGTGATAAAAACACTTTATTGGGGTTTCTCGATTGTCATAATTACTCATATTGGCACATCAGCCCACTAAGCCGGCAGCAGTTTGAAATCTAGTATGTTCTGGTATAAATGCTGCCGCCCAACGTGCTAATTTAGGGCCAGGGGCACAGTGAGCTCGTGCTTGACCTTGAATTGGTCAAACTGCTTCCGGGCACTACTCACTCACCAGTCGTGGGTCTCCCTTCCAGCTCAGGAGAACAGTATCGCCCCCCCCCCCCCCTCCCCTGAGGCACAGGAAAAATGTCGCCGTCAAAACTGTCGTGTCCAACTCTGCCGCGTCCGTCAGATTCCCTGCCGATGCATTACTGTCGTGTCCAACTCTGCCGCGTACGTCAGATTCCCGGCCGATGCATTACTGTCGTGTCCAACTCTGCCGCGTACGTCAGATTCCCGGCCGATGCATTACTGTCGTGTCCAACTCTGCCGCGTCCGTCAGATTCCCGGCCGATGCATTACGCTGGCGTCTCCAAACCAGGTGATGATCTAACGCGCTTCGGATGTGTCCAAGCGTCACGCGGCGTCACACAGGCGCTCCCGAGCACGTTCGCCGGCGTCACGGGATGCGGCTCGGACGCCAGGCGGCTGGGGCCGGGCGCCTTTACAGCGTTTATGGGCTGCGACGCTACAGTGACGCTAATCGACGCGGTGTATTAGATGGAAAGGTTCGTTGGCAGCGGTATCTCTCTCGACATGCTCATCGCTCGCAATAAGTTCTAGCTCTTTTACATTTTTAGGTTCTCTTGATCTGTCAAACTCCCCCCACCCACTCACCCCACCCCCCACCCCCACCCAAGTATATATTTGGCCATATAGAGCTTTCCGTGCCCCGTGAATTCAGTGTACGCACCTCCCTTGGTTTTTGGGATTTAAGTAGGGGAAATGACCTCCACCCGAGCGCGTCGCACTCATCCGACCATCAGGGTGCGTGTGAAGAGTTGGTAGAAGAGTAGGATTATGGCAACAATGGACATTCCATTTTCCAGGCTGTTCATTAAACGACATTGTCAAGCAAACACATACTATCTTAGTTGTACAAACATGTGCAATGTTTGGTTAGTGACGTCTTTTAGTCAGTGACCAATGTCTTGTCTTGTGTCTTGTCTAGTGTCCAATGTTAGTCAGTGTCCAAAGCCATGTCTTGCTTACTATGACTATGAAATAGTCCAAGCAGGCACGGGTATGATTTGGCACGTTTATGCATTTGTGTGCATATCACTGCCAAATTCATGATTCCATGTGTTTACCACGTCATTCCGTGGGCTTAGCAAGATCGAGTCTTTACAGAGTAAAGACTCGATCTCTACTCTTATAAAAAGTGAAGACCGAGTTTAAAGCATAGCCCACGCTTGAGGTTTAGTTAAAGGCTTAGCCCTAAGATCGAGTTCAGCACACCGTGGTGTGTTGTGCCGGGGCGATTGTCGGCCTGTTTAGTCCGGGGCAGATGGAACGAGCCGAATCTACGGCGCGTCACCAGCTCCGGGGCAGCGATCCATTCGGCCGACGGCGTTCTGGGTTTCGTACCGAAGCCGTGCTCTGCGCCCCAGCGGAAGAAAGATCGGGTGTGCGGCATATATGAGGAAGTAAGAACCACCTGTTCATGTGGTGGTGCCGAGGAGGGTTCTGTGCAGGCACATGAGCTCGAGGCGGTGGCTTGCTGATAAGTGCGAGAAAGTTCCAGCGAGGCCGCTACGGAGGGATTTGAAGACCCATCACGGCACCCTCAGGAACGAATAACCAAGGATAGTTGACGTGCTCTTAGAACTCAAATACTAACCAACGGCACTCTCGGAAGTTTCCATCTCTACTGCATGACATGCATGTGGGCCACGTCACCAGTCACGTCGCGTATGCGTCGCTGTCGGTCGCATGATCGCACCAAAAGCGTAGTGATGGGCGGCACACCCGCGGTGACACGGGTAGGCTACGTTTTAATGAATGATATGTCATCGGTGATGAACTGGCCTGACGCGACGAGCTGGTTGCCCTACATAATTACCCGGCACGCTAATCACCACAGCTAACAGGCGATTGCAGTTCTTCTTTAAGCGTGGGTCTCCCAAACAGGGAGCTGGTTCAGATGAATGGAACTATCCACACTCAACCGGAAAACGGCAAACGGCAAACAAGATGTCGACGAAAAGCAAAATGTTTTCGTGCATCCTTTTAGCGAGTCGTCGTAGTGCACGCTGAACCATAACGTCGCATATTTGTGTTACTGGACTATACCGGCTGTCAAAATCTTGCCGCGCCATACTCGACTGACTGTCTTGCTGTTGCAGGCATCTTGCTTATGCAACCGACGATGCACGCATTCAAATCCAACTTAAGCCTTCTATGACTTCATTTGCAATGTTGTTTCTTTTCTTTCGCTTTTTTGGTGCATGACCTAATAGTGGCAGGAAAGCCATAGCTTTGTATTTAGATGCAAAGAGGTATTTCTGAAAATCCACGTTGATCACACCCAATGCTATTCATACCTTTTGGAAACTGTATCCTTTCCAGCCCTGGGGGTCTGAAGTAGTTGAAAGGTAAAGGAAAAAGGGAAGGGAAAGTTAAAAAACTTTTCCGTCAGCCGACACATGAAACGTTTCTTCAGCTCGCGTGGCGTGACGCATTCCGGCTGACAATCATGCTGACGACAGATTGCACGAGGCCCCTATGACTTCTACATTCGCGACCATTGAGGAAGAAAAGTGCAAATCAATGTTGTCGTATACTATTCGCCAAAGGACCACTCTTTGAAAACCTGAAAGATACCATGTTTTGATATCGATTATCATTGAAACCATGTTCGAGTATCGAAATAGGGACCATCTTCAGTGGAGCAAAGAAAAAGACGCAAAATATACCTACTACAGCTACCATTAGCAACACTTTCGACTCTGGTAATAGCACTGACATTGACAATGCCACCGCCAGTGAATAATAAAACACTGATAATGTTCTCTAATTTGCAAAGTTGTTCAGAATGCCGTACGATGTCTAGATTTGTTCCCAAGAGTTCTCAACAATCTTTGAAGTATGACTGTCGCAACTGTTCACGTGGGCACTAGTTGTACCACAATTATATTGTAACACTCGGGGATTGATCACCTCGCATCGAAAATCCTGAGTAACCAACCAATTTCACGACCGCAAGATTTGAAACGGACACCAACTTTTGGCAGCGATGAATATTGAAATAATGCTTGGGTGTCGGAACAAAACCATCTTCGAATGATGCTTTTCCATAGCTAGAGCTGGAAACAAGTTCCAGAAGCATAGGTTATTCAGTGTGACCTAATGCTTACACAGTGCCAGACCCCCCCCCCCCTTCCCCAAGTAATCGGTCTCTTGAACAAAGCGACATATTGGTACAGCGCATTTCCTGGACATACCTGCGTTCATGCACATCGGTGGATGAAACCAGGGCCCATGCACATCGGTGGATGAATGCAGGACTCATGCACATCGGTGGATAAATCCAGGACCCATGCGCATCGGTGGATGCGCAATGTATCAGTGAATCGTTCATGGTCAAACCATGACCGAACGAACTTGCGCAAAATGCATCTTAACGCTTTGTTTGTTCGGATAGTGTATAATGGACTGAAAGGCCAGAAGGCTTTTTGCTTCTTCGCCGATACACACCACGTCAACTTGACTGCTGACAGAATGATGCGCAGTCCATTTTGAACAAATCATGATTGACCTTTTGTACCGCCAGGATTGGTGCCTCATCTGAGCTACACATTTGTAAGGCTGGACGTGCGTCTGGCGAGCTGGGACCTGCTGCAGTCGGCCTCCGCGTGACCTTGGGTCAGCGGGCGTCCGCCCATGGCCTGCGGCGGTGGGTCACGTGATCGGACAGCGCGGGCGGAACGGTGCGAGGCGCGCAAGAGGAGAAAGATCGGGGCGGTCAGCTCTGAAGAGTGCGTGTGTCATTGGGATTTACGACGCACTCAGCTCCTGAGGCCATATGGCGTCACCTGACTCACCCTGGCAGGAAGGGCGGGAGCCGCGGGGAATCGAGCCCCGTATCTCTGGTTTCCCAGACGCGCAGTGGTTATCGCACTACACTAACGGCACCCCCTATCTGCAAGAGTGTTGTGTCTCAAACTGCACCGCCAATACAAAATGAAGAAACAAAGACTTAAAACATCCTAAGAGCAATAAGCCGACGTTTGTGGACATGGCAAATCAAATTTGCGCACCGGCACCTCTCAGTGCCGGTGCGCAACAGATGGGTAAGCTTGAAGGTCCTTAGACTTACGTTGCGGGGTTCCCATAGAAGGAATCATGACCTTGGTAATAAAGGGCAAGGCTCGAAGTTCCACAGACTGGCGCCGCAGGGTTCACATAGAATGAACCATGACCTTGGTAACAAAGCTGACACGGCAAGGTTAACATAGAAGAAATCATGACCTTGCTAACAAAGGGGAAGGCTTGAAGTTCCACACACTGGCGTCGCAGGGTTCATATGAAATGAATTACGGCCTTGGCAAAAAAGAGAAGGCTTGAATACATACATGGCACGATTTCCGTTAAAGTGAGCTTCCCAAGAACTTCCCGGCGAGTACTTCCTGGCAAATGTAGTAATGAGAGAAGAGGAGTGGCAGTCGGAAAGAATGAAACGGGCGTGGAACGTTTACCAGGAATATCGCAATACCGGGGTACTGGCAAATCCTCAGAATTAATAAGCGTTGGCACGTCAAATGTAATTCCACGTCGGCCCAGTTGTTTGAGTTGGCGTCGCAATGTGTGCTTCTGCCGAAATAAGTGTGCTGATGTGCAAAACGATTGAACAGAACTGTTCACACTTTCATTAAAAATGCGTTCTCTTCTGTGAAACAGCGAGTTGCTTATGCAGTCTCATTACGCACTCCGCCGAATGGGGGGCCAAGTAGATTGTCCTCACTAGATGTCTACGCGCTGAACCTCCAGATGCAGTCGCAGAGCCCGCACTGACGATGTGTTGTCGCCCATCTTGTCGCGTCAGGATGTCAGACATGAGTTGTGGTTGGATAAGTTGCACCATAACTGGCGAGGTGGAGGTAAGACTTCATACTGACTGCATTCTGTAACATAACGCAATGTTGGCGCAAAGGAAGGTCCGCAACAACTGTGACGCGGGACTTATGGCTATGCACGGCCGCTAACGAGCCGGTAATCGCCCAGTCGGGCCGAGGGGGCGGAGCTCCCGGCCACACCGGAGCAAGGCCGCCGCTGCCCACTGCCGCCGGCGCGGGGACAGATCGCTGCCGGGTGTGACGAGTCTCGCCTGACGGCCAAGGCCGTCCTGAAGCCTGGACCCCAGCTGGCCAGCTCCAGGATATCACAACTGGGGAGCGAGCTGGCCAGCTCCAGGATATAACAACTGAGGAGCGAGCTGCACAGGTCGTGGCTACATTACGTCTGGCCTAGCAGCCAAATGCCGCGAAAAACGAAAATAAAGCGTGTTTACTGCGACTTCAACACCTTTTCGACTTTGCGGCTTCCGTCTTTATTATGATCATGCCCTGTGTGCCAGATTAACACGCGCTCTGGTGGGGGCCAAATTGACCTCCCGAAGGTTTTTCCAAAATGGTTTCCGAGCGATATGGCATGGCCGCGCCAAATTTTGCATATCTGTAGACAATTGAATAGCATCGTTTGACATCAAAAATGTAGATGTACATTGTAAGGTCGCTGACCTATGGCAGGTCAAAGTCAGGCCATGGTTTCAGCGAAGGTAGCTTCTAAGGAATCGTCCAATCTGATACAATAACGGAGTGTTTGACGAGGCCATACATCTCTGAGATGCTTTCTTAGGCAACGAAAATATTGATTGAGCAAATTTCGTTGACCTAAGGTCAGGTATGAAGGTCAGACCCGACGTCACAACCGACCTGATTTATTATTCTAGGGGTTGCTGTATGGAATAGTTTGTGGTGCTCATTTCGAATTTATTGATAGCAGGAACCGCATTATACATCTTGCAGTGACTTCTTAGAGGTCAGAAAATGTCATTGACTTAAAATGACCCGGGTCGACATTTTGTTTTGGGAACATACTGCCTAGCGTAATCTTTGTCGCTTGTTCAAATGCAAAACTCAGAGCAGTCTTGTATGATTTTTTTCAATGTGACCTTAAAAGGTCAAACAAGGTCACTGACCTCAAATGGGGTTTCGATATTTTGCCTAGAAACGGTTGCCTAGGTTCTGGGGGCACTTTGGAGGCCAATCTGGAATTTGAAATTGTTTGACCTTATTTGACCTGAAGGTCATGACCTGGGAAGCTCAAACTTTTGCCTAAGTGACTTCACGCACAGTTCAAGACACCTTGTAAATTTGGTGTCTCTAGCTTTTTTGGTTCCCGAGATCTCAGGGGAGGGGCAAATTGACCCCCCAACCGAGCAAAGGTTATCTAACCGGCCACCCGGGCGCGTATTAAGGCCAGGCAGCATCGGCACCTCACCAGCCCCTCTTGATTCTGAAATCGCTGGGGTCATCGGCCGCGTGGGTCAGCGCGGACACACATCCAATCGATTACGTCACCTTCTGTCACTCCGACCGACCAAGACGGGAGAAGCCGCCGGCAAAACAGTCAGACAGCTGGCGGAGAGCCGCCGCCGCCGCCCGGTTGACGCGAGATGACGCCAGACAACAAGAGATCATCCTCGAGTCACGCAGGATCATCAGCGGCGGCACGCTCCACCGTCTCTTTTATGGGTTCATCCACTCGACACCATTTTGTCGCCGCAGAAGCAGCGCCACGACACGTTGGCAGCCGGGAAGATGAAGAGAGGTCCCATTCGCATGGCGTACGGCCACCGGCGGCTAGATAAATGGCCCGCAGGCCTCTAATATCTGGACTATGTCAGAATGTTGCCATGTTCAGGATAACTCAGAACATGCTAGCACTCTGAGGTTCATTTCACAAAGGCTATATATATATATATATATATATATATATATATATATATATATATATATATGTATATGTATAATATATATTGTAAACATTTAATTCGGTGTCCTGATTTCATATTTTCAAATCAATGCAAGCGATCGCATATCACTCATTGGAAGGCCAAATAGGCCCTAAAATGTTCCTAAAATTGTCGCGCTCGATTGACCGATTAACTGGAATTATTCGGCATTGGGAAAACTTGTTGGCATTCCACTCAGATCCAGCATTGTTGTGTCGCTCTAACTCTGTACGGCAATTTCTGGCTTTAACACCATCAAACTTTTGTTGAGACCAGGTTCTGACTTGGCGTGATGACATGGCTTGCATCGCACGAGCAAACTGTTTTTCAACAAATAAGGTTGTCAAATGCATGCCAAAATATATCTCAGCACTGTGCTAAGCAAATGGGATGAAAACACTGCGTGCAAACAAAATGTGACGACAACGTCAAAGAGGCAATAGAAATTAACTTCTTTTTGCGATCTGCTGTCATCGGCGGCTCTTCTGACTGCTTGATGAAAATGGTTGGTGATCTCCACAATATTCCCTCACATCACGCATCTGCATCGGGAGCAATGCAAAAGTCTCGCCAGTGGAAAGCTTGTTCATCTGACATTTAGTCAGTAAGCTTATGTTCTTCCAGGTTAGCTCCCAGTCACTACTCTAGTTACAACTTGAACCAGATCTGAAAAGCTCAGAAGACAACCCTCAAAAATAGTCGCTGATTTGATGACTCTTACATTCTGATGTAACAACAACAAAAACAGTACGTGTTCAAAACCATCTCCACCTAGATGTGGCTGAGAAACAGCCTATCAGCATGGGTTTCGCGCCTCTTCCCTTTCTCCCATATACGGCTTCAGATAACCCAGCAAAGCTCGGACGGATGCGCGAAACCATTGGCCACTTCCGGCATTCGTAAGCATCTTTGAAAAGAAATAAGCAATCCACCTGACAACGCGAGCAATGACACCACACCACGCCATGCGACAGCCAATTACGCGCCGGCGAGCCCTGAGAGCGAAGATGTCTCCAAGGCCACCCCGACAAAGGCGGAAGATTCCCATTCATACCGTGATCATCTGTGGGCTCCCGACGAATACCGCCGGGGACGTCTCCAGCCCCACTCCGGCGAGCGGAGAATCGATGGTAGACAAGGTTGGCAGCATGTGGCGTGCGATATTGTGCAGAGCACAGAGGAAACAAGGCCCATTGAAAGGTCTTGCGATTGGAGAGTGAGTGAAGACGGCTGGGTCGTCGTTGGCGAGCGTTGGTAAGACAATCGTTTGAGACGCTTTGTTGGACGATAGAAATTAACCTGACGTGCGTGTACGTCTTGTGTTTCTTGCGCAGTATGGATCACAATTGTGTGGTCCGTTCACGGGGGGGCTTTGCTGGTTCATTTTTGCTAGTACGAAATCCAGAATGCAAGTTTTATAAGGGCTCCTTTCGGTGATATTGATCAGTGACCAGTGTTGGATTTTGACATTTCGTCATAGAATTCAACCTCTTCCGGATTTCATGCCAAGAAGAATCAACTGACGAGGCTTCCTGTGCACACACCACACAATCGTGGTCCACGTTAGGCAAGACATACCCAGCAGTCGCACGTCACATTCATTTCTATCGTCTAACAAGCCATCTCAAACGATTTTCTTACCGACGTTCGCCAGCGACAACCCAGCCGCCCTCACTCACACTCCAATCGCAAGACCTTCCAGCCGGGCCTTGTTTCCGCTGTCCTCCCAGTACATCATCTGATATACACCATATGCGCGCCAACCTGGTCTAAAGTTGCGTCTCCGCGCAACGCAAATGCTCTCAATCCCGGCGACATTCAATTGCAATCACCGATGGTAACCACTGGTCACACCCACGGCAACCACTGGTCAATGGCGATTGTCAATATCTGCATGGAGCATTTCGAAGACATGGCGATGAAGAACGCGCCACCTGAAACCTTCAGTATGGCTGCGTCATGTCGACGACACCTTCGTTCTCTGTTCAACGAAGATGTAACGGCACTGCTGGACCACATTAACAGCTACGACCATCCATTCAGCTCACTGTAGATCGTGAATGCAACAACGGCCCACCGTTCCTGGATGTGAAGTCGAGAGAACCGCAGACGAGTTGATGACCATGATGTACCGGAAACCGACAACAACCGGTCGCTACCTGACCTTCCAGTCACACCACCCGACCGCAGTCAAGGTAAGTTCAGCCTCAAGCAAATGAAATGAGCAACGATGACGCAGCTAGGGACAGGGAAATGAACCACCTAACGAAGGCGTCCCTCAGGAACGGGTGCCCGAGAAGCTTAAGACGGGCTTGAGTGGAGGTCAAACTGACCCCCACGAAGGTTTTTCCGGAATGGTTTCCAAACGGCACGGCGTAGCCGCATCAAATGTTGCGTAGCTGTAGATATTTAAATAGTGAATCGTTTGATACCCAAAAGTTAGATGTGCCTTGTAAGGTATCTGACCTATGGCAGGTCAAATTCGAGCCATGATTTCAGCGAAGGCAATTCCTAGGGAATCGTTCAATCCGATCAGACAATGGAGTGTTAGAGGAAGCGATACATCTCTGAGGTACTTTCTCAGGCAGCACAACAATTGAACAAACAAATCACGTTGAACTAGGGTCAGGTATAAAGGTTAGACCAAGGCCAAAAACAACATGTTTTGTTACTCTAGGACTTGCTGTATGGGGTCGTTGCTGGTGCTCATTTCGCATTTATTAATAACAGGGACCGCATTAGGCATCTTCCATGGACTGCTGAGAGGTCAGAATAGGTCACTTAGGTCTTTGATAGATATTTGTCTCAATAGGTCTTTGTTGCTTACTCTAATACAAAACTCAAAGCATCTTTGTATGATTTTGGTCACTACGACCTGCAAAAGATCAAAACAAGATCACTGGCCTTAAATGAGCATGCGATCCTTTGCTCATAACAGTTGTCAAGGTTCTAGAAGCCTTTTGGAGGCCAATCTGGAATTTGGCCTTGATTGACCTTATTTGACCCGAAGGTCACAACTTAAGAACCTGAAACTTTGACCCAAGTGAGTTTACGTACAGGTCAACATACGCTGTGAATTTTGTGTTTCTAGACCTCTTAACTCTTGATATCTCAGCGGGGTGTTCAACTGATCCCACTCGAGTGAAGGGTATTCAACCGGCCGTCCGGACGCGTGTTGATGCACCGGAACCCGAAAGAACATGCTCGACGAGCAGGGCAGCCAGAGGAAAAACTAACAGCAACGGTGCCATAACCACACAACACCATTCAGTTCTTCTCTCAACAATCCATAACACTACGGCCGACAGTACGACAATCCAATAAAGCAGCCATCCATGCCACTAATAACTTGTCTCACTGTGACTAAGTAGCCCATAGAATAAACTACCGATGCGCATTGAGAAGATAGGTGTGCTGCTGCCAGCAACGCTTGGGGTGTAACTAAAAAATGGTGTTTCCTTGGCGAAAAATATCGGCTGAATAAGTCAAAATTGCCCTCACTTTTTTGCCCACGGCCCTCCCACCCGCCAGAAATGCCGCTGTTGTAATAACGTGGTGGCCCGACACCAGACCACCAGATTTCGGCTGTCAAGATAAATGGTGGCGTTATCAAAGAGGCAATTTTGGCTTCCTGCCCGTGGTAAAAACGGTGAGGCGTGGCTGATGATAATCGGTCTGCAGACGTTGAGGCGGTATTCCCTGCGTCTCATGCTCTGGGGGCAAGCATGAGCAAAGGCGACCGGCGTCAGTTGAGAAGATTCACGGGCATGTGCCACCAACTCGCGTCCGGACCGAACAATCTGGCGCTGAGGACCGCGTCACCTGTCGGAGTATACAGGCGCAGTAAAGGATGACGCTTCGTACAGCGGCCAAGCAGGAGTCGTCGAGCTGGACAGGCACTGGGCCTCGTTCGTAATAAGTGTGCGGCTTGCTGAGTTCCGGAGGATGGGCTCGCTCGTGAGCCGCGGAGACGTCGTCTAACCCCGCGGGATGACCTGCCACGGGAGTCAGGCAGCGATCTAACCGCCCTTTCACCAGCGTGATGGGAACAAAATCCTGTTGCAAAACTGATATAAATATGCATCCTTTTCTCATCCGGTATGTGGGTTATGCGTGTCAGTTTTGCAGGCCTGATTTCGCAGGTACTTGTTTGCAGGCACTTGCGGCGGGGAACGCCAAAGAAAAACTGACACCCACTCCATGTGAACGCATACAAGCATGTGCACATCTACACCCCCCCCCCACACACACACGCACGCACACACACACACACACACAACACACACACACACACACACACACCACACACCACACACACACACCACACCACACACACACACACACACACACACACCACACACACACACACACACACACCACACCAACACAACGCACATAGATAGAGAAGAGTAGATATATAGAGATAGATATATAGAGAGATATAAATATATATATAGTCAATATATATAACTATAGATATATATATATATATATATAGATATGTATAGTATATAGAGATATATATATAGATAGAAGAGAGACTAATATACATATGTAAAGATGAATATATGTATAGTCTGTTATTACATAAATAGATTTTATATCATATCTATATATATATATATATATATATATAATATATAACTTATATATTATATTATATCATATCAATGCTTATAATTGTATATTACATATGTATGTATATTAACATATCATTCTTCTCTTCTCTCTCTCTTCTCTTCTTCTCTCTCTCTTCTCTTCTCTCTTCTCTACTCTCTCTCGCTCTCTCTTCTCTCTCTCTCCTCTATCTCTTCTCTCTCTCTCTCTCTCTCTCTCTCTCTCTCTCTCTCTCTCTCTCTCTATCTCTTCCTCTCTCCTACTCTCTCTCTCTCTCTCTCTCTCTCCTCTCTCTCTCTCTCTTTACTCTCTCTCTCTCAGTCTCTTCTCTGTTCTTCTGCCTCTGTCTCTCTTAATTTCTATATATATATATATATATTATATATATATATATATAAATCCAGTCAATGGCGTACACAGCGCTGTGAAAAACATTAAGTCAAAGGAAGTAAGCCTCCAAAAATTTGCGATGTGTAAAAGACAAGCCAGTTTGTGAATTTTACGCACTCTCAGCTGCGTCATCAGCTAGGAAATATCACAGAACATTTCTGCGCGTGATCCATCTGCCCATTCGGACTGGACTTGCCAGTCAGTTCTGTTCATAACGTCACGGTCTCCGCCAAAACAGACACCGATGATCCTGGGATATCCAGGTCACTTGCCATCACAGATGTTTGTCGGTCAAACCTGTGCCCGGTTGAGGTATTAAAATAGGAATAATTCAAGTTGAAAATTCAGAACTAAAATGTGTAATACAAATACGAGACAGTAAAAGCCACCTGAAAATGTCATAATGCACGACGCTGAAGAAAATGTCAAAATGTATAACCGTCAACAAGGATGAAAGTAAAAATAGTGTGCGAAGAAATTGATGGGAACGTGAATTCATGTGAGCCCATGGCAAAATGTCACTAGCATTGCCCTGGCAGAACAGCATCATATTGATGACAAATCGTTCAAACACTATAATTGTCCCCGTCGCCAAGGAACTGCGCATTGATGATTCCGCTGTGGTCGACCCCTACCTCGACGGCCAGCCTCCATTGGCGACGCCTCGGGTTCATGCTCTGCTCAAGGCTGACGTGTTCTGAATTTCCGTCAGTCGCTCAGTCTCGGGTACCCATGCATTCGTTTGTGCAAAAGCAACTTATCAATGTCAGTCAGAGTCATTACTGACCTAAACACGACTTGGTTCATGCAATCATTCTTGCAGACGGCCCGAAATGGTTACTCAATAGCGCTTGAATGACAGCAAGAGGCGACTTGGCGCGACGGGATCTTGGCCTGAAAGTGCAGCTGCATACTAAGTGTTTGTTGCCTTATAATTGCATTCCACACGAGAGTACAATCCAGCGCCGCGCCCGGCAGCGGCAGCAGTCAGAAGCGCGCGATCGCATCACCCACAAACCTGCGTACATAAGATCCTAGATAAAGAGTTTCACATGCCGAGGACACATTCAACGAGCCCCATCCTATTCTACCCTATGGGTTTAGGATGACAAAAAGGCAAGAAATCAACTTCTAAGCCCTCTGTAGTTTACATCACTGGTTATAAACAATGTCGCGATCGTTTCAGTCGATAAAAAGCGCCACCATATGATGATGGCATTGCCATCATGCTCGTCTGCTTTCTTCAGTGCGAAGTGGCCGTCAGGAGGCCCATAACAGGCATCAGAGGCACGACACTAGGCTCTGGCGAGTGTTTCATCCGGACCTGAGAAGGGCACACAGGAATTTTTCTCCCGCGTGCAAGCTTATGGCGATATTTTAGTCACAGCAACTACGTCTTCGGAATAGTTGGTGGTGCGTTACGGCATTAGATATGCGAGTGCTCATTCTGAGGTTGCCGCGTGCGTCACACGATATTTCCCGCCTTCGAGATCCGATCCAGGAGCGATGCCTCACGTGAGAAGTTGGGAGGGGAGGAGGAAGCAGAATAAAAAGTCAAAATCTCCCTCGAAATGCACACAAATTTGCCCACCTCATAGGAATGGATGCTTTTGACGACGGGAGATCATATCTGTCAATTACGACAATCAGCGTACAGGACCACAAGGGGGGGGCGGGGGGAGTCGAAAGCAGCCTGTTATCCGTAGGTCAACTTACTTGGGGAAGGAGTGGCAGCACTGCCATTTGGGGAACACTGTCCACCTCAATATCAAGGACATTTGATATTGCATATTAACGGCCGACGGCCGTTTTCCACCGTGACGCCGAAGGGGGTAAAACGGAACGGAACGGAACGCTCCGATTTAATCGAATTTACAGCTGAAATACCGCGTACTTCACCTTTTGTATGCAGTCATATTGAAAGAAGAACACTTTTCGTTAATGCAAGTAAACAGAGCAGTCTTGGGTTATACCAAATGACGATTTCTCTGAGGGTCACGGGTATTTGTTCCAAGTTTACGCTCCAATGGATTGCACACGGCGTGATCGTTTATAGCATCATCTACTCTTGTCTGCTGTTGGCGGGCCAGACCGGGATTGTTTTGAAATCAACTAACCACAAACGTATAGCGTCAGCGGCCGCCCCGCCCCGACCGAAAGGTCACAGAAGGTCACACTTCTGACGGACTTGTACTGGTGCAACCGCTGATCGTGACACCTTGTCGTCTTAGCTATGAACAGCTCAACTGCTCCGAAATTGTGATGCAACCTGTTTAGCAAGTGGTTGCTTGATTGCAAGCTTTTTAGTCAGGTGCCACCATCGCGTAGCGCTGCGTCTTCGCCAAAGTGTGTTCCTCACGCGCTCGGTCGCAGTCATATTGAAATCATCCGACCCGCTCACGCGGTCGGAGGCAGTACCACGCCGGCATTCCAGAGAAGCAAACTAAAGACGACAGACAGATGGAAACCGAGTCCTGGTGTCACCACCTGAAATCTCAACAATGCGCCAACAATGTGTGTGTTTTAGTTCAGGGAACGGATCATCATTTGTTAGATGCGTGTTGGGGGTGTGTAACCAGGCTCGGGCACTGAGCGCTGAGCACTAAACGTAACCAGGCTCGGGCACTGAGCGCTGAGCACTAAACGTAACCAGGCTCGGGCACTGAGCGCTGAGCACTAAGCGTAACCAGGCTCGGGCACTGAGCGCTGAGGTCTAAGCGTAACCAGGCTCAGGCGCTGAGCGCTAAGCACTAAGCGTAACCAGGCTCGGGCACTGAGCGCTGAGCACTAAGCGTAACCAGCCTCGGTCACTGAGCGCTAAGTACTAAGCGTAACCAGCCTCGGGCACTGAGCGCTGAGCACTAAGCGTAACCAGCCTCGGTCACTGAGCGCTGAGCACTAAGCGTAACCAGGCTCGGGCACTGAGCGCTGAGCACTAAGCGTAACCAGCCTCGGGCACTGAGCGCTGAGCACTAAGCGTAATCAGTCTCGGGCACTGAGCGCTGAGCACTAAGCGTAACCAGACTCGGGCACTGAGCGCTGAGCACTAAGCGTAACCAGCCCCGGTCACTGAGTGCCGAGCACTAAGCGTAACCAGCCTCGGGCACTGAGCGCTGAGCACTAAGCGTAACCAGTCTCGGGCACTGAGCGCTGAGCACTAAGCGTAACCAGGCTCGGGCACTGAGCGCTGAGCACTAAGCGTAACCAGACTCGGGCACTGAGCGCTAAGCACTAAGCGTAACCAGCATCGGTCACTGAGCGCTGAGCACTAAGCGTAACCAGACTCGGGCACTGGTCCGCCGGTTTTCATCGTTTTTTAAGGAAAGGATCTCGGTAATCAGGAACGATACGTGCAAGGACTAACTGCCTGGTCCTGTTCAGTGTGCATTCTACGACTCGATACGCATGCTCAACGCCGTCCGATCCACAGCGACGGCAGGAGTCTTCCCGAAAGCAGTCAACGCCGCCTCTGCGGAACCACGTGTCGAATGCCATTCTCCGTGGTCTACACTGCGGGAGATTAGGCCCTGAGACTATACAGGTGTGTACCCGGTACATGGCCGTCATTATCCGCTCAAAACATTGTGCTTTTTGCAATACCTTAATCGCAGTCAGCAGAAGCGTGTCATTCAAGATTCATCCATTTTATCGCGTGAAATTGCTGCGGCTCGGGAGGCCCACGACAACCAGTTTTCAGGAAAGCCATTTGTGAGCCTTCTCGCGAACGTTAGAGCGCTAGCGCGATTCTGTTTACTCGACTCATTAAAGACGGTCATTCCAGCGCGCTAAAGGACCCATTTGAATGGGTTAGAAAAGGCGAGTACCTTCACCCGCGACTGTAGCCTAGGGGAAAGATGCTGGGCTCGTAATCTGGCGGCACCGGGTACGAATCCCAGGGCGGGCGCATCATTTGGCCCGACTGAAATAAAAAAGATCATGTGGCAACTGGCCAACAAATGTCAACCCAGGCCCGGGGCGGCCGTGTCGCAGCATTGTGCGGCGCGTAAAACCCTCCGCATTCCTGCCTGGCGCAAGGGCGGAGGGAAATTTATCCGTTGAACTGAGCGGAACGACTTGGGTGGTGGGTTCACGGTGCACGCAACAGGCTATGCTTAGCAGGTACTGTTAACCTAGTCACCCATGAAAACCATTCGAAATATTTTTTTTCTTTTAAAAATCCGCTCAGGGTTTACTATCAAATACATAGCACATGCCTCGTACGATATCACTTTGACAATCCCCTACCGCAAAAGATGTGCCATTAGTTTGTTGTTGTTACAGTCTCTACTGTTTTTCGGACCGCGTCACTCACACCAAAAGTTGAGCGTATTGCAGGAGCGAAATCTGTCAACAATTCGTTATCCTTCATATGTTCGCCTAAACTTCAGGCTTCCTAGCTCTTTAAGACCTACAAGTTGTAAACTAGCACGGGTAACTACCCAATGACCCGCTGTTGAATACCTCCCTCCCCCCCAAAAAAGAATGTTGCGTGGTTAGCTTTACCGAGAGTGTATCCCGTACACGTTACACGTATTTCTTTTATATTTGTAGCATCAATGCAGATAGCTGAGTTCCACGCTCTTAAGGTATCTGCCCACCCCCGTAACCAATTATTTGGGACCCTGCAGCGCATGGCGTTACCAGCACCCACAAACGGCACAGTACCGACGACTGCCGCCTTAACCCTGAGTAAACGTAAGTTGTTAACTCAGTTTATTCTTTTGAACAGCTTTAATAAACGACCTGGCGTGCATCGTCAAAAATTTGTCCAATTTGGATATCAACCGACCGTGGAAACTGTGCACCGTTGCAAGCATGCACTTTTCTTATTTTCAGTGGATTTCCTCCGCAGTTCGAAGTGGCGTCTTACATCGGAGAGTAGGCCGAGATAGGCTTAAACCAGACGGCCATCGGAGTATGGTACTCATTATGTTATCTTCTTGACCAAAAAAATCAAAACTTTTGGACATAGGTGGACGAAAGGAATTACCGGAAGACAGGAAAGTGCGAATTTGAAATTCGCAGTCAAAAACTTTTCTATATTGGTATACAACAGTAGAATAACCTACGCGAGGAACCAAAGGAGCGCGGCGCTGATGGCAGGCTCTGTTAGGTTTATTGGTTTCAGGTTACTAAGGTTCCAGGTCGTCACAGTCTCAGAGATTTTGCTCTGTTTCTCAGGCGGCTGCCGAGTCATGATACAAATATTTTATGGATGGTTGCTGTTCATGAGCGCACCCAAACAAGCCAATCTTTGCAATGCACTTAACATGAAAGGAATGATAAGAACGTCACAACGCTATTGTCTTTTGACAGCACTGTAGCCACCACGGAATGACCGCGGTGAGATTGATTGCCCTCGGTAATCTCGCGTCTCGGTCGGCTTGTCTGCACCATGTTGACGTAACAATGAGTGTCCTTTTGAGGGTTACATCATTATACGACCGATTCCTGTCAAGGAAGCTTTCTGCACGGGCATTACGGCGCGGCCACGTAGTCAGAATGAAGTGCTGTTGCAACGCTGACTGACAAGACCACCGCGTTGAAGCTTATTTCCATACGTCTGTAACCTCAAGTTATCCAAACATGAATATTTCGAGAACGATGCCGCCCTCCTGTTCCACCGCACACTGGTCGGAAGTCTGGGAACTTCAAACCTCTGTCACGACATTTCTGTCAGCCACCGAAAGCCTGCTCACACGGGAATCGTTGGGGTATACCCGGTACCTGATGTCCCGCACAGAGCAAACTGAGCCTCAGATCAGTCTCGGCCCCAGTCCGGACCCCCCCCCCCCCCCCCTGCTCTCCTCTTCTCTACATCCCTGAAGTGGTCCACATGTTCCCGTCAGTGGTGGTGAGAGAGACGGGAACATCTGAGAGCCGAGCGTGGCTTAGACAGGCCCTCTGAGCGGCCTGAATAACGACGTGACGTAAGCGAACAGCGATGTGTCGGAAACAACCAGCAGGGAAAATGGGATTTCGCAACAGCCTGGTCAAAAAGGCGATAAAAACGTAAAAAGCACGGACCAGTGACGCATTATGCGGGAGCATTCTTGGTGTGCAAAGTTTTAAACTACCAGCGCTAACAATCATGAGATGAGTGTCTTTTACGAGAGTATTGCTGGCATTTTTTCCCTACAAACTCTCCCAGCATTGAAAAAACGCAGCTATTTATTATACCAGCGTTGATGATAGAGCTGTCCAGTTCAGTAGCACTTCATCGTCACTGACATTGTGATACGTCATTGACGAGTCTCGGTGCATCAGACACCCGTCTGCAGGAATCAGCAAAGCACCTAGCACATCCTCTGAGTCACTGTGGGAACGGGATGAATACGTGAACGAATGCATTAATGCCCGCATGACTACATCAATGAGTTAATGAAATTAATGAATGAATGAATGTAAATGAATTGCACGGAATTGGTCGTGGCACCATCCAGTGATGAGGAAGAGCTCGGCTGGTTGGAATAACCTGTAGCGGTCAATTCCCATTAGTCCATAATAACATATGCATCTCTATATGCTAGTTCAGCTCAAGTCATCGCGTCACAACCAGGGCTGCCTTGCAGTGGCCTCATTGTACTCAAGCCGCCGAACAGTGGAGGTAAACAAACACGGAGGTCAGTAATTACGTCATTGTAGGGAGGATATGCGAAGGCTATAAACGCCTAAATATCGTGGCGGATAATGTACTCACTCGAGCGGAATTATGCATGAAGGTACCTGATTTAATCTTTCGATGTTCATTTTATAGACAGCACATCAAATAATATCATTACACCGATTTAACGGGTAAGACTGTGCCTGCAAAAGGATTCACGGTGTGCAACTTACAACAATACATGCTGTGCAAGTACAAGATGCTTTGGCTTGAGCCTTGGACCTTCCATCTTTACTGACACGAGCATCAACCAACTGTGCCACCGAGGTGTTCTACCCTTTTCTCTTTCACACTTCATCCTGCATATTCGAAACACCCGTGTTTCGGAGCAGACTGCACACATTGATCGCCAGTGGGCTCAGGTGCCCCTCCCCTGGCGGGAGTCCGACTAGAGCGCCCACGGATGTCCATAAGCAGGGCTCCTTCCTGGCTTTCTCTATTCTTCTCTCTCTCTCTCTCTCTCTATCTTCTATATCTCTCTATTCTCTTCTCATCTCTCTCTCTCTCTCTCTTCTCTCTCTCTCTCTCTTCTCTCTCTCTCTATCTACTCTCTCTCTCTCTCTCTTCCCTCTCTCTCTCTCTCTCGCTATCGACCTCTCTCTCTCTCTCTCTTTCTCTCTCTCTCTCTCTTTCTCTCTCTCTCTCTCTCTCTCTCTCCTTCTCTCTCTCTCTCTCCTCTACTCTCTCTCTCTCTCTCTCTTCCTCTCTCTTCTCTCTCTCTCCTCTCTCTCTCTCTCTGCTCTCTCCTCTTCGTCTCCTCTCCTCTTCTTCTCTCTCTCTCTCTCTCTCCTTTTCCTCTCTCTCTCTCTCTCTCCTCTCTCTCTCATTCCGAGTTGCCACTCCTCGAGTGGCCACTCACGAGTGGCTTGGCGATGATAATAAGAAGACGCCTTTTACATCTTCTCTACCATCTCATCCCTCTATCCATGTTCATATTTCCTGCCACCTTCTCCATCTTCTCCTCTGCTACGATCCATTTTCATGTATTCTACCATCTGCTTCCTGTCGACTGGGCGCCAAGATCTCACCTGTATTGTTCAGTGCGCCGTTTTTATCGCACTTGCGCCAGAAGTGCGAAAGTAAAGCAAAAAGCGCATATTGCCAGGCCAGCACGCAGGACACTAAACGAAAATTTACGATTCATCTTGCGATCAGATCAAGCAAATGTATGAAATCATCGTCACTTTCGCGCACGATTCGAACGTAAAATTAGTGTTGCAGTTGCCTGACTCGTGCAAACTGGGTATCTGTCGTCGTTCTGCTTTTGCAGCAGCAGCCAGAGATCTTTGTGGCAGTCTTTACTCGTCGTTGGTTTCACTTTGTGTTTGCAAACTCACATTTTCCGCCGTTCGTGCTCTGTAGTCCTTCGTTAGCCTGTCATGGGCGGAAGGCACTGGAAAGGGAAAGAGTCTGGCTCAGGCACTGACTCGGACTCAAACCTAGCCTACGGCATGGATGACGCCGTAGCGCCTCTGTGTGCCTACTTCTGCTGCCGTCGGCTGCTGACCGCTGCACGCCTGCTGCCTCGGCCGCTAACCGCTGCACGCCTGCTGCCTCGGCCGCTGACCGCTGCACGCCCGCAGCCGTCGGCCGCTGACCGCTGCAAGCCCGCAGCCGTCGGCCGTTGACCGCTGCACGCCTGCTGCCTCGGCCGCTGACCGCTGCACGCCCGCAGCCGTCGGCCGTGCTGAATCGCGCTTGTCTCCGGTGTATCCATTTCCATTTGGAAGCACTGGGTTCACAGCCTGTGCCGATACCGACACACGCTCATGTATGGCTTCTGATCCCGCCTTTGGGGAGCGCGTGACGCGACCCGCTGGGAACCACCTCTTCTTCCTAAAGCACCCCGCCGAGGCAGAGCGCGCAGTTGAACCTGGATCCATTTGTTTCCTACGTGGTAGTACAAGGGAAATGAAAACTTTCCACGTCGCAAAATCAGCCTCTTCCAGCCTTCAAAACAACTTCAGACTATCTGCAGCACGCGTGACTTTCGAATTGAAGGGACGACTGCGGCGCGATGACTGTCAAAGCAAAGGCGTGAGCGTCGCCCAGAGCGCTGCCGAAGACCAGCAAACCATGCGGCAAACCGGTGGCGATCTTTGTGCATCATGCTCAAAACACCACCCGGGGGTTTGTTTTCGTCCTCTCGGCCCGCCACAGAGTGAGGATGAGGTCGTAGATTTCCTGATATTTGAGCGCCCGTCTGCCATGTCAGTTGTCTGACGGCATTCAGGGACAGCGCAGGCTCTCTACGAGGCATCACACTGCTTCTGATTCAATTCGAGACGACCCAGCCTGACCTGAACTCACGCATCGGATATCTCCACCAGAAAGCTCCTTTCCGAGTAGGCTTATTCCCAGATGGCGAGTAAGCTCGCCGGTAACTCCTTTTCGAGTTAACTTATTCCCGGATGGCAGGGAGGCTCACGACTGACTCCTTTTCGAGTGGACTTATTCCCGGATGGCGAGTAGGCTCACCGTTCGCAACGGGGAAGTGTGTTAAGCGGGCGAAAAGAAGAAGAGTGCAAACACCTGCGTGCAATACTGCGGTAGGTATCATGCTGGCAGGTTAGGTGAGGTTCGACAGCTCTTCTCCCCGATCCTTCTCAGGACGTTGGCTGACGTGGTGACAGTTACCGCCAGACACGGACAGCAGTGTCTGGACGGGAGCAGTCTGACCTAACCTTACGAATGGGCCGGTCACAAACAGGTCATGTCAGTTAGGTTAGGCGGGCTTACGCTAAGTAAGGTTAGGTTATGTTCAATGCGCCTACTTGGGATTAGCAAATGTAAGGCAATCTCACGGCGTTGGTAACCGCAATGCAAGCGCAGCAGGTGAATCGCGAGTGATTTATTGCATTGCCAGGTGCATGGCGTAGAAAAATCCCGTGGTTAAAGCATCTGTATTAGATATATTATATTAGATATATAGCGGTATTAGACCTACTTTAAAATGAAAGAGAACACTACCATCCGTTTTGAAGCTTTCGCAACGCCAGCCATTTGCTAGCGTCAGACAACAACGAACATCATAACTCGTGCGGTGAATGTTGGTTGCTGTATGCCATGTTGGTTGTGTGTATAACACGTGCGGTATGACTCTCATCTGATTACTTGATATGAAGTTATAACGACCGAGTGTATAATTATGCGGCTATGTACAGAGTAGAAACAAATAGTCACGAGACACCTCAGTGAGGGGTTTAAGCATAAGCAAACATAGATTCCCTTCCTAGAATTAGATCGTGAATAGCATATTAGCTGTTGCTCATTAGACAAAGGAACAAACGCACCATCAATATAAGAAACACGATGACTTTGATTTTAGCGCGTCAAAATATCCGCTGTTGATGGCGGGTTTTATTGCCGCCACTGGTACCTTATTATTGAAATTGGGCTGTCTGTTATTTCTAGCACAGCTGCCAGAGATCAACTGGCCGGTTTAAGTAGGTATTGAGTCCACCTCGGTATTGAGCACACGAACAGCACCGAGTTCATTTCGTAAATTGGCTTTATGTATCATGTCATCCTTTCATCACCGGAATAGCGCAAGCGGGTCATCCGGCCGCTTACCGCCAAGGTCATTGCGACTGTCGATGACATTGAGGCTGTACACACCGGCTGTTGGCGATCGCTGATGATTCTCAAGTTGTACACTATGCAAACAGCCCCTAAAGCACACGTTTTTACATCCGTTATGCAGATATATGTAGGCAATCTGACACCGCGACACTTTACTGTGGACGATCTAAAGCACGAGGTCGTCGTGATGGTCGCAACAACCTTAACGAAATCATGTCTCGATTATGCACCAGGATGCTAAACAGACCAGCGGCGACAGTAAGGCGGCATATTACCATGCACAGCGGAGAGACCAATGTAAAGAATTTGCAATCTATGTTGTTCAGTATAGCACACGGTAATGTGCAAACCAAGTATGATTCGAAATGAAAAGCAAACTAGACTAGCATATTCTTTGCAGCTCCAGCTGCATGCTGGCGAAGCGGATTGTACCAATGCGCAGCGACTTATTCCACCAGATTCAAAACACTTTACAGTTCCCTTATAAAGTTTCATCAAAGGTGAAGTCCTTACACATGACGCTGATGCTCTTTCCGAGACAAATTCGCTACACCAAATTGTGTAACCCTCTCCTGCCGTTTCACCGCGCTCGATGATCCACAACAGATGGGTTGAGTTACAATACTCAGAAACACGGTGATGAAGAATCATTGAGAACGAGAGGTATGGCGTGACACACCCCATACCACACAGACATGCAGAGGGCTATCGTCCCTTCACTGGCCACAAGGTCATAAAAACCTCTAACATCATAATTGTGGGCACCTGAAAATATTGGTTAAGTGAGCAACATCTTATTAAAGAAAGCTTTGCAGTTGGCAGCAACAGTGCAAGCAAGCCATCCGTTTCACATCTGCAAGCTACTACGCCGATTTACCCGCTAAGGAATTTACATTACGACCTTAAATTACATTGAATAGTAATATATAAAAAGTATAATAATAAACAAAATAGGTGTAGCTGAACAGGCATTGCATAGGCAAGTAGGTGGCGGAAATGTATGTAAATATCATCACTACTGTAGACGGGAACATGCTGGGCCAGGGCATCAGCGAGCACCCATCTATTGGTCAACTCATTTGTGTCGAAACCTGTCAGTACCAAAATGTTCACTTGTATCGGTGCACTTGACATGATGTGTGGGCTCAACCAGAGGAGTTATTTTTCTTCTTCTCGTCACTGGTAGTTATCGTATGCGGTGTGCTTGTTTGACTGGCTCAAAGTTCCAACCCATCATTTAAATGCCTTAAAGGATTTTCGAGTTAAGATGCAATTCGCCCACCGGCCGTGTGCAAGTTTTATGCGCTGTAGGCTAAGTACCAACCATGGTTTGAAAGTCTAAATGCAAGAAAAAATCACATAAAAACCAAACAGGTCATGTGAAGCATCATGACATGCTGTCATGGCATAAACGATAAGATTTTCGGTTTTTGTTCGACATTCTTGAGTAGCAGGCAACAAATTTGTGAGAACTTCGAAAGTAGTGTGTCAAGCGACGTTCAATGCTGAACAAGAGACGCTAAATTTCCAATAGCTACTCAACTACTGAACTACTCCAAGCACTCCACTACAATTTTCTAACTACAAATGCATTGTCCGGTTGCCATGCTCATTTTCGTGCGTTCCATTCCAGTGGGCTCTCGCAATTCGTGGAGATTCATCATAGTTTGGGAGCGAGTCAGTGGCTTGTACAGCTTCTGTCGTTATTGCATTCCGCAAACTTGTTGGCGTGTTAACGCGGAAGCTGCGGATCGAGCCGTATGGGATGTACGCACGTGATTTCAGACAAATGTTGACGTTGACCACGGCAATGTATCGAAATGCACTTGCTTTCCTGGGAGGCTTAAGGAGTGCCAAACTACCATGATCATCTTACTGGTTGTCCTGAACGATTACATTGCATCACCTCATCGTTCAAGAATGCTCTTTTTTACTTTTTTAGCTGCTTCTTAAGACCTAAGGTTAAGCTTTCGGTTGAAAGGATCGAGCCCCTTGCAGGCACCTTACCACAGTTGTATATTAGTGTCTAAACTCGTTTTTAGAATCAGAGCCTGCCGTATAAACCCTCAGCGCCAAAGTACAGAGCCTCCACCCGTGTCACTGTCAGTGTCACGCGGTAGTCATCCGCCAACATTTCGTTTCCTGAACAGCAATGTCATTCACGAGGAGTACTCAACACGGCTGCAACAGAATCTGTCGGTCGAACGTTCCCTTTCAGCGACCCAGGCCAGCTGATTGTAATTGCCCACTCCGGCCAGTCCATATCGGCCAGTCGATTACAGGCCAACTACTCTCACCACTCTCCTCATTTTCATGTCACCTTCTCTCCGCGGCACCTACCAGTCGCTGGCAGATACCCCTAGACGATACCGGCTAGCTGATCGCAGATGCCCGTTCCACACAGCCGGCCAGTCGAAGGCAGCCACCGGCGTGACGCGAAGCGGCACACTGGTACACCGGTACACGTAGTGGTACACTGGTGCACTGGTGCACGAAGCGGTACACTGGTACACTGGTACACGAAGCGGTGCACTCGTACACTGGTAAATGAAGCGGTACACTGATACACTGGTACACGAAGCGGTGCACTGGTACACTGGTACACGAAGCGGTACACTTCCATGCGCCTGGTACAGAATGTCCGGAACTCCTCTCTGGCAATGGCACGAAAGAGAGCTGATAAACTTGATGAGCCTCCCGATAAAAAGTTTTCCCCCCATTAATCAGGTTTCCTTACATGGCGGCATTAGCGCAGATAGCTCCTCTGTTTTGCACTTGCCACAAAAACAGTCGCATCTCGTTTCTAAACCCCAGGGCACTGTTGATGCTTGGCTGTCCTCGTTACTGGATATCCCTACGGGTAAGAATGCCGTATCCGCAGCCATTCTCTCTCTGTATGGCCACAAAAGTGCACGCCCCTCCCCCAACCCAAGCCACTGCGCGCAGTCTCCATCCGCATGCTACCCACTGTTTGCAAAACGGTACCCGGCCCACTTATCCACCAATTTGAGGTATTGTTAAGGTGGGTGCGGGTTTGAAGACCTAATTTCGTAAGACATGCAACCCGAAAGGCCTACTCCCGAAGTTTCTGCGCTCGAAAGACCTGCCGCTGTGAAGATCTACGCTTACAGGACCTGCGTTAGGGAAACCTACTTGCGCAAGGTCTGCTTCGGTAATATCTACTGACGATGTCGTAAATGGTCACGTAATGATGTCGTAAATGATGTAACGATGTTGTGATGGTAAATCGCGAAATGGCGGCCTGCCCCATTCTCGTCTGAGATCTTGTTAAAATGGGTATTAATCGGATGGCCTAATGTCGTGAGACTTTCTGCCTAGAAGGTCTACTTCCGTAGTTTCTGCGCTAGGAATGCCTACCTTTTGTACCCACGAAAACCTACGCTGCCAATATCTAGGCTTAGAAGACCTGTGCTCAGAATACCTACTGCTGTGAAGATCCACGTTCAGAAGACAGACGCTTAGAGGGCCTACTCCCAGAGTAGGCCCTCATTTCGCTACTATCTACTGACGATGTCGTGTATCGAGTCAAAATATCACTGGTGACGTCACCCCTGCCTCAAGACGGGCGCCACCAAGGGGTGGGGCAGCAACCCTTTACCATTTTCAAGAAGGGCAAACATGTCTTTTTCTCCAACCCTTGAAATATCGGGGGGCTGTGCCGACAGGAGAACCCAGATCAACAAGACAGAACATTTCATTAAATCAAAAGGACGGTCTTTAAGTTACGCAGGAGACAATATATGAACCGTAGGAGGCCCTAGATGTACAATAGCTGGTCTCATTTTTCGCCAGGGAGCCCAAAATCATTCAATGGAGTCTCCGATTTCAATGCATAGGAGGCCACATGTAAAGCACAGGAAGCACCGCTTGCCTGAGAAGAGGGTCCGATTAGACCGGGGTTCCATGACGGCAAGAGGTTATGTTTATATATATATATATATATATATATATATATATATATATATTTACAGATATATGCATATATAAATGTGCATAATTACACAACCCTGTTAAAAAGTGGCCTGAAAATTGAGGACAAGATCTTTAGACAAGAGTTGGAATAAAAAAACCAGATCCCTTTAGGAGGCCGTTAGATTTGCTTCCTCTTGGAAGGAGTCAACGTGGTGCCGCCCTGACCATGACATGAGGGATGACTCGGAGATCTTCACTCGTTATCAGGGATTAAAAAAACAGCGATAAGTCTTACCAAGTGTGGGTCTTCCGAACGTAGGCATTATATATGATAGGTCTTCCAGGAGTGGACTTTTCGGGCTGATCCCTGGGGAAAGTGACTTTTCACGCTTGATTCTCTCTACGACAGTTGCGTGCTTACTAGCATTTGCAACCTCACGAACGTACCTGACTTAAGAGAGCGTGAATAAGTGCTTCACGAATATTTTACGACCTTATTGGTGTTGCGTCATTAAACAATTGATACCAATGATGTCTCCTTAAAATAGGGACTAAGACCTGAAAGCGCATTAGTGCCCAAAGTACTGAAGGTCTAAAATATAGCAACCGTCCTAACACGGTGCACCAGATTGATCTAACCTCCAGCCAATGTTCACAAAACATGAACAGCACATTTCTGTAACGGCCAGTGCATGCCTTAGTGTTCCATGCACCCCTTCAGGCCAAGAAAGCAAGGTGGATAACACTCGGTTTTTCAACTGGCTGCTGTGCAATACTTTCAGTGAAGCTCAGTGCTGGTGATGTTTCAGTGAAACATTGGTGCTGGTTTTTCTGCTTTATGAGTTACAAGCTCTTGTGCTAGGCTATCCACCTTCGTTATACGGGAGGTGCTGGTTAAGTAGGATGGGCGCAGCTTGGAAAATTGAGCATCGGCGACTTAATTGTTATTTAGCATTAAAACGATGTTTAAACCAGCACCTGCTGTTATACTGAACGCCATGAATTCAACATAAAAGATTTAACTGATGATGCCGGTCTTAGTAAACGTAGTCGGGAGAAGAACAGAAAACCCTCCTGCCCATAGAACGGATAGAGTGGGCGTTGGGGGAGATCTCTTAATGGTTTCCGTGTCATTATGTGAAGGTAGATACAAACAAAATACCAGGTCATGTTTTTGGCTTCAAGAGAATGCTTCCCGGCTTTCCCAATGCCAGCATCAGATTGTGGGTCAGTACTATCCGCCAGTGTGTCAGAAAGTTAGGACTTGTCGTGGAGAGGCACCTGACATTTGACTTGTACGTCGACCAGCTCGTAAGGCAATGTACGGGCATGCTTTAAGCCTTGTCATACGGGAAGCATAGTTTCACTTCTGATAACATCCCCGAACTTGTGAATTCTCCATCACGCGCTACTGCGCGGCAATTCATTCCACCCACAGACGAGCTCAAACTCATTGAATTCAGAGGCTTTCGAACTTTTATTCACGCGTAGTTTTCGGTAAATGGGAACGAGACCACATCCGAGAAACTCAAACTTCTGAAGTGGTTGAGGGCAAGGTCTTGCATCGTTCCAACGTTTGTGCCTCGTTGAAAGGTGCTCGTCACAGACCAGCGACCTGAGAAAGCAGTGCGGCTACCTGCAGCCCATCAATACAGTACGAGGTCCCATGGACTGCTTCAACGGCCGCAGGCCAAAACAAATGCAGGCGTTCGAAGACCCTGTTTCAGCTCGTTTGACGTACACAACTGGATCGCCTCACCCGAAGCCAGGCTTGATTGACAAAAGAACCTTGTGAAAAGGCGACGTTTTTCCCGTCGCCTAAACTGTTCAAGTACATCCCAGTTTTGGTTTCCAGGTCGATGGGTGACCTTCCAAGTTGTGAAAATGATTTTAAACAGGCCATATCCCAACTCATATTCAATAGCCTCGTCGTGAAATTTCCAGACATAGAAACAAACGTCGATTTAGCAATAATTTAGCGTGTTCATTATAGTCTCCCGGTTCAGCAAATGTCCGGGTTTTTTAGGACTTGCCAACTGAGCGCTCCTCAGGTCGCTGACACATCATCACACTGGTAAAATGGCCATTGGGTGACGGGGAAACAAATGGCTCATTGATCACTGAGCTTTCGAACTGCACTTCCGTTGTTTCTGGGCAAACTTGTAACCTCTTAAGTCAAGCTATGGCGTTGCGGTCACGCAAAATTCGCAGTGCTGTACGATGCAGATGTGTGCTGCGATTATCATGTAAGCGTCGTTTGAAATTTGTGTCACTACCGTGGCTGCGAGTCATTGAGATTGCATGCATTTGACGCTTGCTAGGTTGAAGTAGGATCCGCTTATGAGGTCAATATTTTCACTCTCAGTCTGATGACAACCACCTACGTTGCCACAAGATCAACGATTTTTGGTGCAATATGACGAACTTTTAAAATAATATCTTGTGAAATAATGGACAAGACCAGACTAGGACAAGGAAGTCGCAGAGTCTTGCAATCTTTATCAGCAATGACTATAATACTGATGTCACGCAATGAAGAGCAAGACAGAACAAATGCACGATACCTGTAATACACACACGTAACTGCAATCACAATTCACAGGTGATGGTCGAGTAGCTCAAATGATACATGCTGGCACTAGGTATGACCTTGCTTAAAATTTGGAAGGTCAATGTTTGTATATGCAAACACTCATAAGGAAAGCTAATCGATGTTATCAAATCAATCATCCTTAAAGTATCGCTGCAACAACCCGGCGCAAGCTGCGTCTGGTGATTCTGACCTGCTTTACATTTGCATGCCCCATCGGGACCTTGAGCCGAGGAAATGACTTCACCAGGTTGTGTCTGGTGATCCTGACTTGTTTTACATTTGTACGCCCTATCGTGACCTTGAACCGAGGAAATGACTCCACCAGGCTGTGTCTGGTGATCCTGACCTGTTTTATATTTGTATGTCCCATCGTGACCTTGGGCTGAGGAAATGACTTCACCAGGCTGTTTCTGGTGATCCTGATCTGTTTTACATTTGTATGCCCCATTGTGACCTTGAGCCGAGGAAATGATGTCACCAGGCTGCACAATGCTCTTGAGAATAATGCTCGTGTGGTAAATCGTAATGCCACAATTTTTGCAACTTGACTTATGATCTGACCACTTGCTCTCAAACGCAATCAGGCTCGATATCTCTGACACCAAAATCAGTTGCGTGTATTCATAAAACAACAAAAACAAAAGTTGACGAGTGAACTACGTTGTGTGTTCTGCACTGTTATTCAAAATTGAAAGGTTGATTAGGGTTATTTCAGGTCAGAGGCCTTCACTGACTCATGAAGCCAAAATACCATGTCTGTTAACATCGCTGTAGGCAAGGAGTTTAAGCTGAGCGTCACAACTACCTCAAAAGCAAGATTTTCGGTGCTAAATTGGTTGGGGTTTAAGCTTAGTCGGATCTTCCTACTTCATGCAAGGTCAGTAGAGCTCATTGCATTCCTATCTACGATTGTCAAGTTGTCCACGAAACCATCTCAAGCTGGGTGAATTCATATAATACCCCCCTGTGGTATCAAATTCAACAGCCAATGACTTAACGCAACATAGCCAACTGACATACGAAAGGGGCGGATTTTCAATTTCGTACAGGTATTAAAATTTTGACGCGGCTCCACCGCATCGTCCGGAAATTATTCTGAGGAAACGTCCGGGAGAAAGATGAAATTGTCCCCCCCCCCCCCCCCACCTTCTCCACCCGAAGCACATGCTAAAACCGTAGATGTAGTTGACAAACTTTATTGGTCTAAACGCGTCGTCATTAATGCGCCAAGGATGCTGTCAATTCGCCTGAGTTTTTCAGTAATTCAGATGATACGAAGTAGTGTGGTGAATTCGTCCGCAGTACTTACAAGTGAGAAAGTTACTTTTGGGATATGTTACATCATTCCAGTTAGTTATTATTTTGTGTCGGTATGCTTGTTATGACATTTATTATATTGCATTATGCCGGTAGGTTTGATGTATGAATAGAACGTTGAGAATCGAATAATATAACATCGACAAATAGTGCCACCTTATTGTAAAACGTTAAAGCTATGATGTGACTGCGGGACCAATCTGGTGCGTTTAAGCAAAAAATCGAAAAAATTCGGTGCGATGTCTTGCCATCGAATAGCACACAGCTATACGTTATCACTTGGCAACGGTATTTGTATACATCAAACCCCTATAGCTTGTACATTCTAATACCCAAACACGCTGTTCAGGTATGTGTGTGGTTTGCGCCAGCACTTATTAGTTGTGGTTGATATTTTTGCCCAATCTTTCAAAACTTATTTGTTATCATGAAGTATTTGAGCTGATCGTTCTGAGCTGGCACTACAGGGCGTCTTGTAGTGCCAGCTCAGGAGCCTTGTCGGGTCCACACCCCACATCCGTGATGAGCACCGGTACCAGCACACACACCAGAACGCTCTCTAAGTGCTATGTACTTGGATTTAATTTTTGGTAGCCGCGGTTTCGTCCGGTTCGCAAAGACCTCTACTGTGCACCGCATGGTGTGGAAAATAAAAACGCTATGACTGAATCATGACTTCTTGATGCCATGACGGGTGCCGTCACCACAGCGTCATGTGTTCGGAGTACTCTAAGCACACTAATACGCCTCGGCGCCCGCAGCCAGCGTTCTCCGTCCATACATCGAGCCAGCCGCCTACCCAGCGCTCTCACCGCCCAGTGGTCGGCCGACCCGACGTGAGGCGTCGTCCCTGCGGGGGCGTAGGTCGCCCACGTCCAGCTGGCGGCGATGACGGGCTTCTGTGGGGACGCTCGTCGCCCGAGGCCATTTGACAGACGTGACACATGATCACGTGCTCACACATTTTACGCCGCGACGAATGCTCGCGGCGCCGTCGCCTGATTTGCCGGCAATAAGCGTCGCCGCCCAGTTCATCACCGGTCACCAAATGTCACCGGCCCGTGGGGGATCGAACGTCGCGAGCCGACGCGAGGTTGTATGCAGGCTTGATAACGTTACATGGTGACAGTCGCATCCAACCTTTAGACTGCGTGATAGCTTCTCACTCAATACATCCTCAAAGGCCCAAACGGGGGATGCAATCAATATCCCTGCAATGGTCAATGCCCTGTGATAGATGGGTAAAGACGTGGAGGAAGGCGGATGACTCCTGTTTACAACGAACTAGAACGCTTTGAACATCTCGTGGCTCTAAAGATGGCCTCCGGTTAGTGCCGCTGTCCATCAGCCAGTCGGTAAGACTCTGTATACGGTGGACGATGGTCTTATGTGCAATGCGACCACTGGCGTAAGTGCTGGCTCAGCCACATGACTTTTTCAAGCCAAACTGAATAGTAGGGTGCTTTAATGATGTCTTATGAGGGATATCTTCAACATCTATAGCTGAAAAGCATGGATTTAGTTTCCAGCGCACAAAATACATGAAAGCCAAGGTAATGTCATCAGCATTATTGAATTAACCCTGTCTCCCTAAAGATCACAGCCACGGTTCAAACAGCAAAAAAATGGCGTTCTGTTGTGCACGGCACAAGGCACGGCACCTGGCGGTCTGTTGTACATGGCACAACGCACGGCAACTGGCGGTCTGTTGTACATGGCACAACGCACGGCAACTGGCGGCAAGTACCGCGCTGCCGCGTTGATGGCTGACGGAAGCGTTATTAACTGGACATGGCGCACTGCTAGGCGATGGCAGTCTGGCCTGGCGCGTGCGGTCCCGTGTACCGCTGACACGCATGGCTGTGCCCGTTGGTATGCTCTGCCTTACAGACAGGCGGAGTGGTTCAGTCGATTCAATGTTAATCTCTTCGGTGGTGGCTAAGTGATGTGGGGTGGGATCGAAATTTAAAAAAATCACGACACCAGTAATCTTTTTCGCAACCTATGATATTTTACTACAACCAGACTCCAGCACAAGTAATCCAGTATCCTGTATCGAATTTATGAGGCTGCGGAGGCTCACTGCATAGCTGGGGGCTCTAATGGATTGAGCATGGCTGCCTTTTTAAACTAGGTCAAAGTTTACAGCTGTGATATGCATGCAGTTTGCATGAAATGCTGATATTCTGAACGTTGAAGTCAGCTTAAAGCCTACCTGCAGAGGTACTACATTATCACGGTGCCTGGTATTAGCCCAGACACCGCAGAGGCTGGGGTGGATCTCATTTCCTGTTCTTCAATCCCCTCCTGCACATCCCCAAATTTGTAAGGAAAGTTGGGCGAAATCTGGGAGGATCAATGAGACAGAATTTCTACCAATCCGATTTTTAACTGGTTTTGCAAAATTGCGCTCTTGGCAGCTGGTACCAACATTGCGTACAATTTACTAATCTGGGCGAGGAGGTCTGGTGGACATGACCTCATTTTGTTTAAATAGAGTGTCTTCCGACAACAGGCCTTTAGTCTGTTGCCGGAAAGTTGCAGAGTTGGAAAATATATTTTAAGAAACCTTTCTTCCCGAAATGAGGCCCATACCGACGCATCTGTATCCGTCTCCACTCCTGTTCAGATGTGGATACCGCTACAAGCACATGGACCGGATAAGCATATATTCAGTTCCATAGTAAGGTAAAAAACAAAGAGGCTCGCAATGTAGCCTCTAATTCATGTATCTACTTGAATAATTAGCATCGGCATTTTCATGTTTTTTATATAACTGTATCGTCACACTCCCCATTGAGCACCAACGTTTGCTCAATTACCTTCATGGTTTCTGAAAAAGGCTGCAGATCGTTCAGCTCCCTCTTTGAGGACGGTCTGCTCGAAGGTTTTCAGGTTAGATACAAAACTGGATGCAACGGCATTCAGGCTCTGCTTACGGATGCCTTTTTGCAGGCGTTTAACCAGACCTGCATTGCACTTTTCAAGGACATCTCAGGTAGTTTAGCTGGGCAACGTCGTTGACAGTGCAATGGTGTAGCACCCCACTAATAATTGTCCTGATGTCCTTTAACTGTGAAATCACCACCAACAGCACCCATGCTGAGGACAGGTCACTCGATGCGGATGGCAATCTGATCTACTGTCAGCCCCAAAATAGCTGGGTGTTCGCCGGCGTCCATCCACATGCAGGAGGCCAACTCTGTCAGTGTCAGCAGCACATACACCTAGCTCCGCATTGGACGCACACGTTGATTGGATGCGCATGTTGATTGGATGCGCAAGTTGATTGGATGCGCAGATTGATTGGATGCGCAGATCGATTGGATGCGGAGATGGTTGGAACTTTTACAAGATTCCGACCAGCAGTCCACCCAGCTCGAACCAAGCTTGAACCCAACCCCGAGAAGTTGGGCACTGGCACCCATGTGATCCGGCCCCATCTCGTGTGTTTTGAACTGCAGCGGGAACTATCTTAACAGCTTACACCAACCCAACATGAAAGTATGTATAGTATTCTGCCACTTGTCGCCCGTGATATACGAAGATTTCAGATGGTGTGGTGGCACAGAATTCATAAGCTGCAGTTTGGGACCAAGCTTGCGGGAGTCGGCACAAAATGTTTGCCGTATCCCACAAAAAGCACAATTTACCTCATGAGACGGTAAGTGAGTGACAATTCTCTCCCAAACGTAAACAAACTGTAGCAATATGGTGCTGTCAGATCCAGACAAAACAGATGCTATGTTGATCATATCCCCATTTCAACAACAGCAAAAAGCAGCAAAGCCTAGGCACCTCGCTCACTAAAAAAGAAAAAAATGATGAAAGCACGCCTGCGGCATTCACTACAGACAGCCTCAGACAGAAAGGCTATTCGTCAGATGTGGTTGAAAACATGAGGTAGTGCTGACTGATCTGGACCGATGAAGAATAACATTGTACTACTGTCTTATACCTATTACAACAGGGGCCGGAGGCCGAGCACCTTGGATTTTGTGCGAGCAGAGGCAAGAATGATTTGCGTTTTCCAGATGTAAGGATGACCTGATCTCACAAAGTCAAGTTCCTAGGCTTTTGTGAGGTTCCTCGGCCTTTGTGAGAAGAGTGACTTGAGTCACATTTCCATGACTGCTGCACAGTTTATCCATAAGGTGATGAAAGCTGCCTTTTTAAGCGCGGTATATGGCTTTAATCTTTAGGTGATCATATATCAACAAAGGTGTGACGTCATATGTCAGCGTTGCACGTTATCCATGATAAGGCGAGCGCAGATTTAAGAGGAGATTTCCCTCTGTCTGAATTCTGGGAGACTGACGCCAGAAATTTGCTGCAGGTTGGTATGTCCATGGTCCCCAGCCACCTGGAATGTGATCCAAACATGGCGCTGACTGAGATTCGGCAGCTAGAAGCCCGCCGGTGGTTAATATAAAGCCACAAAAACTTTCACAGCGCCTATGTCGTGGTTAGAAGGATCATGGACTTGCGGCCATTTATTGGTGATTATACACGATGTTAAGTGCAAAAACTATCTGATGATGAGGTAAGACGGTAATATTGGCATTATTCCTCGGGGAAAAAACCAGGATGGTGAAACAACTTGCTTCAGAACATTCAAATAGCTTGCTTGCTGTTTAAAAAAGACTGAAAAATCGAGTAGGATCATCGTCAGCCGATTTTGACTTCACTTCTGCTATTTTTCAATAAAGGCATGTTGCTGAAATATCGACGCAACTATACCTTCATTCTCCTGGTTTTTCTCTAAGCAATAAGGCTAATATTACTGTCTTATCTATGTGAATAATGTTCCTCGCTATTGCACTGAACAACTTGCGTAATTCTGATAATGAGGTGGAGAATGATTCACAGAAGCAGAAGACGTGCTGGGAACTAAACGAAGGAACGAAACATAACACTATTAACAGCTCACAGAATTGCAACAGCGTTTGCAGCATCCAGTAGAGTGCATTCCAGCTTTGATTTCAGTGGTAGTAAACGCCAGTTCTGATTCCGCACAGCACCGTGAGGTTATCAAGGACAACATGGATCATTGAAAAATGGCATGCCCAATGACACAGCTCAATTGATGGCATTGATGCACACTAATATGGATAACACAGTTTTGATAGCCTTACTCATTGTAGAAAAATCAGGACAATGAACAGAAAGATATGTTGATTTTTCCGCCTTTATGGAAAGAATACCAGTAGTGAATAATATCAAAATATAAAACATTAAATAAGTTCAGAATTTCAGAACACAAAATCATCTTAGAATATCTTATCAATATGCATGGTATTCCTCGCAAATGCACGCAAGAAGTTATGATGCACACTACTAAAGAGATCTCGTATTGATCAATGCACACAGCCGGCTAGAAGCTTATTGCAAGAAATGTTTACCAGACAAAACACTGAGTGATCGCTTTACTAGTGTGACCACTGACCGGCTGAACGCCGAGGGGACGGTGACGTCGCATTGCTCGCTTTTGACAGAATCAGCTTGATGGGCATCGAACGTTACAGAGCCCTATAACGGCAGCCGACTTGTCACTTGGGACGCGTGTCAGGCTGGGCGGTAAGTGATAGATTATCTCGTCTCCGTGTGTCGGATTCAAAGGCGCCCGGTGGCTGACCTGAGGGCGGACTTCCCTGATTCGGGGGTGTAACACCAGCGTCTGCTGATTGGCCACCCGCTTGCTATGGCTGAGATACGTGCTGATCTTAACTGTAAGCTTAAGAGCCCTGACTGTGATAATGATAAAACCTCCCGTGCGAAATTTCGTCGGATTTTCAGTTGATGTCGTGCGTGTTGTCTCCGGTGCATTTCCATCGGCATCTATTCTGGATACTTTTTTATGTTAAGGATTGCAATTTGGTCGAGTGCTTAATGATACAGCTTGCTCCAACAACAGTCTTCATTGGTTTGTGTGTGCCTTAATTTCTGAACCCATCTAACTTAACTCGGCGCCTGTCGCCGTTCGTGCTCGTACTCGCATCGCATTGACGTGCCGTCTTTTCGCCCGGATCTCGTTAGGGATGATTGGGGTATGGTGTCTTTATCTGCATCTGTGGGTGATGAGTGACAACATCTTGTACAGGTGTTCACTCCCGGGCCGCTCCGCTGGATGCTCTCGCTCAGCTCCGCCGCCTAGGTGGCGACTTATGGAACCGCAGTCTGCCTCAGCGGCTGAAGCAGTGCGCTCGCGGCTGCGGCGTGACACCCGTGGTCAGATTTTCAGACCGATCGCAGAAGACGGGAGGGCAAGTCGATGTGGCGGAGAATCTGTACCGTTGTGGGCTGCAGTGCTACTGCCGGTGTAAAGGTGACGCAGTTCCTGGCCAGTTCAGCGCGTGTTTTGCTGGTGTGCACCAGCAGGTTTCCAGTGAAGTGGCCATCATGGCGCGGCGCCACACATCCCAGGTCACGGGTTACGCGGCGGTACCTGCCCTGTGCTGTGACGCATCACCCCTTACCGCGACCTAGGTTGGGAGCCGTTGTTTTGGGCGTGAAGATCTCAGTTTATGGTTAAGGCGGTATCTGCCTGCGTCTTGGTCTAACCTTCGAAGACGCCGGCGTGACTTTGCCTCCAGACTTGTTCGAGCTTGTCCTTTACTAGGGCCCTGCATTCTGGAAATATTTCATTGTTCTTCCAACCTTTATGTCCGATACCCGGACCAAGCCGTCCAATTGAGGTCCTCTGTCAGCCGTTCCAGCTATTACTAAAGACGTAGAACGTGCCGCCCACCAGCAGCCTTAGATTAGCTTTCCAACAACTACTGGGTTCATCCAATGGCTGGAAAAATGGGAGTCTGGCAAGAAAAACTGTGGGGAGGATACCGAGACACAGGTCGTATTTGTGACGATATTTTGGGAGTGGGTTAGTGCATCCTTTACCTTCGCAGCTTTTTATTTTTGAGATGTGGGGAGTGGGCTGAAAACCTGTGAGGAGTGGGGAGTGGATGTGGGGAGTGGACACCTAATTGACAATCCGTTCATGAATGGGGAATTGCAGACACTCTCACTCTTATCAATCGAAGCATCAGCTCATTAAAAATTCACCCACCCTTCGCAGCAGCGACGCCAGACTGGCTTGCTCCCCTTCCCCGTTCCTCCCTCATCAACCTCATGGCACTATAATTGTCTTGCGGCGGGCGCTCTACAGAGATCAGAAACGTGAATGTTCCTATTTTTACCTTATTCTTGATCTATGAATGTTTATTTTAATCTTGCCGCAACGAGATTTCTGCTATTGTGGGCAGTGCCCTCCCTCCCCCCCCCCCCCCGTCCATTATGACGCTTTGTCACACGTTTATGGCAATACAACAATAAAATTCTGCATCATCTTGTATTATGATACACTTAAAAAGAGCGGGCTTCTCCCTTCAGGAGCATTACATCCCTTATATCATATCACTGCTCAGCACGACATGAATTATCGTGAAAATGGTTGTGTTTGCCTGAATTGGAAGGCCACTGCATTCTGAAAGAAAAGTTTATTTGTTTTGCTTTTTAGTCTTAAAGAAATGTCATTGCTCTTGATTTCCATATTAATAATTTTCCACATAACCATTGTGAATGTTCAAAACGGCAAATTAAGCCATGTCATTGTTTTGTCACCATGTCTCAGTTTTGAAAATCCAGAAACGAAACCACTGGAAATAGCCAAAAAATGCGGCAGCTGACTGCGAGCTCAGCATGCACAGTAGTAAGTATGCAAGGATGTACAGTAGCAGCCATTTTTGACTCCTGAAAGATACCGATGTAAGCTGACCTAATAAAAATGCCCAAGGCCATAGCTATTCAGTCGCTCCCGTGCTCTTTCCGAAAATCGCACAGTGGGATTCAAGTCATAATAAACCCCCATGGACGTAATGATATCAAAATATAAGATATTGGGTGGTTAAGTCCTATCGATTTTGCATGAAATGCCCCCCCCCCCTTTCTCTATCTTGCCCTACATTTACCGGCACCGGTTGGTCACCGTCGGAGTTGCAGTTGCCAAGTCTAATGCGTGGTGCTGTCGCTTCGCACATGTGAGAACGTTTATAAAGCCAACGGTTTTGAATTTCAATCAGTTATTCACAGTCGACAAGTCTAAACGTTGTGATTTACGTGAAATGAAATCGTAGTTCTTTTAAACTGCAAAATTACAAGAACGAAAGCTCATTAATTTGTTTAGCACGATAAAACTACGTCGCGCTCACGTTTCATTAATCGACGGACGGCAGCGGGTCGAAAGCCGACCTAATCGCCATCAGCTGTCGATAGCGAACAGGAATGATCACCTTCATCGCAGTAGGCCAGGCGGATGGAGTGAAAAGCCTGGTTGAGAACAACCAGTTATAAAAATCAAAACAACCAGTGATACTTAACCAGGTGTCTTCTTATGTTGAAATGTTGAATTTTCTACTCTCGTTTCATTCACTCTTGATTGAAAATATGTCGTGAGGTGTACGTTTGCGGTGTACAAACGGTACATATTACATTGACGACGTACCCTGCCATTTAGGACGAGTACGTTTACTTTAGTGGTTTGTGACTTAATTTAGAGAAGATGGCAATGCGCTCAACAGCGGGACAGTAAAAAACCTGGAGGTGAGAGGTCGTTGCTGATTCTGCCGGACAAGTAACGATGCAAATGAGTGAATGGGTGTGTGGGAATGAAAGGGCTTTATCAAAGGCCGCGACTCGTTCATCTCTTCGACTGAGGGTTTCAACAAACTTTAAGACACCTCACCACCAGCAGAGAGGTGTAATTTGGCATCAGTCGTTGGTTGTGGTACCCCACTTGCTTGCTGGAACCATGAAGCCAGCATAGCACAGCAATCAAATTTCAGTACAATATGCCTTCGTTTTTGGAGTTGTGTAGATTCCAAAGCAAATGCAATCCAGCCTGTCTGAATGCACATCGTGGAGCTGATTCACACGACTTGGACAGCTACAGCTATTGCAGAAGTTCGTTGTTGAGGCCGACGTTGCTAAGAACAGCGCACTTTCGTCTTCGTGAACCCAATCTCCTAAGAACTTTGCTCGTAAACCAGCGATTCCCGGTGCTTGTTGCACTTTAGGTCACATTAATTCATCAAGTGGACGCCACAAAGCTGGACGTCTTGGAGAGGCCCTGCGACGTAGCTTGCGACCTTGCCTTCGAAGCTCAAACCGAAGCACCTCGTGGGTTCTTGAGACAGCTTAGATGATGGATTCGAGTATTAAAGCGATCGCACAATCGAGCCACTGGAAGTGCTTCTGGTCGTGAAAAAGAGTAGTCTAGTCTCTCATTGTTATCCGCATACTGGTTGGTGTTCATTTAATGTCATTGAACGAAAGTTTATGCCTCTGGAGATCCCAGAACAAAGACAATGAAAGCGGACAGTGGTATATCGCTGCGAACTGAAACTCAACGAACCGTGTACTGTGTGCGGGTTTGCTGCTCTCCAGAAGCACGCAATCAATATTGAGGTCCAATCATTTTTCAGTATCCACGAAAATGCGAATAAATTCCTAGTACGGTGTGGTGCGCTTCAGCTAGGTGACCAGCAAGCCTTCTCATCGGTCAGTACCTTTGGTTGCTTGCCTTCGAAGGCAATTTATGTTTCGCCACCGCTCCTGGAAAATGCTTGACGTTACCCACGTGTTCTGTGTCACTTCCTGTTGTTGGACCGGCAAAACAACAAGCGGATTAAGCAAACACGGTTTAGAACAGGATCCACGCCGTCAGATTTCATCGAGCGTTCGCATGGGAAATGCGATAGTTAGTTGGAGGAGTTTCTGAAAAGGCAGAGTTCGTGAGTGAGGGAGTGTGAATGCATCACTGAAGGGGCGGTGGAGAATGAGAAACGCAGTAAGCGAAATGAAAATGTTGTTAGCAAACTCCTAAATAAAGATTCGACCATGATGAATTGGAACTTATTTTAAAATGTCACAAATATATCGAGTGTACTGCACCTATCCACCCTGGTTTTCTGTCCCACAAGAGCACTCCTCAAGCTCCGACGACAGGGCCGTTGTAGCGTTTAGCCCGAACCTGCTGAGCATCAGATTGTGCCACCCGACATCGCCTGCATCGAAACGTCCGCTTGGATGGCCGGCGCGGCGGCCCTCGCTGGCGTGATGTGATCGGACAGAGCGCAGCGGCGCGAGGCGAGCGCGGTGCACAGTGTCCGCGATGTCGGGGCGCGCTGCTGCATGTCGCCCTGGTGGAACGAACATTGCGACCAGGCCCCGCCGACCTCACCACCGCCGCCGCTCCGCGGCAGACGCGGTGGGCGCCGCTTCCCCGGCGGGAAAGCGCGGACGCGCCGGCCCATCTTGACCCCCAAGAGCGGTCACTAGACAGGAGAGGCACGTGCATCACTTCCAAACGCGGAACTGCGTTTCGAAGCGAGCGATGAGCGAAGCGAACCCTCGGTCGGAGCATTACCTGCACGCTCAGAGGGGCACGGTGCCGTCCGCCGGGTCGCTGGGGCGGGGCTATAAGGCAGCCTGATTAAGTGTCATTTAATGGGTCAAAACTGACTCCGGGAACTACAGAGTTGAAAGGATGGCACGATCCTCTTTGCAGAATAAGCACCAGTCACGGGGGTAGCAACTGACCAAAGCGTCTAAGATATGTGGTTTCCGATACCGCTAGGACACTTTGGAGATGGTTGTGCCCCCAAAATGCCCTTTAGAGTATTCACTTTACATGCATGAAAGACGTGTGGGGGAAAATACCACTCCGCACGGAACGGAAACTCGACCCGAGCAGGACGGACAGACACAGGGGTACACCGCACTGCAGGGACCGCAAACTGGGCCGGGACATGTCAAAGACTTCAAGAGCTATGCCGCACTGCAGGAAGCAGGAAACTTGGTCAGGACAGGACCAACACGTGCAGAGTTATACCACGTTTCAAGCAACGCAAGACTCGGGACTGGTCTGAGGGACAGGCGCATGCAGAGAAACGCACCTGTGCTGTCCAGGAGACGGAAGCCCAGACATTCTACAGACACCCTGAATGGCGACATTTGTTATTAATTATGAGTGCAGAGACCTACAACATCGGCCGGTTGGATGGTTTGTGCGGCGCTTTCAGCTTGCGAGTGTGGCTGGAAATGGTTTGTGACCTGCACTACACAGTGGGTTCAGACAATCCAAACGCGTTTGTTTTAGCTCGACTCCCTTGAAACGTAATTTGGGATTTAATTAATTATTTCACATGCAAGGTGATTCAGCGTTGACATATCAACGACTGCCGCAGGGGACGAGGAAGCTCGAGATCTGAAATCCGGTTCGAATCACGTGACTTCCTGCACTAGGTCGTGAGACGTACGCCCTCTCCAAAAGCCGTTACGTCATCTGGTTACCAGACTGATTAACTAGCAGTTACGGGTTACCAGCTTATTTCCTGCCCTGTCTTATCTTTTCCCCTGACTTTGCAGTCAAATGATTACGTCAAGGTATGCCTTTCTTTTCTTCTGGCTTCCTGTTTACAGACGAGCACTCTTGCCGCATACCAACTCCTGCTGAGATCTGAAATCCGGTTCGAGATGGCGGCTTTTCAAAAGCATGTCCCGAATCAACTAAAAAGCAAATGTCACCTGAGCGCCGTCCACATGAAGACATCCGTTTTCTTGACGTGGTGATTAACTGCTGAATCGTCGGCAGATGTTTTCAGAATCGAGATCCGGGCTCCTTTGATCAAGAAAGGTAGCCAGCGATGGCACTAAATCACGAGAGTGGCATCGTCACAGCCGCTGAATGTCACCCAACAGCCACAAAGCACCCGGCAGCCCAGGCTTAAGCTCCGGGACCCTGCATGTTGACCGATTGTATTTACGATACGGTGACAACGCTTGCTCTTCCAGGAGATTACTGATGCGGACTCGGCGAACCAGCTTAGCCCAAATTCCTGCTTGTGATGTGATCATTGACGCAACTCGGGGGCAAGCAGCCTAGTATGGGTGGGCTGCAGTCGTTCAAAAGGAGTGTTCCACATTTACATCGGGTTTTAACTGAGATCGACATTTTCAAGATCATTCACCGCATTGCAGGTCACAGTTCAGCCATTTCTAAAACTTCAAATCCTCTCGTTTCTGAGCTGAGCGCACGCAAACTTGCGCAGACTATTTTGCGCCGCCTGATTTGAAATTATCCAATATGCATGACGTCACAGAACCGTCACACAAAGCCCGGCTCCTAATGGCCGTATTGTGTTGATGCTGATGACCACTGAGTTATCCGTGGTTGAGTATGTCAGCACGAGTCGTCACATTATTGAACCGCACAATGCCGAGGCGTACGGAAATCACTACGTTGGTCCTGGTCCCGAGGCCCGAGGTGGTGAGTACTGTGATAAAACTGATTTCCACCTTAAGCGCGCCATGTTCGAGCGATGCTCGAAGTAACTGCATGGTGTTGCGGCTGATTCGACGGCACAGATTCATGAAATTCGGTGCATCACGCTACAATGCTATTAATGCACAATAAACATATTTTGCATGCAATATCACAAAACCATCACGCTTAGCTCCCCCGATGCTCTCCAGCACCGAAGCGCCGCCAAAGTCCCCATCCGAACACCACATCTATGAAACGGAATGCCAGCGGCAGTGGTCCACTCCAATGCAATAACGTCAACAGCGCATAAACATTCGCAGCCGCTCTGGCAGCGCAATTTCCGTCGCCGGCTAGACCGTCACAACGCCGGGCTTTGCGGTTTTGTTTTGCTCGTGTTCTCTTGCCGTGTTTGAGCTGCGACGCAGTGCGCAATTGACAAGATCTTCGAGACATTTTGTGCTGAGGCGACTGTGACACACACTGTCGCGCCAGCGCGAAGTTTCACAAAATGAGTTGAGTGGGAAGGCTGAGCGTTGGAAATTACCGCAACCTATCACTAAAATTCGTCAATAAGCGGGGTTCTCCCAGATGTCGCTCGCTTTCATCTCAACTTAATTTTGGAGAGGCCGCAGCCCAAACTGAGGGGGGGGGGCTGCTGCAAAAGTTGGGGAGGGGGCTGGAGTTTCCCCAACTAAATAGGTCTGGAACTACGCGTCTGGTGCCACCGTTTGTGGAGATTTGACAACACACGCGCGCGCGCACACAAACTCGTACCTGAGGCAGTGACATCGGGGGTATATTTGCCACACTATAACCTGTGGTACTACGGGCCTACACACAAACAGTTCCAAAACTTTCGTTGGGGATTTAGAAGATGCAGATCGGCATGGACAATTTCCGGATCATGGCCGAAACTGTGTTTTCAAAATTACCCTTTGGCCCACAACAAATGCAAAAGTGCTAAAATGTTGCGACGTTTATTCTTTTTTCTGCATTTGAATATGTCGTTGCCGTCTGACAGGGAGCAGCTGTAACCATGAAGGTAGGGCATTATCTATGAAGATGTTTCGCAGCCGTACGCCCATACAAATCAACAGGCACATTTTGGCGGCCCAGTCTCCCCAAATGCTTACGCCGTTGCATTTCCAAATGTGTTGCTCATCCAAGCACCGATTGCGCAAGCCTGCAGCACGTTGTGCACATATAGGTGCACATCACCACATTAAGTGTACACTCATCGGTCTTCCCTTCTCCGCGCTCTGTGCATCCAGTCCGTGTCCGGTAAAGCCCAGGCACAACCCGAGCTAAATTCGGACGCGGTACGTAAGAATGTCCCGGTAAAGCCAATGTGGGGACTTCTGGACCACCCTCAGTTAGCCCGGCGATCCAATCAAGCCGTTTTAGCATCGAGTACTGGTAAAGACAGGACACGACGGGAGTGGCAGTCGTCGCTTTTCCCGTCGGATCGCGACTGTCCTAAGGTGACTACCACTCCTGCACAGGGAGTTACTGGAAGTCAGACATACCTCCGGCACATACTTAAGTGAACGAGCTTCGGTGTTTCAAAATTTGTGCGGACAAAGGATTATGTTCATTTACCTGTTCAATACAAAATAACAACTCGTGGAATAAACAGGGGCTGCAGGAAATACTCGTGCTGAGAAAGACAAGTTATCTCCCACCACGAAACGGTTGTTAAGTTCTGTTTGGATACCTGGGGCATCTCCAGTGACGGGCCATTCGTGCTTATGTTGGACCTGCCTCTTTTTTGATGGCCGGTATTCGACACTTTCCATTACCGTATAACACTTGAAGCATTATGTGTCATTGGCTAAATCAAGGATAGGACATTTAATCCTCTCCAAAAAGCTGTAGCTTGCAACCGACTTGAAGATATAGACCAGTATGGCATTTCACGGAATTGGTCGCTGGTAGAGCACCCCTTGCGCCATTTGGATTATTTTACATTCGCCGAAGCCGGTGGAGAATACCTCACAGGCTGGTGATCCACCAAAGCGGGACGTCCAATGTGATCCCCAGATAGCAGTTAAAAACAAAACATAGCTGGATAACCGCTTAACTGGACTAAACCGCTTAAACATAGCTGGATAACCAGCCCTCGCCTGAACGACGGTCGCCAGAACGAGCCCCCTATCCTGAGCAAGGAGTTCGACGCTAGGTTCCGCGTACCGGAAACAAGTCATCACTGGCACCATCGGCCGCCAGAGGCCCTCACGGCCCCGAATTGACTCTTCAGGGACACTAGCTGGCATCACGTGACCGAAGGAGGCTGAAAAATCGGGCGGACGGTACCGCCAAAGCCTGTGCCTTTCCGTACATCGTCCAGCCGTAAACGTACCTGCAGCGAGGTGATGACCTTGCAGGCGACGTTGCCGAAGAACCAGGTCTGCGTGACGTCAACGGTGACGGTGGGCGGCAGGCAGAACAGCAGCACCAAGAAGTCAGCCACCGCCAGGTTCACGATGAAGATGTTGGTAACGGTGCGCATGGTGTGGTTGCGCAGCACGGCGATGCAGACGAGTGCGTTGCCCACCAGCCCCACCACGAACACGACCAGATGGCACGCGATGAGAAACCAGAGGAAGGGTGTGGGCCACATCGTCTTCAGGATCTCCTCCAGCTTTTCGGCGTCGGAGAGCGTAGTGGCCTCCGACGACATCGTCATGTTCACCGCCTCCGTAGTGGAGACGGACCGCGACTCCATCCTTTTTCGCAGCCTGCAGCGCAGGTGCCCGCCCAGTGTACACCGCTACAGGGCCGCACTTCTCGCCAGTTCCGTCGGCAAAACACCAATCCCCTCACCAGCAGAGAAGGCTGGGCTGCGGCACAGAGATGACAGGGGGGAGGGCAGAGGGTGTCCTCCAGCAGGTGGGGCTAAGCCTGACCGGTCGTCCGCGGACAGTCGCGCGGGAGAGGGGAGGGGAGGGGGTGTCGAGCTCGCCGGCGGTGAGTTCAGCGTAAGTCGGTCGCCACACGAGTCCTGGGCGCGCGAACGCCGGCGCCACCCGCCTGGGGACCTGGAGACGGCCGCAGGTTCGTCAGGCCACTGGCGAACCTGCCGAACCGGCACAAGAGCTGCGGTCAGGGCAGTGCCTGAAGCGTGGTGGACTGCGGACAGCGCGGTCAGAGCTGCGGCGCCAGGGCAGGTCGGACCGGACCTCCTACCAGCGCCGGAGGCCGGCACCGACTGCCGCCGCCGCCGCCGCCGCCGCCGCCGCGACCGCCGTGGCGTGCGCCGTCCGAACAATCCGCTAACACGCCGCTCGACCCACCCGATCTAGAGCGCACGCATGCGGTGGTGAGCGAGCCGACCGACCCTCTGTCCAACGACCAGCGGACCCGCCTGCTCACCGCCTGACCAGCGGACCCACCTGCTCACCACCTGACCAGCGGACCCGCCTGTTCACCGCCTGACCAGCGGACCCGCCTGCTCACCGTCTGATCAGTGGATCCGCCTGCTTACCACCTGACCAGCAGACTCGCCACCTCACCGCCTGACCAGTGAATCGGAGGCCCAGTATCACTGAAGCATAGAGCCAGGCTGGATGGCGTGGCGGCCGACACATCGACATGAAGCGGTCCAAATGCATAAAGAGCGACCCACGCATGAAGTATTCCGCGACGGATGCAAAATACACAACTTTATTTACTCTCATTGCATTTCAAGCAACAGCATCAACCGTGTTGTAGGACATGCCAGCTCGTGGCTTCTACACCAGCGCTCGTCATCGTCATTCGTTCTTGTTCATCGCTTCCATTCGAGGTCAGGCAGCGCGCGTTCGTGCTTGACTTAGCTGGATTAGGACGACACTGAAAAAAGTCCGAAAGCAGAAAAGAGTAAAACGTGTGAGGCCCTCAAGCTGTTTGCAAATTTTATAAGTTTTGATTCGCGGTTTTCACTATTGCTAAGCCCCACATAATCAGATGTGTGTGCTTTTCAGCATATTTTTTAAAAATATTTGTCCGTGGTTGTCACAAGTGCCCCACTACTGATCAGTGAAAAGGGTCAAGCCTTTTTCAATGTGTCACCCTTTATAAGGAGTCACAAGAGTCCCAGGAACAACAAATTTAGATTTATTTTGCCGGTCTTTATCCTTTGCATTGTGTCACCGCTTAACAACGGATTGGGTTAAACATTAAACTCTGAGAATGGGATCTGCTGCCCTACAATGGTGCCCAAAGGTAAACATGACATTTATCAGCAAAGTCCAGTTACACTTGGCGGGAATTTAGAAGACAGGCACCAAAACCACCTCTAAATCGCAAGAGGGTGTCTTACCTTATGTTATCAACATCAATAAGGAACTACAAGAGAGCCTTTACACGGACCGGCCCGCAGCACCGGCAAAGGTGAGTATGCCCGCTGAGCGGAATTCAGAGGACTGGGCTAATACACTGGCTCTTGCGAGGGCGGCCACAGTCCAGTCCCCGACGGTAGAGACCCACCACAGGAACCACCAAAGCATCCAAGATCGTTGCGGCCAGTGCTAATAGCATCTCAAAACGCAGCGTCCAGTGTTCATAGCATCCAAAATGCGTTTAATTCCGTGTCCCGTGCTCATTGGCGGAGTTCGTAGCAGTTACGCTCGCAGCCCACAAAGTCATCGCCATTCATTGCCATTCAATGCTCATAACATTCAGCGATCATGACGTCCCGTTGAAACTTTGATTAGCACTGTTGTCTAACTTCTGGACGCCATGAACGCTATATGTATGAACTTTGAATGTTGCGATTTTGAATGTTGTGAGCGTGGATCAGGTGATTCTCTCTGCCCGGGGGCATTGGACGACTTTTGGATGCTACGAACGCTGGATGCTGCGATCTTGGACGTTTTTACCTTTGTACGTCATGAACTCTGGGTGTCTCAATACGCATTAACCACTGCGGAGTTTCAGGTGGGGCCTGCTGTGACGCATGCGCAAGTGAGGTCAGGAACTGCGCTGGCTAAGGTGGGGCTAAAAGGACCGGCTGCTGCGTTGGGTATGATATATGTATGATGCATCTAGTGGTCTAGCAGTCCGGCAGTTCCACTGGTCCTGATGGAACCTGCCGCCCTCGGGAGACCGATTCTCTTCTGGTCATGATGAGCCCGGCCGCTGATATGGCTCCGGTGATCTCGACCGCTCTGTATCCCACGTGGATCGGACCTGGTTAGGCCTAATCCCATATTGCCTTGCACACAACTCCAAAGTAGTGGTGCTAAAGATGTGTTGACCTAGCAGGGCTATAACCCACATGTTGCTTCATGAATACCACGGTTGTAATTCTTCGTAAGCTCACAATGCAAGGGGCCGACTTGTTTTGGGCAGTAGATCTTACTTTAGTTTGCATTTGTGCTTTGTGTTGCCATGTTATTTTGCCAGCACACTTTATTTTTCTCCCATTTTGTCCTGTTTCTACGCGATTTGCTATCTCTTGTTGAACAACTTCTGCAAGACCTTTCTTTACAGTCCATCATGATGTTTCGCTTTGCTAATGCCTCAGGTTTTAGTCTGTGTTTAGGTTTTGGTGTCTAAACTAGGCCCCTTATGTATTGCTCATACATGTTTGCATGACAAGCGCAGCTTAAAGGGAGTGCTTCACACTTGCATGAAGTTTTGAACTCAAATAGTCATCTTGAAGATCATTCGGTGTAGCTCACGATTCAGGTCGAGGTCAACAAAAATAAAATTGTCGTCTCGTTCAAAGCTGGCGTTTGTGACCATGATTTCCAAATCTAACGGCCGCCAATTCCCTCTCAATCATTGTTTTGCAAAGCACAATGACGTAGTCAAACAATGACCTCGCGAGGAGCATATTTACTAATCACAAAAATTATGTTGTCCAGAGCAGATTTTTCCACTGAAAAGTATACAAATATATATATATATATATATATATATATATATATATATATATATGTATATATACAAGTGAGCGTTTTCATGACACATGATACTTGCTTAAATACCCCAAGCTTAAAAAATCCCTTCAATACAATTTTCGTCCATCCTACCTGATCCACGCTATCGCCTGCATCCTTGCGACCCCTCATCACCGGGGGCCATGGGAAGGCTGAAGTGCCCCTCAGCGGAAGCGCTGTCCGAGCGCCAAGCCCTTACCTCGAACAGGGCTCCCCGCGCAGACCAAGCTTCGGCGGAGGGCCTCCAGGTGCCTGTGGTCCTGCCCCACCGCTATCCATTCCTTTCCATCTGATAGCCCTGAAATGGTCACCTCTGACCAAAATACTGTAATCCCAACCGAACAAAATGGGATTAAGCCATCCACCCTTCTTTCACCCGCCTTCCCACGTGTCATCCGCGTCTCCATGGCACCCCGTTTGTCCGGCGCGGGCTGCATGCCACAGCCAAGAGAGGGCGCAAGTGCTTCCTGGCGAGAACCACGTCCGGACCCCCGCACACACTCCGAAGGATGTCCCCATGTGGACTAAGTCTCGGTGGAGGACTCCCCGATGCGTGCAGTCTTGCCGTTAGGTATATGTGGCCTCGGTGTTGCCCCACGACTATTCGCTGTTCTTTATGCTTTAGTATTGAAATGTTCACTGTTGGTCTAGACTGCTTTATTCTCAACCGGACCAAAGCTGATAAAACTTGTTTGCATGGAAACAGCGCATGTCATTCGCGGGTATCTGCTTTGTGTGTTGCAGGACGCCAGCCGTGCTTAGATGCCTTCAGCTTGGAACGCTTTACAGCATTACCATTCTTAAAGGAAGTGCTCCACATTTGTAGAGGGTTTTAAACTTAGATGGCTATTTTGAAGGTAATTAAAGGTAATTTATAGCCATGCCGTTCTTAGCCCTCCCCTGATAGAGGAGGGGTTCGAGGCGGCTCCTACTAAGGTTTTTTAGGATACCTCTCCGTCATGTTGTGCAATCGCGCTTAACTTTTCAGCAATCTACGGGATATTCATGACACGCGTTTTGACATCAAAAGGTGTCCTTAGCTCTCCTAGTTCCAGAGCAGCAGCGGTTTCTGAGGAACACTGTACGGTGATCTACGGCCTGAGCAGGCGGCGGGCGGCAACCGACGATGCTGCGGAACGCACGCGGCGGCGAGCATTGCTACAGTAATGAAACTATATGTCATACATGTGCGGTCAAAATGCATAAAACTAAACACCATTGTACTTAGAATTAAACAAGATACACGCATGTATAGTTTTTTTTTTGTTTTTGTTCTTGTTTCTTTTTTGTTAAAAGGCACGGTCTCGTATCACGTTGTAAAACTGAAACCGTCCAATTTACGGGAAAGTTTCACCTTTGACCTTGTCATAATGGGATCAGTTATTGACCGAGGCATTGAAACATATTACCAGTCGCGAAATCTCATTGAGAACGATTCCCCGGTGCCTTATTTCCTAAGTTATATCTCAAAAAGTGTCCTAATATCATGTGGGTTGCATGTCCCCCACCCCATCAGTCTTTGTTACGAAAAATGGCGAATCAGCGAGACAATTCACATGCGTTACTTTGTTATTTTAGTAAAAAGTAGTTCGGACCATCAAATGATAAAAATAAATAGAACTCTTTGTGTTATCCAATGTATTCTTCAATTTGAGCAAATCACATCGGTTTGAGCGTGATAATACATGATACAGAGCGCACAGGAATGCTACTTTCAGGTGCATGACGAAAGCAATACTTGAAGAAGACTTCAGTAATGTCTCACGCTCTTGTTTCCACGTGGTTGCATCCTCATGTATCCCATAAAGCACGGCGTAGCTAGAAGTTGTCATCCGAGCACCGCAATCTTTCAGCTTCAGTGCAAATTCCGCCAAAGCTGCGACGGCGACCAGGTTCACTCCGGGCGAAGGTCACTGAGTTCACGACGTACATCAGGTGAGTTGGTGTAAAACTAAGACTGCTGGTGCAGTCAGTCCAATGTGCTGCAGCCTGCAATCGTTCACAGTTAGGACGCACCAGGCCCTCCAGACAGTAGGGTAGGCAGGGGGCACGAGGGGCACGTGCCCCCGCCCCTCTTCGGTTCCGAGGATCCCTCGGTGCCCAAGATGTACGGGTCGATTTGAGGGCCTGAAAGACCCGTAAGGCCGGCCGGAGGTCGCATTCAGGGGCCCGGCCATCAGGGCCAGATACTCCAATGCCAGATTATTGCCCTGCGCGCTGATCAGGGGTCCCTGGAGTTAATAAGGGTCTATGTGTTGGCCACACACCATCAATAACGCACAGTCGGCGCCGAGTCTGCATAGGCCTGAGGGCCCACTCCTCTATCGGCTACAAAGCCGCGGCCTGCGATTTAAACTGGTCGGGGCCCATGCATGTTTCAGGGGCTCACAGTGCCCAACAAGGGGTCCCGTTTTTGCAAGGGGCTCCGAGCCGACCTAAAGCAGTGTTCAATGAGGCCTGAAGAGGGGCCCGGGCGGCACACCGGAACCGACGGTCCAGCGCTAGGTTGGAAGGCAAAAGGACGGGAAGGAATTGCTACAGGTCACTTACAGAATCATGGCTCGTAGAATCGTGACCTGTTATTTCAGTCGGAGGTCCTCTTGCGCCGTTTGAAGAACCTCTGAGACAACACTGTGCGAAAGATCACGAACACTGAACAGATGGCTTCCTGTCAGTCTGGACCCTAAAGGCCCATTTCCCAAGCAGGAGCAAGGCCGAGGTCACGATTTGCATTGGCCTGAGTACTTGAAACAATGGTTGGGACCTCTGTGTCGATCAGGGGCCCACAGAGCCTAAAGGGGGTCATGTGTTGGCTTGTGACCTCAAGTCGGTCGCGGGGTTTGTTTGAGGAGGCCCGAAGAGGAGCCCAAAAAGCTCCTCGGGACCAAGCATCAAGATCCCGGTTGGGCTCGGGCCCGGTCCTCCACCCGTAGTGCGGTGACTTGAAATATCCGTTAGAGAACTTCTATAAGGGCCCTCATTTTAGGGTTCTTTAACCATATTATATGGGGCCTGGATGAGGAGCCAAGCAGTCCGTTCGCTGAAAAAAGCAAGCAACACCATCGAGAGTTCTCAGAGCCTATCGATGGTCGATCTTCTCTCGGCAGAGAGCCACACTTTACGAGAGCTTCAGAGAGAATCTTTTTGTTTCGGGCTGTTCTTTTTTCTACGAGTTTCTCAGCGTCGACGCAAATTATCTCGTATGAGAACGATTGATGCCATGATCAGTGCCATGCCATGCCATGCCATGCCATTAATGCCATACCATGAGAAATGGCAATATTGAGACAATGGAGCATTCTCGAGTGAGATAACTTACACTAACACCGAGAACCTTGCAAAAAAAAAGAACGTCCCGAGACCAAAAGACCCCCTCCAAGGTCCTTGTAAAACGTGGCTCTCTGTAGAGACCAAACAGACGCCTGTATCGTCTTCGAGCACTTTCCAGTTCTCGCCCATTTGTAAATCATCGTATTGATAAACTTGCAATATGACCATGCAAGACATTTCTGCATCTCCATCAACACCCACCGAAGACAAAAACAGAAACATTCATATCAGCGTAACAACACAAACGGAGTGTAGTCAATACCAAGCCCAACAGAGTGGCTAATCTGCATAACAACAACGGGACGACGTACCTCAGCAGATTTACGCGCCCCGCAGCAAAACGACGCGTCTCCATCGACATACGCCGGGGACACGTCACAACACAATGTCGTGTCTGCGAAACACAGCACAGAACTACTCCCCTCGCAGCTGAATGACGCATCCAGCGGCAGAAAAAGGCGTTCTGCAGAGAACAACGCATCTCCATTGCCTTGCACTGATGAAGAAAACCAAAGCTTCCATATGAGCGTTAACGCGCGCCCGGGTGGCCAACTGGATACCCTTCGCTTGGGTGGGGATCATTTTGACCCCTGCCCCCCGAGATCTCAGGAACTAAGAGAGCTAGAGACACCGAATCCACAGGGTGTGTTGACCTGTACATGATTCCCTTAGGTCACAGTTTGAGGTTCCTAGGTCATGATCTCTGGGTCAAATAAGGTCAAACAAGGTTAAATTCAAAGCTGGTGTCCAGAGGGTCCCTTAAACGTAGACAACTGTTCTAAACAAAAGGTCACATGCCCAGTTAAGATCAGTGACCTTTCTTGGCCTTTTGAAGGTCATGGTGACCAAAATCATACAAGACTTCTTTGAGTTCTGCATTTGAATAAGTGATGAAGATTACACTAGGAAGTGTGTTTCTAAAAACAAAATGTTAACCTGGGTCATTTTAGGTCAGTGACTTGTTTTGACCTAAAAGAAGTTCATGGAAAGTGTGTAATGCGGTTCCTGGTATCCACAAATTCGAAACGAGCACCAGAAACTACCTCATGCAGCAAGCCCTAGAGTAATAAAACAGGTTGGTTTTGGCCTTGGTCTGACCTTTATATCCAACCCTAGGTCAATGTAATTTGTTCATTCAGTTGTTTTGTTGCCTAAGAAAGCATTTAAAAGATATGTGGCTTCGTCTAACACTCCGTTGTTGGATCAGATTGAAATGTTCCCTAGAAATTGCTTTCGCTGAACCTATGGCCTGACCTTGACCTGCTGTAGGTCAGCGACCTTACAAGGTATCTCTAAATTTTTGATGTCAGACGATCCCCTATTCAGTTGTCTACAGTTATGTAAAATTTGTTGCGGGGTTGCTCCGCGTCGTTCGGAAACCATTCCGGAAAACGTTTTGGGCTGGTCAATTTGACCCACCCGAGCGCGTGTTAAAAACAACCTAGTGTAGTCATGATGCAGCACGGCGGAACGATGCATCTGAACCAAAACGACAGAACGTCTTCCATCGCAGAACGGCACGTCCCAATACAGTGCGACGTATCTCCATCGATAGACGCGTGAGATTAGATTTCCAAGTCAGCCGCGACACAAGCTGGCGTTAACTTTCAACGACGCTTCAGCGCCGCACGGAGTCACTGGATTCGCGCGTCATCATCACCGATCCGCAAGCTGCTTATGCCCTCCTTCTTGATGTTCCGCCTTCTGGTCAGAGCCCAGTATGACGAGGGCATGACACCGCAATCACGCACCTGCACCACGAAGTGTTGCAGGAGACGTTGGCCGGGCGGCGCTCGCGCAGGCCCCTGCCCAGTGCCTGCGCGAAGAATGTGTATGATATCGCCCACAGTAGAACGGCAGCCACTATCCTCCACACCTCCGCCACCGTCATCTCCCTGCCTTCCCGGGAAAGTGGTTTTCCGGTCAGGCCATTAACCTTGGCTGCCGGTCGTTTTGCCGATAACTCGGGACAAGACAGTGCACAGCATCGAGGTGTCCACAGCGACCGCATCTAAGTAAAAACACAGCAGCGAGCAGGTGAAAGCTGGATACGAGTAACATCTAACATCAGCTCCAGCTTAGACATGATTGGTTGCAAGAGCCACAGCCAGGTTGAGCGCTTGCTGGGGGGGGGAGGGGGGGGGGGGGGAGCTGTGGGACGGCGATGCCAGAAGGGCAAGGTGGTATCCAGGGGGCACCGCAGCCACCAGGGCGGGGGAGAGGGGCGACACACATTGGGTGCCAGGGGACCCGTTACCCTCCGCCTGGCAGGCACACCAGCTCTATGTATTAGCCCATAGTGATCAGATGAGCCACGGTTCACAGGCCAGTGAGTCGGTGGGGAGTGACTTGGAATAGCAAGCAATGGATGCAGCAACGCGTGCTAAAGTTGGCCTCAAAATGATAACGGAGACAGACACGACAGCCTAGCTTGAATGGCTAGGCTTCATTACCTCACGTATGATGAAACCACCACAGTTGCATTTTTGCGCCGCTGACCTTTCAACAAGTAGTTAATGCGAGAGCACTAACTTGTACAGAAATTCAAAATCGTAATGACTGAAGTGACGTCGCGTGCCACGAAAAGTAAAACGCTTTTGGCTGTAGCAGAAAACGGTGAAGCCAGCGATCCATTCTTAGAATTTTGCCGCAGTACATTTTCTGGTGGTAAGACGTAGATAAACTACTGTGAATGTGTGAAATATTTGCCATCAAGGACATGGAAATCCGCGAACTTGGGCTTTATGTTTTGATTGTTCTGCAGTATGAAGAATGCGAAATTCGAACTAAGGAATGTGACTCCAGCGATGTATGAGGAATATGGGTTCCACAGATTTGACTGCGAAGGGATATTAAATAGTCTGCGCTGCCGGCATATCAAATTATCTTGCATTTGACGGTAAAATACATTGAATTACACTGCTACTAAAATCAGTGGCGAAACTCCCCCAAAATATCGCCGTCTTGTGTTTTGTTATTATTATTTTGGCACCGTATTTGTTTGGTCACGCCAGTATCCAACCAAATGTCTAGGGGAATGCGCAGATTTGTTGTGGCAAAGACGCATGTTTACTGCTACTCCCCCACAGAAATTTATTACACACAATACTTGCGCATCTCAAAAAGTTGACTTAAATACTACGTTACCAACTAGGCATGTGCGTGGGTACCTTGTTAAGACGTTCATCCGTAGACTACTGAGGCGTAAAACATAATTCTGTTTTCGATGAACAGCTTTTTTCCGCCACGCGGAAGCAGAACGACTTATTTACACTTCGTCTGTATACATGTCCGCTTACATGTGTCTGAGTAGCAGTGGCAAATTCACTTCACTCACACTTCAGCCTTTCCCCTGTCGTTTCTATTGGTTCGATTACAGACACATTCGACTGTTATGCTGCTGCCTTACCCAGATGTCTGCTCACTGGCGACGAATCTCGCTTTAGGTATTGTGAAATGTAATGTGTACATTGCGCTTGAGCTTCTGCGTGTCCAAAACACACTGAACTTCGCGGCCAGACCTGTGCCTGGGGTGCGGCGCTGGGAACACATCTTGCCAGCACTATAAGCGCTTGGCTGGACAAGGTTGGAGGAGATGCGTGCGCCGCCAAGATTGTGGGCAGGTGTAGAAAGCCGTTTTTACAGCCTGTATCCCTCAGCAACATCGGAAGCGTTCGTCGCGCCCATGTGCCGTCGCGTGAGACCCGTGTCGCGGCAGCCGGGATGCCCCGGCTCCCAAGGTGTCGACTGGTCGAAACTCAGCGGGAGTTTGCATACAGAGCCGCATCATCCTGGAACGCTAGGTCTACGGGGCTGGCCACTGCTGACAGCAGCGCGTGATGTCGTGCTGCGTTTGGGGTGGTTTTATTGTGGTGTGTGCTTTCCGGTGAGCGTTTTAGGCGGCAACCGTGCCTTACTTTTGCTATTTCATTTCGTCGTGCTTTGCCTTCAGCTTTGCAGCGTTGTGTTGGCACTTGAACTGAACACGTGATGACCACCGCGTGGAAAATTATAATAAATGACTGTGACCAACCAAGGATTTCGTCAATGGGAATGCACGGGCATTTTGGTGCTGCTTGGAATTTGATGTCTGTTGAAAAGGAAGGTTCGGGGGGCCCTTTGTGGTGCCACCTGGAATTAAGTGTCTCTGGACAATAAGGATTATGACGCCCCGAAATGAGTGTTTTTCGGGCCCCACCACCAATCGTACAAATCCACAATTTTGCCAGGCTGAAAGGTAAAACAATTGCGGTGCCCTGGATTTCGGTTCCCTTTTGAAGTAAAGGCGTACGGTCCCTTAACACGTGCCCTGGTGGTCGGTCGAATACCATTCGCTCGGGTGGGGGTCAATTTGACTGCGCTGAAATGTCAGGAGCTGAGAGGCTTAGAGGCACCAAATTCACAGCGTGTGTTGACCTGTATGTGAACTCACTTACGTCGAAGTTTGGGGCTCCCAGGTTATGACGTTAGGGTTGAATACGGTCAAATAAGATCAAATTCCAGGTTGGTCTTCGGGGTGCCCCTAGAACATAGATAGCTGTTCTCAGCAAAAGGCCGCTTGCTCACTTCAGGTCAGTGACTTTGTTTGACCTTTTGGAGGTCATGGTGACCGGAACCATGCAAGAATGCTTTGAGTTTTGCATTTGAATAAGCGACAAAGTTACGCTAGGCAGCATGTTCCTAAAAATAAAATATTGACTTAGGTCATGTCAGGTTAGTTACCCATTATGACCTCTAAGAAGTCCTTAGAAGAGGTATAATACGGTTCTTGTTATCAATAAATTATGAATGAGCACTAGAAACTGCCCCACGCAGCACGCCGTGGAGCAATAGACAGGTTGGTTTTAACCTTGGCCTGATGTCTATACCTAAACTTAAGTCAATGTAATTTGTTCATTTAGTTGTTGCGTTACCTAAGAAAGTATCTCAGAGATGTAGGACTTCGTCTAGCACTCCGTTGTTGCATCAGATTGGACGATTCCAAAGAAATTGACTTCGCTGAAACCATGACCTGACTTGTATCTGCCATAGGCCAGCAGCCGTACGAGGTGCATCTAAATTTTTGATATCAAAAGATTTGATATTAAATTGTATGCAGCTTTGCAAAATTTGGCACGGCTACGCTGCGCGGTTCGGAAACCATCCCGGAAAAACCGTCGGGGTGTCGATTGCCCCCCACCCTAGTGCGTTTTAAACGCCCGCTTTGATTTAGTCCATCTGGAAAATAAAGGTTGTGGCGCCACGATTATCCAAAATCCAAAATTTTTAGTAGCTTCTGGAAATCTTCGGCATGTGTTTCGAGACCGAAAAGGTGTCCTCAGCGTTTTCGGTTTCTGAGAAGCAGCGTTTTTAGGAGCACTGCACGGCTATCTACGACCGGCACGGGCGACGGGAGGCAATAGACGTTTCTCAGACCACGCGCAGCAAGCCGACACCGCTACATTAACGGAGTCACGCACCTAAAACATATGTTTGAAACACATAAAACTATGCACCATTGCACTCAGAAATAAACATGAGGTTAGCCGGCGTATATTCTAATGTCGCTACAATGCATAGTTCTGTACATATGAACATGTAAAGACGAAGTAGTTAGAATGTCAGGAAGAGTTGACGTGGAAAATTGACCTAATGGCTGAATGGCGAAATTATTGGTCATGCAATATAACCTTATTACCAATCGCTAGATCTTGCTCAGAATAAGCCACATATTTTCTGCTGGGCTCTATCTTATATAAGATTGCCGTTTCTTGGAAACGGCAGTCTTATTTCGTCGCTCTCCACACGTTTAAATCATCCCAAACATCATCTGCTTTTTGTCTTCATTGGCGTGCTGTGAAATCATCCGAAAGTAACGTATAATGCGTCTGTTTTGCTGGCGGCAACCTGATCTAGAATCCGTTACGTAACGTATGCCACCAAATTCCATCACGTTGCAAAGCTTGCTGGCTGCGCTTTTCGCTGCACACGCCTGCGTGCCGAAAAGCCGGGCCTAATAGTCTTGAAATCCACTTAGCTCGGAAAATCATGTTTACGGATCCATTCAGATCACTTCTGCTGCTTTCTCCACGCCAGTTGAGCACGAATTGCGTCAGATATGAGGGCGGCATCGTCACCAATGCAAATTCAATTATTCATATGCAATCACGGTCAGCACCGGCGAGAACAAACAAGGAAACTGATAAAGTTCATAGAAGATAAACACCGAAGTCTGGGCATTTACCAAACTCTGCTGATGTATTGGATAGGCGACTGAAGTGCAGGCGCAACGAAGCTGCTTAAGCTCGTAAGTCGATGTCGCAGTATATCTTATTTCGCCTTGGGCGGACCTGAAAAACAAGCTGAAGATGGAGGATGGTGGCCTGTTTTGAAAACCACCCCTACATTTTTAGTAAAGAACCGTGATCCCCCATTGACTATCATGATCCCGATGTGATCAATGGTATGTTTAATGGAAACCCATCGATATTCCAATAGCACGTGAGTAATTGCACAGTAAGTACACAGTGATGAACACCCATGATACCAAGAATTGCTCATTGAAAGAACCCAGCTTCTCGACCAGGTGACATCGCTCAAAGTCATCACCGCTGTTGGTGATGGTTTCAAAGTTGGCCTGGTCGAGAAGCTGAGTTGTTTCAGTATGCAGCTTATTATATGCTGTAAGCTGATTAGTGCTGGCCCACACGGAAGGGCGTCAACAGCAGCGCCACCCAGTGGAGCGTTTTTCGTACCATCCCAAAGGCTTTACGTGTTTGCACCGGTTTCCCCCAGAAAATCAATAAATGCGTCGCTAACTGCCGACACACGCTTTCGGTATAATGCAGCACTAACTTTCATGACGGTCTCTTGCGACAGCTCTGTGCATAACAGCAAGTGTTGCAGGCAGTGGTGAGAGGAGGGCGGCATATGGGACACATACCCTTCCCTTTGGTCTTCTCCATGGACCCCGGTCTGTGGAACGAGCCTCCAGATGACAGTCATAGGACATAAAGGCCCGAAGGGCAGACTGTAGGTCACATAAAGGATCTAGGCTTGTACGGCCGCGACCTAAAATATCAGAGGGCCTCCTGCACCGATTGAGTACCCCTGAGACAATGGGGACGTCTAGGTCGGCCAGAGACCACCAGCATCGAACAGTCGGCTCTGTGCAGGTCTGAGCCCTGGCGGCCAATTTCCCAAGCAGGAGCAAGGTGGAGCCCATGATTTGCATGGATCCAGGTACCTGAAACAGCGATTGGGCCCCTGTGCCCGTTTGGGCCCCGCAGTGCCTAACAGGGGGTAACGTGTCAAGAATTATCCCTGAGTCTGTCACGGGTTTTGTTTTAGGAGGCCCGAAAAGGGGCCGAAGGACCCCCGGGACCAATTGGCAGGCTGAAGCGGCCGGAGGGCCCGAAGGACTGACCGCATGTCACAATAGGGACGCCCTCTGTCACTAGGGCTGTGACCTCAAATGTCAGTCAGAGTGCCTCTTGCCTCGATTGAGGGACCCGTGGGACAGTGCTGACGTCCATGTCGGCCAGAGACCAAATGCCTAACAAACGGCTCCGTGTCGGTCTGAGCCCTGGGGCTCCAACTTCCAAGCACGAGCAAGGCGGGGCCACGATTCGCAGCGTTTGGGGCCCCTGAAACAATGAGGGTGTCGGTCAGGGGCAAAGAGTGCCTAACAAGGAAAGGGGTCCTGTGTCGGCAAGTGGCCCCGAGCCGCGAGAAGCCGTATTTTAGGGGTCGAAGAGGGCCGGAAGGGTCTTTTGATACCAAAGAACAAGGGCCCGATTGAAAGTCTGATGGGCCCAAACAGCTGACTGTACGTCACAATGTGGACCCCCACCCGAAGGGCTGTGATCACAGATGTCAGTTAGACGGCCTCTTGCACCAGTAGGAGACCCCTTAGCCAGTTCGTTCTACTGGTGCCGATTGGATTCCAAATTTCAGAATTTCAAGAGTTTCTACAGTCCAATTTGGAAATTGGACGGAGGAAGGTAATATTTTTTTGGAATTTTTGGGGTAGCCGATGTTATTTTGTTGTATGGTAAATGGCATGCGTTCCAACTTATTCAGCTGTAATCGGTAATGTTAATGCTAATGATCCCCATGCGACTAGTCGTGATTTGTCGGTCTTAATCTGCCACGGTCCGGTGCCTAACGGCTCCGACGCTCGACAAACTTTCCCCGTTCGACCAATTAGAATATCGTCATTCACGCGCCAGACTGCACGCGCCTGACGCCAGGCAGATTGGCGCGAATGAAAGTGGCGCAGGGATCTATTGAACCTTACAGAGATCTGCTAAGCTAAACTGGAGTCCCTTTGCGAATTATGGCACCTTTTGCAGCGATAAAGAATTTTTGCGCTGACGAAGGCTTTTGCGTCGATCCGGGGCTTAATTCCCGGGTCACTTTACTAACTCCCGAGTCAAGGATGAGACCAGTGTACGATGCATCCCTCTGAGGGCCTCCAGATTGACCAGGGACCCCGACTTCATGCCGCCAGAATGGTTAGTCGATCCCGGTAGGCAAAACGCGCTAAAATTGAATGCCCCTTCAGCACCTGACCGGAAAAGGCAAGATACCAGGTAAGAGGTCTTTTCAATGTTCAATGAAGCGGATTGGGAGGGAGGAATGGGAGGAATGGGAGGAACTGTGTGCACACAGTAGAGACTGCCGCACACATTGTAACTGACGCACCACGCTCAGCCGAAGTCATCGTTCCCACCTGTTTACGGCCCCTTTCAGCGATTACACTCTTCTGCTTTTAAGGCATCGTCAGGCCCATCTCGTTGACATTCCAAACGTGACTAAGAGTTGGGTTATGCTTATCCGTCACAGCTTACAGCGCCGGGAAGAATGTGTTAACGTTATGCTTGTTTAAGTCCGTGGCTCCCGCCAAGCTTGTAGCCTCATGTATGTGGATTGCAAGAGGGGAAGGACGTCGCAGAAAAGCGCTGAGCCCGGTCGGGGTCTGTGTATTGTTCTCTTTCCCACGATGCGGGCATCTTTAGGTTACACTCCTTTGCATATATTCATGCAAGTAAACGTGCGTCCTTGGTTTTGAGTCCAAAACATATAGTGGCCGCTTCTTTGAGGTACGTTTCCAGCTGCACTTTTTATTCCTCACGAAAAGCGAGGTGCTTGGCATATGCGATGGATCGTTCCATTCCATCTCTCTTGAACTGTTTCACGCATCGAGCAGGAGTATTTCGATAAATCCCATATTTTTCTCTCGCAGACCGGACGCGTCTGTTGTGGATGATTTCAGCTTTAGCTCGTCGCATGCGTTGGCAGGGGTTAAACCCCTTTTGCTCTTTCGTTTGCGAAAGAACAAAATGTTGTTTTTCTTTCTGGCGTACTTCTGGCGTCTTTTAGTATTGGCGCCCAATATTGATTTTGTTTGTTTGTTTAGAAACTGGCTCAATGCGATATATGCTTCAAAGAGAGGCTTTGAATATGACTGACAGCGAGTTTTCATTGGATCAATCTCGCGGGGGAGTTGGGCGTCGTCGAGGGCGACCCGGGTAAGCTGAACCATGAACTATATAAACTATGAACTATGCATGTTCAAAGTTCAAACAAGGTCACTGACTTAAACCGAGCGTGTGACATTTTTCTAAGAACAGTTGTCTAGGTTCTAGGGGCCCTTTGGAGACCAATCTGCAATTTGACTTTGTTTGACCTTATTTGACCCGAAGGTGATAACCTAAGAACCTCAAACTTTGCCTTAAGAGAGTTCACGTACAGGTCAACTCACTCTGTTAATTTGGTGTCTCTAACTCTCTTAGTTCCTGAGATCTCTGCGGGGTCAAATTGACACCACCCCCACCCGAGCGAAGAGCATCCAACCGGCCACCCGGGCGCGTGTTAATATGTTACACCGACCTCCATATATACCAGACACGTTTCCTACCAAGCCACCTTAGACCTCGCCCGACCTCTGTAATAAGGCGACCTTGGCGGAAGCGCATGCGGATGGGAACGGGAGGGGATTGGTGTGGTGCAGGGCACTGCTAACTTCAATAAGTAAAAAATAGCAATGAGGCGAATACGCGTCTTGAACAAGTTATTACGAGAGTCTTTAACGTCAAGGAGCTGTAAGTATGACGATGATGCGTCGCTGGCATGTGCTGCCCCGCGTGTCGGATCTTGTTCAGGCTCGTGACGTCAGCGCGTTATCAAACGATGCGATGGTGGCCGGTTCCTGTGTCTGATTTGAATCCGTCAAGTGTGTTTCGGCGCGGGGGGAGCAACGTTTGTGGACAAGAGTCAGTTGCGGCACCTTTCGACGCCCATTGTGGAACTAATGTGAGTTGGTGGGATGCAGGGTATTGTTTGGATGAGTGTGGCACAAAAATATATCATGATTGATCATCTTTGCTCTTGTTTAAAATGGAATTTGTTCCCCCAATGTCTTGGGGGTTGGGTTAGTGTTGAGTGACTTAACTCAGTGAATGACCGAGAAGTGTTCACAGCAAGTGCTGATGGTATGACAGCTTTCCCAACTATACCATGTGCCAAACTGCAATTAAGTGTGCACTGGCCAGTATGATGCTGATGTTGGACATAGCACTGACAATTTCAGTGCATGTGCATTAAATCAGAGTATGCAGAGCTCAGGCCAAGTTAACCATAACTAGCTGCAAAGTGGTCCAATATTTTAAGTCATTGTTTTTCTAAGATCATTTCAGGCAGACATACCAGAATATTTTGTTATGTAAGAATATTTTGTGAATTCAGACCCATGTGGTCTGCCTGAGTTTGGAGCTCAAATGCATGAGGTTCAGCATACCACTGTCCTGTATGGGTCCTGTGCAGTGCATGAATTTTCTGCAGACTTGTGTGCAAACCTGACAGCAACAGCTGTGTGTAGCTGTCTGTCAAGGCATTATTCCTGTTAAGGTTCTTGTGAGGCATAATGGGTGGTTTATCTCCTTTGATTACTGTGAGCAAAATTCATTTTTGTTTGCTTGTCTTGCTTTATTGGTTTTTTGTCATGTCAAAGTTTGTTTTTCTGAGGCTTCCTTGCTCTTATATGTGTTGTGCTTCAGAGAATGGATCACAAAATAAGTTCTGCATGCTTCTACATATTGTCACTCAGACTCTTTGTAAGGTATGCTAGGGTCTATTGCCTGTTGAAGATAAAGGAGATAATTTCATGTTATGGAGTTACTTAGGTACTTGTTCATTAACAATTACTTGGTTTTCAGCCTTAACTCAGCAAATTGCTTCTGTGCTGGGTGGTCTCAACATGTCAGGGAGCAAGAAGATTACTGTTTGTGTTGAAGGGAACATTGGAAGTGGCAAGACATCACTTCTGGACCACTTTGCTCAGTTTCCAGAAGTGTCAACATTGGCTGAACCTGTGGACAAATGGAGGAATATGAATGGCAATAACTTACTGGTCAGTAAAATAAGTAAGGCATATTTTCAAGTCCTTATTTAAGTGAAGTTTTATCATCACACAATGCCATGTATTTACTTTTCCCAGGCAATTAAATGTGTAGTTTGTACCATATATCCAAGGACATCCTCAGGACCATACAGGGTTTAAGGGGGGGGGGGGGAATGGTGGCAGAGCAACACACTTTCTAGATTCTCAACTCTGCTCTCAACATGCTTTCTTCTCAATAGCTGCTCAAATGATGGGATTATTGCTAGCTGTTGGGTCATATGAGGCCAGTAGGCCTGGACACATCAACCAGAGGCACTATGAAAATAGGAAGTTTGGAGAGTGGGCCACTATGGGGCAGGGGGGGGGGAACTGATCTAGAGGGTGGTACCCAAGGGCTCTTATTTGGCATGCTAAACAAGCTACACTACATAATTGCTCAGACACCAGGAGGAGTGGTAGCTCCATTGTCACCCACAGGCATTGCCCTTGTCCTAATATGCAGTGCATCTATGCATGGCCAAGCTAAAAGGTACAGTTACTTATAGTTGCTAATAGTTCTGCTGAAGTAGAAGGTATTGCTGGGTAGTTGTCATCCATGACAGAATTTCCATGCAACTTGAAACTCATGTGATTGCTCATTTCTTCTGTGATGTGAGATTCTGCTGTCCTTAATGGGATTGAAGCACTGCTCTTCCATTGCAGTCACCAAGCCCCATTTTGTCCACAGGACCTAATGTACTCAGACCCTGCTCGATGGAGCTGCCTGTTCCAGAGCTGTGTTCAGCTGACCATGCTCAACAACCACACCATTCCAGTCAAGGCCCCCATCAAGATGATGGAGCGGTCCTATCCACAGTGGCAGGTGGGGATGATACTGCAGTTCACCAAGCTCATAGATGGGTGGGATTAGGGGACAGTCCTACTTCAAGGGGTTTTTGACACCAGCCCTCCCAGAAGCCCCTGAAGAAGCAGAGGCATAAACTCCCACATTTGGCTGGTCTCCCTGATGGCCCAACAATGCTTGTTAGTCTTGTTTTCTGCCAACACATTTGTTTGTGCCATAGTAAATATTACAGCTGTTGACATTTTTGCTTTGTGTGCCTGATGTGTGAAACCCAGTAATTCTTCAGAGGAGTCACAGACCTGTGTATCAGCCCATGTTGGAGCTATAACGCGCCCGGGTGGTCGGCTGGATACCCTTTGCTTGGGTGGGGAGGTCAATCTGACCCCCCCTGAGATATTGGGAACTAAGAAAGCTAGAAACACCAAGTTTATGGGGTTCTTGACCTTATGTTAACTCACTGAGGTCAAAGTTTGAGCTTAGGTCATGACCTTCAAGTCAAATAAGGTCAAACAATGTCAAATTCCAGGTTGGTCTCCAAAGTGCCCCCAGAACCCAGGCAACTGTTTCTAAGCAAAAGGTCAAAAGCTCATTTGGGGTCATTGATCTTGTTTGACCTTTTGAAGGTCACAGTGACCAAAATCATACAAGACCGCTCAGAGTTTTGCATGTGAATAAGCGACAAAGATAACACTAGGCAGTATGTTCCTAAAACAAAATGTTGACCTGGGTCATCTTAGGTCAGTGACCTTTTATGACCTCTAAGAGGTCAATGGAAGATGTATCATGCGGTTCCTGTTGTCAATAAATTCGAAATGAGTGCCACAAACTATTCCATACCGCAAGCTCTAGAGTAATAAATCAGGTTGGTTGTGACCTTGGTATGACCTTTATACCTGACCTTAGGACAACGCAATTTGCTTATTCAATATTTGTGGTGGCTAAGAAAGCATTGCAGAGTTGTATGGCTCTGTCAAACACTCTGTTGTATCAGATTGGACGACTCCTTAGAAATTGCCCTCGCTGAAACCATGGCCTGACTTTAACCTGCCATAGGTCAGCGATCTTAGAAGGTACGTCTAAATTTTTGATGTCAAACGATCTGCTATTCAATTTTCTACTGCTATCCGAAGTTTAGCGCGGCTGCGCCGTACTGTGCGGATATCGTTCTGGAAAAACCTTCGGGGGGTCAGTTTGCCCCCCCCCCCCCTCCGAGCGCGTGCTAAGGTACCACATTGTAAGAGATGAATAAAAATGTTTGCTTTTTTAGGCAATACGTTTCAAGAAGAGGTGCTTAACATGAAAATAGTCCAGGGTACATTTGGTGCCAATTTTCAGGTCATCACACCTACTGGCTCACTGGGCAGCTGACTAACTTGGCCACCACTGAACCACTTCGGGTGACATTTGTGTCCAGGCATGATCGGCCCACTGACTGGCATCATGCTCGGCCTGGCAGGTACTGCTTCGTGGAGAACCTGTACCAGAATGGCCTGATGTCTGCTCCTGAGTATGCTGTGCTTGACCAGTGGTTCCAGTGGATCACTACTAACGTGGATGTCAAACCGGACCTCATTGGTGAGTAACGCTACCAACTTATGGACGAACGCGTGCATCGGCCAGCTGTGGGGTCCTCAGGATATCAGGACATCAGGCGATCCTCAGCACCAAGCCCGTTATCTGGCTCTGAGTGCTGCGCGGTGTCAGGAACTTCGTGCTTCATTGTTTGGATTCGTGGTGTGGAAATAAGTGAACCTTCCTATGTGGAGTGATACAACATTTTGAGTGGCTTATTCAAAGGGGCTGCCATTTAAGCAGTAAGTACACAAATTTTGTACAAAGCTGGTAGAGTTGAATTTGTTTAACAATAGTATGTATGCAAAACTTCATATGCAGATATGTACTGAACATTGGAATGCAGATATTCATTCTTGGTGTCGGGTATCAGGTGAGTGGCCACTGCAAGGGCCACCTCATTCCTTTCGACTGAGGAGCAAACGTGGTCAAAGAGGATGGTGACGGTTGCATTTGTAATTGCATTGGTTTGGTCAGGTAGTATGATTAACTTAACTCTTCAAGGCATGAACTTTACGCTCTGAGACGATCACCAATTGAACTCAAATCAGTTTGTGTTGTGCAAGATGATCCTGGAATGGAAAGAACTGAAGGTTAAAAAGATGTCCTCCCCGACCACCTGCCGAGTTTGTCGTGCTACCAGTTATCCCTCGCTCTGATGTCCCCCACGACAACGTCGCCTGACGCCCCCTGAACGCGCCAGCTGATGGACGCGGCGGGTCAACTTGCTTGCGGCATAGGACGGGCAGACGCGCCAGCGATGCCCGTGACACCCGGTTGCTTATATTAAGTAAATCGGTCCTGGTACAGTGGAGTATTCGGCATCGTGCACGAATCGCACATAAGGATGACTCAGTATGAAAATAATAAGAAGCCACTGGCACCACTTCACGCAGGCCACTTACCCCATGTCAGCGAGTTCATATATGTTCCCATGGCAGCCTTCACGGGGAGTATTTGTGCTAAACACCCACAAGAGGTGACTTGATGACATGCAGAGCACTCATGTACCAATGTCTTATATTTTGTGCCATTGGTTGTTTGTGCTTGAGGTGACGTAAGATGACAATGGTGCCGGTGGGCCGGCGGCAGTGTACCTGCGCAGCTCGCCGGAGGTGGTGGCTGAGAGGATCCGGCGGCGAGCTCGCGACGAGGAACGCGCCATCCCTGACTCGTACCTGCGCGCGCTGCATGAGCTGCACGAGGACTGGCTGGTGCGGCGCTGCCGGTTCTCGCTGCCCTGCTCTGTCCTGGTGCTGGACGCCGACAAGGACCTGCAGATGCTGTGAGTGGACAGTAGGATGCTGTGCTTCGGCAGGGTTTGGTGTAGCAGTGGGTTTCTATGGGTTTCTATTCAGTCATGGAGCTGACTGGTGGTGCAGGTTGATATTTCAGTGCTGCTTGTGGTCTTGAACTGCTTCAGTCACGCTTGTTTTAGTCCCCTATAATTTCAGTTATATGCTTGACAACATCATGTTAAGTAAATCCAAACACCGCTGGTACCTCTTGGTCTTCCGAATGGGTGGCAATACAGTTTTTGTGGCTGTAGTCAGCTGGCATGGGAGGCCATGTTACAAATCCTGAGTGATTCGAGCCCGGGATTTGACTTGTTTCAGGAAGGAGGAGTTCAACAGCCGAAAGCACGAGATCCTATGCTGCAGCGCAGTGAAGAGTCCGGTCAAGGGCCCGAGGTCGCCAACACCTGCTGCTGCCATCTGATGGCTGACCTGAGGAGCACTGTCTGACACCTGATGTGTAGTGGAACTGCGTTGTGCTATCTATACATGTTGTTCTGGCGACTTTTAGTTTGTCTTGTTCCTGCTTACTCGCTGATCTGTGCACTTTTACATTGTCTGTTTTAGATGCCCAAGGCCATTGTAATCTCATGAGGGGTTGTGATATAATTTCTGTGTATATCTATGCTTCCGCATATGTGCATGTGTGCGTGCTTCAACTAGTGATCCTCATGTTTATGTCGTTGAACATTAGAAACTCACTGTGAAGCATGTCTTCCAGATAGGGTTGGCCTCTGTTGACAGAGTTGCACTGGCACAAACAAGTGTTCTTGAAAGTCATGTCAGCACTGACCAAAGAGCATTTGTGTGCAAGTGACCACAGCATTCACATTCTGTAAATATATTTTATATCACATTGCCATTTTGATCAGCTGGACAAGCCAAGTAGTTATAACATTGGGATTGTAGGCATTCTACCCACATCCTAAGGTATGACAAAGATTGAGCAGTGGTTTAGACTTTGATAGACCCAGGATGTCTGTTGAACCATTTATTTTACGGCGTGCATCGCGAACAAGGGGGGGGGGATAGCTGCCGCTGCCGTAAAGTTGCTGGACTGACTAGATAAGTGCGCAAAATGATGCTTGAAACAGAGTTGCCCCCATCCGGAGGTGTCGGCGTGCACGTTGGTTGACTGCCGCGGCAGTGCATTCCAGGTGAAGCATATTCAACTCAGCGAATCTCGATGCGACATGGTAGGGACGTCTGGCCCAAAATCGGGTGGAGAGACAACTGCGGTGCAATTGCAGATGGTATAGGTGGTTTGTGGCTTGGTTAAAAAGGTTTGCGCGGTTTCCGTTACTGGTTGTCGGGACCAGGTATGTGCCCTGAGCGCAAGCGCGCTGCAATTGGGATAAATGGGGGGGGGGGGGGGGGCAGCAAATCACAGGATCTTCTCACCACAGAACTCTAGCGCACGGGATTAACTCTTGGGATTCAGCAACGTGTGTACGGTATACAATTTGGGTGGAACAGGCCATTATACGCTGGCACATCCAATATCCTCCCCCGAGGGACGCATGTCAGGAGTGAGCTTATCACGGTTGCCTGTACTGCCTTTCAGAATCCACTTACAGGGAAAAATGGAAATATGCCGGTCTGGGGGAGGCGTTTGGGGTTCCACCGGATTATTTGGCAGTTGGAAGCACTGACATGCGCTGCTCAATTGATGTGCCCACTGCCCAGCAGCCCGGGTCAGTTAACGTATATCCACCGTTTTGTCATTGTTCTGCTAATGCGCTGGTATCGCTGCTGTAATTCCAATTAGTTTAATATCAATCGCCTTTGATTCGTTGGGAGTGGGACAACCGTCCCTGACCGGCGAAAGCGCCGATGCAGCCCCGGCCCACCGTCCCCGTGCACGCACTAGGTATATCAGGCACCTATAATCGGCTTTGGAACCGCTAGTTTGTTTTACTTTTTCGAGATGTCTCTAGTGACTGGGGTTTACAGAGTTATAATGCCATCAACCCGCTCTTTTATTCAATGAAAAACAGATTATTCTATCAAAGAATTCGATTTCATGAAGGAACTGAACGAAATTTTGCTTTTTTTTAATTTAACTTAGTTTTAACAGCACGTAAAATTCCACGTTTTCTGGACTGTTGGCCGCGGCCTCCGAATGAACGCCACGCTGTCCAACATTCCCATCAGCTGACTGCGTTTTGGGTGACGTCGACAGGCGACCCGACGAAACCGTCGTGTTGTTTCTCCATGCAGTGCTTAATGCGGCGTTGCGGTGTGGTGCCCAGCTGCTGCTAGTCGTATTGCATCTGTTTGTAACGGTAAAGGGCGTCCTTTGGGAGCGGATCGACGTTTTCTTCATAAATCTTCAAACTTCAGACAGATGGTGAGTGTTGCGCAGTTCAAGTTTGTACTGCCCGAGTCAATGAAACTGAGTCCCGAGGTTCTGCAATAAGCATGCATTTTAGGAAGCCATTATGCACATTCTGAATGTCTAGAATACACTTCTTAGCATTGTGCTGTGATATTGTGTCCAACTTTATGTGTCTGTTTTGTTAATGCATTAATGTGTGGTGGTAAGTGGGTGTTTTGGTTCCACTTCATCTTTTCCAACACCCTTACCATTTTTAACACCTTTCACCTTTGCTTCCATGAGAACTTGCTGATGACCCTCTCGTGTAGATCTTGTGTGTACACAGGTCATGTGAGTCTGTATGGTATGTTAAAAATTTAATGCTGGGAAAAGGTATACACCTACTTGCCCACGTATTCAGCATTTGTGTCCCAGTCTGCTCTAAATGACCCAAAGTCTCACTGACTGTTCTTTGTCAACTGTTTGTCCCTGCCCCCCCCCCCCCCCTCTTAACCTTTGGTCTCCACTCATTCAGTAACTTGTACCCTTCCCAAACTTTTCCAAAGTCTGGAAAAACATTTTGGGGCATATTTTCTGATAGTTTCCATAATCTGCACTGCTCTCCCTCTGAACTCATCCAGTGAATCTATGCCCCTGCTTTTCCATTACTTCAAGCCACTGTGCTGGTTCTGAGCCACAATGTCATGTGGCCTGCTCAAGCATTGGAAGGGTTTTGTGCTTGCACAACATTTTTAGTCTCACTACTTGGATTTCATTAGTGGATCTCTGGCTCAGGGTGTGAGGTGAGAGACAAGGTCAGGGGTTATACAACTCCACACAGGGTCAGGAGGGTAGCATTTCAGCTTGGCAGGACATAAGACAATGAACACACAGTTGACACCAATTTAAAGCATTTGTTGACTGGCCCTGGCTTGTCTCTGTTGTCATTTTTGTCTGTTCTGCATTGCACATTGTGGTTGTGCTCAATCCGTGCCCCGGTTTGGTGTATTCCCAAGGTACCGTGAGCTGCTGACAGTAAATTAAGTTGTTCCATTTGTGGAATTCTTGCCTAAAAATTCCAAAGCTGTTCTAAATATCCTCCCTTGTCCTAGCCCTGGTGCAACGAGTTGTCAACACAGTCCGCCATGTTTCACAGACTTGAGTTGGCTTCATGACCACATAGTTAAAGGTCCCTGAAGCTGCCCCCCCCCCCTCCACAGACTTCAGCTGTCATGTCACATGTCAGAAAGCTGCAAGAGAGTGCTTAGGTATGCACATCTGTGGCAAATCATATTACCCTTGTCATAGCCAAGTCCCCTGGACCACTATGACATCAGTGTCATAGTTAAGCTGTTTTTAGCTTTCCTCTAGTTCTTGCCACCTACTGCATCACTATTGGGATCTTGTATCCTTTTTGAGAGCTGTACCTGTGCTTCAGTCAGGCATGAGGCTAGCTCTGGCTTTGCAAAGGCTCAGTTTTTATCAATGATGATGAGTTTGAATCCAACCTGGAGCTCTTTTCCCATGGCTGAATTCATCTTTGGTTCCAGTGGAATGTCATTTGAAACAGCTGGCTTCGCTATCAGCTTGCGCTTTGTGTCATTTTTAGATCAGGCGTGGGAATTTACTTTGCTCTGAAAAATTATTTTAACACATGCCTGGTTGGGGTGTCAATTTGCCCCTCCCCCTCCTTCCAGAATGCTTTCCGAATGGCTTGACATAGCTGCACCAAATTCTGCTTAGCTGTAGACAATGGAATAGCAGATTGTTTGGTATAGAAATTGATATGTGCCTTGCAAGGTCGCTGATCTACGGCAGGTCAAAGTCGGGCCGTGGATTTAGCAAAGTCGATTTCAAGGGAATTGTGCAGTCTGATGCAGCAACAGAGTGTTGGATGAAGCCATACATTTCTGAGATGCTTTCTTAAGTAACACAACAATGAAATGAACAAAGTTCATTGCCCTAGGGTCATGTATGAAGGTCAGGCCAAGGTCAAGACTGACCTGTTTTATTACTCTATGGCTTGCTATATGGGGTAGTTTCTGCTTCTCACTTTCATTTTTGGTAACAGAAGCCATGTTCCAAATGTTCTACAACTTTTTATAGGTCAGCATGGGTATTTGACCTAAAATGGCTCAGGTCAACATTTTGTTTTGGGAGCATACTACCTGGCATTGTCTTTGTTGCTTATTAAAATGCTAAACTTAAAACATTCTTGTATGATTCTGGTCACCATGACTTTCAAAAGGTCAAACAAGGCCACTGGCCTTAAATAAGCATGCAACCCTTCATTTAAACAGGTGTGTAGCATATGGGGGCACTTTGGATGGCAACCAGGAGTTTGATCTTGTTTGACGTTATTTGACCTGAAGGCTGGTATCTGGCAACCTCGCACTTTGGCCCAAGTGAGTTCATGTACAGGCGAACACACCCTGTGAATCTGGTGTCTAGCTCTCTTTGTTTTTTAGATCTCAGGGGTCAAATTGACCCCCTCCTGAGTGAAGTGTATCTAGCCAGCCACCCTGGCATGTGTTAATTTTGGCTGTGGTTTCAGCTTCATCCAGCCTTAAATGGAACAGTGGTCATTGCACTGTAGTTGTGACCATACAAAACACTCCAAAGTTTTCCAGATTTTTTGGGTGACATGTGGCCAAAAGCCCAAGACCAGCTGGCACTCTCAGCACTAGTGACACTTGATAACAGTCAGAGAATTGACCACAAAGTGCCATGCATGTACTGACTTAGGGCGAGAGACTTCAAACAATGCTGATGGCATTTTCTTGCCCCATTTAGTCTGACCAGATGCAAACATGGTTTTGGCTTTGCAAACCAACACTTTGCAAGGTTCGTCTCTGGTTTTGATGTGATCTTAAAGCAATGGGTTCGGCTTTAGCTGCACATTTTTTGTTCAAAGCTTCTGACTGACTTGGCTTCGTAATGCCAAATTTTGAAGCCCCTTCTCCGGATTCAACCTTGGTTTCATGTCGCTGTCTTGGCATCGGATTCGGCTTTGAGGGCACAAGCCTGGCTTCGTCACTGGTCCTTGCTTCAATAATTATCCACTAACAGTTGCTGCCTCCAGCAATAAAGCAGCTAGGGGGCCGTGAAAGATACCCCCATACAACTCTGTGGGAGTTTGCCCCGTGGGCAGCGTTTCAAAAGAACTAGTAAAAATGGCTACTGCTTCCCCCCCCCCCCCCCTTCATCTTCAACCTTGGGGAGCTTCCATTGCCCTGGCTGCCTCATTCAGCCATCATTTCACGCACCGTGCCACCCTGGTCGTGAGGCGGCCTCGGCTGTGACGTGTCCCATAGCGCGGCCGCTGACGCCGCCGTCCCGTGTTGACAGCCGGCTCCAGCCAGCGCGACTTCGGTGGGCGGCGGCGGCCGCTCGCCCAACAAGGGCATGTCGCGGCCGGCCGGCGGCGGCGGCACGGTACGTCAGCGCAAGCCGGCGGCCGGCGGCGGCGGCACCGCCAAGCGCACCACCGGCGCCGGCAGCGGCGGTATGTGGCGCTTCTACACGGACGACTCGCCCGGCATCAAAGTGTGAGTGGCTCCTGGCGCGCCGGGCTCAGGCCGTTCTGGTCTCGCTTGCAGTCAGACGTGTCAACGCGCGCGTTATACATCATTGTGGTCGTCCGTTTTACCTGTTGCGGACATTGTCGTACAAAAATCACTGCCGCAGCGTCAGAAATATGACGGAGTGCAAGCACGAATGTGACGGAGCGCAAGCACGACACTTTCATCGAGCTCGGCATCACTGCGCTGTTGACGGCCATGACGTCTTACAAATTGTCCATCGGCTTGGGCCCATTTTGCGGTTTACCTCTGCTGCATCTCATCCCTGCTGACTATTATCTGTTTGCGTCTCTTCAGTTGAGTAGTATCCATTTTTTTCGGACAGGCCGTACACCACGGTTGTGGTGTACGGCTTGTGGCTGTGGCTATGTAGGGTGTCATGTGCAATACGGTGCAGTCACCTCAGCTAATGTTTATGTGCACCCGCGGACATGCGTTACTGATGACGACCGTGACACGACCGACGTGCACCGTGACGCGTGCCGCTGTCGATTGCGCGACGGCCTGTTTGTCGCACAGTTCCACTGGCGCGGCACTGGTGCATCGCTACTCTGACCGGCTGTTTGTGACGATTGGCCGCCGCCCAGCGCCTGCAGCCTGCGACAGACTGCCCGCGGTCCCAGCCGCCCGGCGCCGAGTCAGTGGCGCTGCGTGACGGTTCGTGACGGTTTGTGTGACGCTTTCAGCGGCCCGGTGCCGGTGCTGGTGATGAGCCTGCTCTTCATCGCGTCCGTCTTCATGCTGCACATCTGGGGCAAATACACGCGCGGCTGAGGGCGCGCGCCGCTGATCAGGGCGGCCGCGCGCGGAGCCGGCCACACCCTATTTATTGCTCCGCGACACACAGCTGTTCATTCCCGGCCGGAGGATGCCGGCGCCGCCGTTTTTACCGAATGTCGTTATGTGTTTGTACTGTAATGGGGAGCCACGCGCGGACGGGGCACGTGGACACCACGTGTTGTGTAATAAAACGGACCACGTGGACATGTGGGGTGTGATGGACGTTTTGGTGGACGGTGGAACAAGGAAGACTAGCGCTGCTATCGCTGTTGTCATATACAGCAATTCATGTAAAAGCACTTCAAATGAGAGAAAATATCAGTATTAAACATGGCGCACTGAAACAACACAGTATATGTATATATATATATATATATATATATATATATATATATATATATATATATGCTTACCAGACGAAAAACTTACCAAACCAAGGATCTAGACAAGTCTTTTGTCCCAAAGTATTGCTGTAAATAGTAAGCATCTTATGTGATTCTTCCAAAGTTGCTCAGTGAGCGTGCGCAGTCTCACAAAATAAGTTTGGAGCTGTCCAGAGAAAAATGTTACCCCAAAAATGCAATTAAACGTGCCAAAGACGGCCACCTACGCATGCTCCACCACGATCACGCTACTCACGCTCCACCAGCCAACTAGTTTTAAAAATGTATTTGTGCCCTCCACCTTCCGACTCCCCAACAACACATTAGGCCGTGCACGTCCCAGTCGAATAAAAGACACGCGGCACTCCCAGCTGATTTACCGAGCCAGCGCAAGTACAACGCCTGACAGACCAGCGCAGGCCGGCGAGAAGGGATTGGAGTCAGGCACTCTGCTGACGGAAAGTACAACGTATTAATGGATTTTGGTGCGCTTAAACCGATATAATTGCAAAATATGATGGTTTATGCTGCAATTCATTGATGTTTTTGTCTTAATAAACATTTTTCCTTAATTTGCCAGGCCAAAGTTATGGGTTCATGTTACTCTGGTGCCCTGGCGTCTGCCGGAGCGTGATGGCTATCTCCGAACAGGTTTTTGGCTATTAATGGCAACGCTTTTCGACTTAAATGGACTTTTTGTAAAGCCTGAATCACCAACTTTTATTTCACACCCTTAAATGACAGATTTAACTTGGTTTAAATCCCCAGCTGCCTTTACATTTTTGTACTCCGAATACCAGGAAGTGGCCACCACAGGACGGTTCTGGATAAGTACAAATAAGTTCTTCAAAATCGTGATGTCCATCTATATACAGCTTGCCTCCAAATGGTTGCAAATCTGTTCAAGACATGAGCGCGGGCAGAATATTTATGCTCTTGACAAATCAGCACGAGGGGACGACTCATTAAAACCAATTGGAGAGGTTTGCTATGCTTAACCTCCAACCTGAGCTGGGAGGCGGGTGCAAGCCACTGAATAGTTGAGACTTCTAACGCTGAATTACGAGTGAGTCTGTTTTTGCATTGCCATGACAATGGTGGCGCGTGGGTAGGTGGCTCTCCTAGGTGGCCTAGGTGTGGTAGGTGCTTGGGTATGCGGTTTTCTATGACTGTTCGTTGCATCCTTGGCAATATATAAATATATATTGCCAATTGCCAAGGATGCAACGAACAGTCAGAAAACCGCATACCCAAGCACCTACCACAGAGCTACCTACCCACGCGCCACCACTGTCATGGCAATGCAAAAACAGACTAACCCGCAAATCAGCGTCAGAAGTATATATATATATATATATATATATATATATATATATATATATATATATATATATATATATATATATATGTGTGGTGTGTGGTGTGTGTGTGTGTGTGTGTGTGTGTGTGTGTGTGTGTGTGTGTGTGTATCAATGGTATGTTAAGTCATATTCAAGTTTGAGTTGATATACATACGCATAGGGCACAGGAAGTGGGAGCTATGCTGATCTACAGACCGGTACGATTCTGCTACTAGTTGCTCAGTTCCCGGTACTGTTCAAAGGCGATTCCATTCAACATTCGCACACTTTCTGGTTTCATTTTGTCACGAAACGAAGAGGCAAAATGAGTTTTGCCAACAACACTTTTCGTTCCATCATGATGGGGTACAAAATATTTTATTTTAGCCAGTCGCAATCCTGGAGTACAAAATCTCCTGGCGTACATTATAATAGGAAACGTCAATTTTTCAACACTGATCGCTATATAATCTGGGTCTCGCTAGGGGTGGACGAACGGGGCAGGACGAATGCAACATCGGTTTTTAACTGTATTTTTCCGGGTAGTTTGCAAGGGTGGCTTTCGGTTCTCGCCTCCTGCCAAGGAAATATGATTGCGCGCATCCTGCACTCACCACCCCAGTTGCGCCGTCCATCCGTACGGGCGCTGTTAACCTCCGCCACGTTACCAGACAGCACCGAGGAGGATTCACGTATTGCCCAACGCTGCAGCTGGCCGGGCCTGAGCTGACCCCGATTCACCAGCCACTCTTCCAATGTCATCTGGGCCGGCCGATGCCCCCGCCGGAGCACACGCGCCCGGGACGTCTGGATAACCAGGCTAGCTTTACATGCCGACCCGCGTGGCAGCGAGTGGTGAGTGGATAGTGTTTCACACCAGACCTGCATGCGTGATTTGCTGCCGGCAGGAAGTCTCTGCCAACTGTCTCTATCTCGATTATTACCAGCGGAGGCAACAGATCAGGCCATCGGCGTCGATATTCGCCATTGTTCTGCAATTTGCTCGTAATCATTGACCGAAGGTAGGTCATCGGTGGATCGCCCCCATAGCTCAGTTGGTTAGCGCGTCTGCGTTCCGATCCGCCTATCTATGGCGGGGTGGGTTCGAATCGCATTTGGCGCTCGGTATGTGCCCTTAGAATATGGCCTGCGGCCGGTGGCGGGGATCGCACTAAAGACCAGATGAGGTCATAGGACAATTTGACAGTCTGTGGCGAGCACTGTGCACGGCCAACTTTCGCCTTCTACTCTGATGTTTACCTGGAATTGATGGAATGTTAGCGGCCAGAGCTCATACAAGGAGCACTTCTAAGCGCGGGCTCCGATCCCAGACAAACATCCATTCAAAAGGTCAAGATGAAATTTGTGACAGCATTTAAAAAAGCTGCAGCGGTTTCAGGAGGCTCAATAGCGAGTGACAACGCCGGCCAAATTACTCACACGTTTGCAGATGGCAGAGAGGGACTAACTAGCAACTGAACTGAGTAGCTTGATCACTAGTGGATGCTTACGCAGAATGTAGTGCGCTCCATTCTTTGTTGACTTGCATCTTATTCACCACCCTCTTGTAAATGCTTACATTGGCGTGATTAACCGACCAAATAGATATGAACTACCGATGTCCCTGACTGTGCACAGTGATGGATGCACCATTGACATGGCTGGGCTATACGGAGTCATAAAATTAACAAACCGATTATTACGACCATATTTGAAAGCTAGATAGTTCCGCTACACTGAAACAGATTGAAGAATCGAGTGTCCACTCAGGAAGCTCCAGGTGCGTGGTGTGAGCCGCATGAGGTCTGCTGTGAGCTTCTGGCTGCCGGAGCCAGGTCGGATTGGGAGCTAGTCAGGACGACGGAAACGGAAGCGAGCCAGACTTTAAATTGGTTAGAAATGTGTCGGGTTGCCGCCAGGGCACCAAATCCATGAACATCTCCAAACCGAACAATCGGAACGAGGCGAATACAAGCGCGTACCCAGTCCAGTGTATTCCACGGACCACACGCGGCGATAGCGCAGAGTAAATCATGAGTAGCATACCAGTGGACCGGCCCACAGTCACCGGAGGTCCTCGGTCTGAAGCTTGAATGGCGCCGTCGCGAGCCCTTTAAACGCGCCGCTCAGCAGAAGCACCCGTGCACATCGAGATTACTAAGGAGCGTGGTGATAACGTAGATTGTCCGGTTGTTGGCGGCTGGGCATTTACAGGCCACCGCCCGCCGCTGGGTACGCTTGAGCCACGTTGGACCTCAGTTCTCGGCCACACACTGCTCGGCCGGCAGCTGGGTCGGCTGGATGGCGGGCTCCGGCATCGGCGAGAGCGGACCGACGGCCGCACGGACCGCCTCACTGCCAGGACGCGGATCATTAGGGGCCAGACACGGGTCATCATAGGTCAGACACGGGCCATCAGAGGTCATACACGGGTCACCATAGGTCCACACGGGTTACGGTCCAGTCACCATACGTCGGACACCGGTCACCAGGAGTCCAACACAGGTCACCAGGGATCCAACAAAGGTCACCAGGGTCCAACACAGGTCTGAAGAGATCCGACACGAGGCATCAGAGGGTCAGAAGGGTCACCAGAAGTCAGATACAGGTCACCACAGGGTCGAATGCAGGCCGTCAGAAGACAGACGACGAGTCGTCGGGGTCAGACATAGGTCATCAGGTGTCAGGCATAGGACATCAGGCGTCAAGGATAGGTCAGCAGGGGTCGGGAACGAGATTGGGCCAACGGTCGCAATAACTACGTCACTGTCCACGCAGAACGTCAGGAGGTGAAACAACCAAGGCACAACCAAGAAGAACCACCCCATCTATCTGCTCCAAACTTTACTTAGCTGCAACAATCGCCTATGATTTGAAATAGGCATTAGTCCATCATTGATGTCGCAAGTGGGAAAGCCCTAAGCTAGTGACATAAAACCCAACTGGTCCAAGAAGGGAAAAGTAGCTTATATTCATGGGGCCACCAGCAAGCTTTCGCGCGAGAGTTGCTAAGCTGATTTTTTCCCGCAGCTTTCTAACTCATTCCAGCTCCACCTGCATCATGAAATGAACCATTGTTTACTAGCCAGAGGTTACAATTTTCGACGCTGCAAACACGCCGGAACAGGTAGCCACATTCACTCATGCCATGGTTGGCTGCCGACAGCCCTGGTCGGGGTCACGCAGAGCCAGTCACTAAGGAATACACAGCGAGCACGGCATGTTCCCCGCTGCGAAAGCGCCCTCTATACTGATCATGAGATCGAGCACGAGCATGGTTGGCAGTGGACGTCGCCCCACACAGATGATGTGGGGCACACCATGACCAGGACAGTGTTCTGAGGCGCCGCAGGACACCTCAGGCGCGCAGACTTCACGCAGAGGCAGTGACGGCGGGTTCACGGACTACCGGGAGCCCGTGCAGGGGCTTTAGCCATTCAAATTCATCGCGGTTTGTTTTGGACGATGCCGTGAATGTACCGCTTCGAACCCGACGAGGCTTACGCTCCAGACATCACAGCAGGTGGTGTTACCGACGGTGTCGCAATGACGCGGCGACCCAGAGTGGTGCCGTGATGACGCAGCAGACCTCCCTGAGGGGGCCCCGTGATGACGCAGCAGACCCACCTGAGCGGTGCGTGATAGACGCAGCAGACCCACCTGAGCGGCGCCGTGATGACACAGCAGACCCATCTGAGCGGTGCCGTGATGACGCAGCAGACCCACCTGAGCTGGCATCGTGATGACCAGCAGACCCACCTGAGCGACGTCGCGATGACGCAGCAGACCCCATCCTGAGGGGTGCCGTGATGACGCAGCAGACCCACCTGAGCGGGTGCGCGTGATGACACAGCAGACCCACCTGAGCGAACGCCGTGATGACGCAGCAGACCCACCTGATGCGGTGCCGTGATGACGCAGCAGACCCACCTGAGGCGCATCGTGATGACACAGCAGACCCACCTGAGCGACGTCGTGATGATGCAGCAGACCCACCTGAGCGGTGCCGTGATGACGCAGCAGACCCACCTGAGCGGCGACGTGATGACACAGCAGACCTATCTGAGCGGTGCCGTGATGACGCAGCAGACCCAGCTGAGCGTTTTGGTGATGACGCAGCAGACCCACCTGAGCGGTGCCGTGATGACGCAACAGACGCTGGCGCGCGGGAAGCCGTTGAATGTGCCGGCGGCCGACAGGGTGTAGGCACCCATGTTGTCCCAGACGAGCCAGTGGCCGGGCTGGAGCGGCGGCAGCAGCTGGCCCTCGCAGAGTTGGTCCATTGAGTCGCAGGTGGGGCCCCAGATCGTGGCCGGCGGACCTGACGGCGGCGCGTCATCCTGCCGCCCGCGCCAGCCAGGTCACGCGCCGCTCGCGAACGCCGCAGCGCGCCGCACCAACAACGCCAACAAACACGCCGGCCAGATGAGTGCACGCGTACATGCCTGACCGATGCTTATAGGCCACGCAGGTCGCTGCTTTCCGGTCCTGTGGCTGGCGCAAGTCAGCGACACGCTTGAAATTCACCATAAACAAAATATTCAAATTCGTCGGCCATCGTGCGACCCCCGTTCCACAGACACGTACGCAGACGCGCTGAATAACAGGAGCATGAGGAGAGACAATACTAGAATCCATCCTCAAGCACAGTACTTCGGACCCGTGCACTCCGCAAAAATTCACGTCATGCTGACCACGGGTCGCTCCGCTCACGTCACGCCCGAAGCAGACGAAACACCCCCATCGCACACGTATAGAATTCCAGTCTTACACAACACGCGAGAGGTGTCACTTGGTGCTGGGAGGGGCGGCAGTTTTGTGGGTCATGTCCGAGCAGCGTCCCGGCGGCAAGTACGGGAGGAAGTCCACTTCACGACAGGGCCCTTAGACCACCTTCCCCTTCCCCATACCACCACATATATACGTTCCCCCTATATCCCCTTCCCTCCTCTCTCCTCCCTCCCCTCGTCCCTATCCGACGCGACTGTACCTGCAGCGGGCGCGGACGGCACACTTGGTGGTCGTACAGGACGCAGTTGAAGGCGCCGTACACGCCGTCGTTGACGTAGTAGTCGACGGCGTCCGACCGGCGTCGCACCGACGTCACCTGCGTGGCCAGCGTGAAGGCCGAAGCCCCATGTAGCGGCCGGGCTCGGCAATGACGCGCACGCCGCAGCGGCCGGGAAGCAGGCGTCGAGCGCGCCGCCGAGTGGGCGCGCCCGCCTCGTCCAGCGTCTGGCCGCGTCGCCGGCGAACCCGCCGCCCAGGTCCAGCAGCGTCAATCGCGCCAGGCCCAGTCGGCCGCCTGGTCGAAGACGACCGCCGCCGCGCGGATGCGCCCGGTCGTAGACGGCGAACTCGCGGCAAGCCGGACCGACGGTGAAGCTGACGCCGACCACGTCGCTGAGAGTGGAGCGCCACGGCCACTTGAGCAGGCTCGGGCGCTCGGCCGGCGGG